>NC_088201.1:182840095-183182603 GCF_037126465.1 Ornithodoros turicata
GTAGGCACGCGTCTTTCTCCTAGCACCAGCGCAAGCGTCTCCACCCTTTTCTAAGCGTTGGAAATTGCCAGCAGCTGTGGGAAAGAGGCGGAAATGGACTCTCGAGGAGCAGTATTGCCAGACGCATGGCTAGGTTGGGCACATCATGGCGTCACAGTTGGCAAAAGTAGCAATTTTATGCTACTTCACGTAGCGGAAGAATATCTTATGCAGTATCGGGCACGTGGATTCCAATGACATAAATTTAGTAGGATCCCGGAAAACACAAGGTTTTTGTCTTTAGTAGCACCTTAAAGGCTCATGGAAAGACTCGAGAACAAATATATCGGGAGAACTAGAAATTATCGTTACAAGCCCTGAGACACACACGACAGATTTCAATTTCGCGGGTAAGAAAACACTGGCTGACAGGCTGCAACGTCATGTGACCGCCAATACTGAGGTGATCGCCTTCGTTCTTTCTTTCTTTTTGCAGCGCCCTTCACGAATTTCGACTGGTAGCTACGTGCTAGCAGACGATTCTCGGTGGCCAATGAAAAACACTCTGACTCCCGACGTCACGAGACGCGAGGAGCCGCTGGGTGAGGTCGTTGCCGCTGCGCCCTCGCTTGCAATGCAATTATCTCAGTAAATTCGCACCTCCCCAATGAAATATTTTGCGTGACGGTTCCTGAATGAAGTCTGCTCATATGACGCATCTAGATCATATGATCATATGACGCAGTAAAAAGATACATGTTCCAAGTGCTTTCCATTCTTCTTTAAGGATATCATTTGCTGTCCCTTTTTTGAAGCTTCCCCCCCCCTTACTAGCCTGCGACCCATCAAGAATGTGAAATGTAGCGGCTGGGATCCCCTCCCTCCCCCGTGTTTTTGCGACTTCAATCGCATCCTTAGATTTCAGTGCGAGAAGCGTATCACGTTACATTAGTGCTGAAATTTGGTTTGACACTTAAGTTCGAGTGAGTCAAGTAGAAACCATCGCAAAAAAAAAAAAGCCAGTAGGAATGACAGTTCATAAGCTTTAAAAATAGAACTTCGCTGCATAGCACCCTGTGCGCCAACCACTGCCACGAATGATAGGGCTACCACTTCTGATTTGATAAGAGATGGAGGTGTACGCCTTTTTGTGGCAATTTAGACATATGAAAATTGTCCTCCTGTCACAAGCGATAACCCTATCATTCGCGGCAATAATTGGCACACAGTGTGCTTTGAGGTGAAATTCTGTTTTTAGAGTAAAGTGAGTTTTTCCGTTAGAGCAGACACTCTTAAAAATGGATTCCATCGCACAGCACCGCTCCTAGCCAACCATCATCTGGAATGATATCGTTATCTGGAAACGGGACGCGTACGCCACTTTTTGACATTCAGTTTTGTTGTGACATTTATGCTGTTCATAACTGTCACAAAAGGTCTCGTTCTGTCGGATGCTGCAGGTTCCGCGTAGCAGTCATGCATGCTGGCGAAAATCACTATGTCGAGATGGGCCTGTTTGAAAATGAGTTTGGGAAGGAGAAGCTCCACTACAAGTACGCTGAGCGTTTGGGAAAAGTGGCGATCAAAACACAAGAAGGGTATTCCTCGGACTCTGAACCCGTTCCTCACTACGACGTAGCAATCGATGGGACAAAGCCTGATGTACATCACTGCATGGAGTATCGCTTTACTGATGTAAAAACTACAGAGGTAAGGATGCAATGTTTTCAATTCAAGGGAGAGTAACGGACGTATTTTCGTTACCGTTTCCAGCTTCGTCACTGCCATATTTTCGTTTCTGTTACTGTTTCTGGTGATGGAACGGCTGTTACAGAGCTGCGGGAGGCAGACTTGTACAAAATACTGCGCAAAAGTATTTAAAATACAGTACAAAATACTCAAAACTGAAAGTAATTTGAGTAGAGTACTAAATACTCTAAGAAGTATTTAAGATACTCTTTAAAGTACTTTAGTAGTAGCAGTAAGTGAAACGCGTATTCTGAACATGACCTTACAAATGAAAGAAATAAACTTCATCAGCCATGCTTAAGCATATCTTTCATTTGCAACGTCTTGGGTCAAGTATGTTTGGTGTACTTTGGTGAACCCAAGTAAACTTTGTTGATATGTTCTGACCCAAAACTTCATAATCCCTCCTGTATGTCCATTCGGGTCTTTCAACGACTGGCACGTGTTTATTGCTTTTGTGACCAAGGAAATAAATGCCGGGATTCTCTTGTACCTAATCCCCTGGTGATTCACCTGGCAAAATGAATAGGAACGGGTTTCTGACGAAGTTGGCTATTGACAAGCAAGGCCAAGCGTGGGACCAGCCTATTGTACAAGAGGATAAATGACAGATTCGCGAATTCCCGAAAAAAGAAAGAAAAAAAGGTGCTAAATTCCAGTTAGCTGAAAATCTCGGCACGGCGGGAAGTGTGCTGGATATGGCTTGACGAGGATGGAAAGTATTTTGAGTAGCGAGTAGAAAATACCGAAAAAAGTATTTTAAATAGATTAAAAATACCTGTCGCAAAAAGTATTGAGTAGAGTACCAAAATATCGGCAAAAGTATTTAAAGTACCGTATTTTGAGTACGCACTCAAGATACGTACAAGTCTGGCGTGAGGACAGCCCGTCCGGCTCTGTCAGCACCCTGTTTTGCTCAAGTGCAGCTTGGGTGTCACGCGTGCACGCTAAACAAGTAATTTTACGACGTTGGGGTGCGCACAGCTTGAAAGATTTCGTAAAGACATATAAGAACTTGTCTTCAGTCACGAAGTCATGAAGATAGAACTCAGACTTCTATCTTCAGTCACTCTGAGTCCAGCAACCTAAGATGGGCGTATCCTTCATCTTATAACGCATTCATAGGCGGACGCTCTCAGTAGTAAACAATACTGCCACAGCCACGGTGAAATGAAAAAAAAAAAGTAAAGAAAGTCGTAGGTTGTCATCCTCGTGCTATGGTGGAGTAGAGTGCGTGGAGTCTGATGTTGTATAAATCTCATGTGTTGATGTCATGGAGTTATGAAGACTGGGACGAGTAGGTAAGGGAAGGATGCACCCTTGAGATCCAATATTGCGCTTTGTTTTCATGCTCTCGTGTAGTATTTAGAGCATTACTGGGAATGGAGTCATCAAAATACCAAAATAAAATGAAAATATAGTCAAATGTCATCACACAACCGGAATAGCCATTAGCCGAATTCAATACCGGACGATAATTTTCGTTTCCCTTTCTGTTTCCGGTAATGGAGGACAGTGGTATGCGTTTCCGTTAGCGTTATCATCTCCAATTTCGGTAATATACCGTTTCTGTTTCTGTTACCATTACCGTTACCCTTCTCTGGTTTTTATTTCCAAGGTACATGTGCTCTCTGTTTTCCCTTCTTGCAAAAATCTCACCCATAAAGTTGAACACTTGCAAAATAACATTTCGCGATATTTTTCGCCACCAGCGTCTCGTGATGACAAAGCTGTGAGCAGAATAACAATGAGAGGCCACGTGACTTGCACCCCGCTTAGGCGGTTATATTGTGAGACCAGCGGGGGTCATCGGTCGGCTTCTTTAATTGTTATATCTTGTAACCGGTGATCTTGTGTGCTATAACCGGTATGTCCAAAATCGTCCTGAAATGTCATAATGACACAGAGTAGTCATCAATCCTTGCAATACACTGTCTTAAGGAAGTCTGGTCGTGGAAAGTCGAGTTATGACCCATATATGCAAAACAATATTGAAATGTCATAATGACAAGCAGTAGTCATAAATCATCGCTTGGCACTGCTTGAAGCAGCTGTAGGGTCGCAAAGTCGAGCTATGACCTGTATGTCCAAATTCGTCCTGAAATGTCATAATGAGATGTGGTAGTCATCAATCCTCGCAATACACTGTTTTAATGAGCTGTAGCCATGGAAAGTCGAGTTATGACGCGTATATGTAAAATAGTCATGAAATGTCATAATGACAAGCAGTAGTCATAAATCATTGCTTGGCACTGCTTAAAGCAGCTGTAGTGGCGTAAAGTCGAGCTAGGACCCGTATGTCTAAAATCGTCCTGAAATGCTATAATGACACGCTGTAGTCAACAATCCTCGCAATACACTGTTTTAAGCAGCTGTGGTCGTGGAAAGTCGAGTTATGACCCATATATGCAAAACAGTATTGAAATGTCATAATGACAAGCACTAGTCATAAATCATCGCTTGGCACTGCCTGAAGAAGCTGTAGTGGCGCATAGGGGAGCTATGACCGGTATTCCAAAATCGTCCTGAAATGTCATAATGACACGCAGTAGTCATCATTCCTCGCAAGACACTGTTTTAAGGAGCTGTGATCGTGGAAAGTCGAGTTATGACCCATATATGCAAAACAGTCTTGAAATGTCATAATGAAAGCAGTAGTCATAAATCATCGCTTGGCACTGTTGGAGTAGCTGTAGTGGCGCAAAGTTGAGCTATGACACGTACGTTCAAAATCGGCCTGAAATGTCATAGTGACACACAGTAGTCATCAATCGTCCCAATAAACTGTGTTATGGAGCTGTAGTCGTGGAAAGTCGAGTTATGACTTGTATATGCAAAATAGTCATGAAACGTCTTAATGACAAGTAGTAGTCATAAATCATCGCTTGGCACTGCTTGAAGCAGCTGTAGTGGCGCAGAGTCGACAGACAGTAATGACAGACAGCACCCTGGAAGTCGCTGAGGAGGTGTGTTAGCTTGGCTCAATTGGCAGAGCCCTGGACCGGTAATCCAGAAGATGTGGGTTCGAGTCCTACAGCTGGCTAACCTTCTCAGTGACTTTCATCTTTCATAGTAGTCATCAATCCTCGCAATACACTGTTTCAAAGAGCTGTAGTCGTGGAAAGTCGAGTTATGACTGGTATATGAAAAATATTCATGAAATGTCATAATGACAGGCAGTTGTCATACATCATCGCTTGGCACTGCTTGAAGCAGCTGTAGTGGCGCAAAGTCGAGCTATGAGCGGTATGTCCAAAATCGTCCTGAGATGTCATAATAACACACAATAGTCACAGAACCTAGCAATACACTGTTTGAAGCAGCTATAGTGGTAGAAAGTCGAGTTATGACCCGTAAGTGCGAAATAGTCATTAAATGTCATCATGACAAACAGTAGTCATAAATCATCACTTCGCACCAGACTTGTACAAAATACTGCGCAAAAGTATTTAAAATCAGATACTAAATACTCTACGGAAAAAGTATTTAAAATAGAGTACAAAATACTCAAAACTGAAAGTAATTTGAGTAGAGTACTAAATACTCTAAGAAGTATTTAAGATACTCTTTAAAGTACTTTAGTATTAGCAGTAAGTGAAACGCGTATTCTGAACGTGGCCTTACAAATGACGGGAATAAACTTGATCAGCCATTCATATCTTTCATTTGCAACGTCTTGGTGTCAAGTATTGTTTGGTGAACTTTGGTGAACCCAAGTAAACTTTGTTGATATGTTCTGACCCAAAACTTCGTAATCCCTCCTGTATGTCGGTTCGGGTCTTTCAACCTCTGGCACATGTTTATTGCTTTGATGACCAATGAAATAAATGCCGGGATTATCTTGTACCTAATCCCCTGGTGATTCACCTGGCAATATGAATAGGAACGGTTTTCTGACGAAGTTGGCTATTGACAAGCAAGGCCAGGCTTGGGATCAGCCTATTGTACAAGAGGATAAATGACAGATTCGCGAATTCCCGAAAAAGGAAAAAGAAGAAAAAGGGGGTTAAATTGCAGTGAGCTGAAAATCTCAGCACGGCGGGAAGCGTGCTGGATATGGCTTGACGAGGAAGGAAAGTATTTTGAGTACTGAGTAGCAAATACCGAAAAAAGTATTTTAAATACATTAAAAATACTTGTCGCAAAAAAGTATTGAGTAGAGTACTAAAATACCGGAAAAAGTATTTAAAATACTGTATTTTGAGTACGTACTCAAGATACGTACAAGTCTGCTTCGCACTGCTTGAAGCAGCTGTGGGGTCGCAAAGTCGAGCCATAACCCGTATGTCAAAATTCGTCCGGAAATGTCATAATGAGACGCGGTAGTCATCAATCCTCGGAATACACTGTTTGAAGCGGCTGTAGCCATGGAAAGTCGAGTTATGACGCGTATATGTAAAATAGTCATGAAATGTCATAATGACACAGGGTGGTCATAAATCCTCGCAATGCACTGTTTCAAGGAGCTGTAGTCGTGGAGGTCGAGCTATGACCCATATATGCAAAATAGCCAGAAAATGTCATAATGAGAAGCAGTAGTCATAAATAATTGCTTGGCACTGCTTGAAGCAGTGCCAAGCAATTATTTATGACTATAACACTGCTTGAAGCAGCTGTAGTGTCGCAAAGTCAAGCTAGAACGCAAATGTCCAAAATCGTCCAGAGATGTAGTAATGACACGCAGTAGTCATGAATCCTCGCAATAAACTGTTTGAAGCAGCTGTAGTCGTGGAATGTTGAGTTAGGACTCATATATATGCAAAATTGTCATGAAATGTCATAATGACAAGCAGCAGTCATAAATCATCGCTAGGCACAGCTTGAAGTAGCTGTAGTATCGCAAAGTCGAGCTAGGACCCATATGTCTAAAATCGTCCTGAAATGTCATAATGACATGCAGTAGTCATGAATCTTCGCAATGCACTGTTTGAAGCAGCTGTAGTCGCGGAAATTCGAGTTATGACCCGTATATGCAAAATAGCCATGATATGTCATAATGACAAGTAGTAGTGATGAATACTCGTGTAGAATATGGCAGATAGCAGTAGTCATCGAATTTGTAGTCATGATAAGAATCCCAAAAATGTTAGTGCAAATTTCAGTTTGACACACTGCATTATGAATACTGTTGCTTGGATTAAATTGGGTAGCGGTTGGATTAGACTGGTTGGCGTTTGGATTAATTTGGTTGACAACTGGATTAAATTAGGTAGCGCTTGGACTAAATTGAGTGACCAATGGATTAAAATGAGCGAGAAAACCTGTAGTCCTCGTTTCGTATCTCTATAGTGCAAGCAATAACGTCTGTATTTCTCATCACTCACGGATGTGTATTATAACGCTTTGGAAGTAGAGCTCTATCTGCAGGCTGTCCTCGTACTAAAATCGTTCCGGATGTAATTTTGTCTCGCGCTTTCGCGGTGTTAAACTACCAGGTCTTGTATATGGTTATGATGGTTGTGGCGTTGTCTTCTCTTACGTATAAGTTTGTTTTATAAGCGCTAGACACGCGTAAGTCACAGCAGGAAATGGGAGACCGGGCTGTATTCGCTGAGTAATCGGGCTGGGCCAGGCCACATATACACAGGAAGGCCCGGGCCAGGCCCGTGTCGAGCTACCTCTCAATGCACTCGGGCCGGCCTGGGCCCAGAATAGTCGGCCCGTGTGCAGCTGTAAACTTTAATCCTAGTGCAGACCACGATCTCAAGAGACTTGCAGAAAAAACAACAAACAACACCCTTATTTTAAGTTGATGAATGGGGAGTTTCATTGCCAGGGGCGATACTCTACTGCTGGTGGTGATGCGGGGAATGAAATAAT
Source organism: Ornithodoros turicata (assembly GCF_037126465.1). NCBI lineage: Eukaryota > Metazoa > Arthropoda > Arachnida > Ixodida > Argasidae > Ornithodoros > Ornithodoros turicata. The sequence continues at coordinate 182,847,644 of NC_088201.1, forward strand.
GAACCCCTTCACAATGAAGATTGAAGTCCTATGGTGTCCAAAAGGTCAAAAGAGCTTTGAGGGCAGAGCGTTGGTCGGCTGGATTTGGCCAGGGATCGAGCCATTTTGAGAGGGCGAGAGTCCAACTGATTAGGAGACCTGGAGAGTGTCGTTCAGGAAGGCTGGTCGTGTGGGCAATGAAGAAGGATTTGCTCTTCTAGATCTTCTAGAGCACACTCAGTGACACCGTAATGGAGAGTCAACTTGTCTCAAGCGGTAACGCCATTGAGCTGTAAAAGCCCCATCGCTATGTAAAAGTCACATCCACTTTGTGTTGTTGTCACATCCACTCGCATCCGATGAATTAATGCTGGACGTTGACGAGAGGTGTTTCGTGGCATGCGGAAAGCGAGCGTTGGATCAACTCTTCTCAGCATAGATGGGGAGAGAATGTCAGTTGTCCATTGGCGGGAAGCCAGAAGTGTCACGAGGAGTCGAAGAATGGAACGGCGCTCTCCTCTCAGCAGCGCAATAGTCGTCCGTCTCAAAGACGGGAGAGCTGCTTCTGCGTCGCTGTGTGCCTGTTCGTTCCCCATGACACCACAATAGGCTGGAACCCACTGGAGAACCAGCCTGTGACCTGCTTCGTACACAGTGTGGTAAGCCATTAAGACATCCGTCACTAGGGGAGCAGAGGAGTCTCGTACGCCGGAATGTTCAATAGCTTGCAGTGCAGATTTTGAGTCAGTGAAGAGTGCCCAAGTCAGCGGGGTAAAATCAACAATGTGCCGCAGAAAGAAAAGGATGGCATAGAGCTCCGCAGCTGTTGATGAGGTTATATAATCGAATTTTCTGCATGCATACAACTTTGGCCATTTGATTCCATCTGCTTATGTTACGGGATTAACAGCTCATATCGGTGGATGTCTGTGTACGAAGAAGCGGTTCCGCCGCTCTCCCGGTCAATCAGTTTTGCCAGCAACCATTTCTGCTACATTTCTGCAGCTCCGAGTCTTCCCGACATTTCTCTCTCCATGCAGATGGCTTTGATAAAAGTGGCTGCAAAATCCATCGATTTGCATCAGAGATATCCGTTTCAACCCAAACCAATCCAGTTTCCCCAACATGGTGGCACCTTGTAAATAAGAGTGAGGTACAACTACTGGATAGCCTGTAATAACAGGGAGCTGTATTTCGGCCTGTGATTTGAGACCTCAAAAAGTGGGCGGAGCTTCAGGTATATGCAGGTCCAACGAATGGCCAGACTCCCCTTTAATACACTGCACTGGTGACGGTAACTTGTTGACCGTGGGCAGAGGTGTTGTCAACTGTGTGTGAACTTTGGTGGCTTCATACCACCATCATGGTCTGTTGTTGTGTTGCGTTCCACTTGTAAGTTCACTTCTTACAAGTAATGCTCAGTTTGTAACGTGTTCGCCTTGTGATTCCAAGGTTGCGGGTTCGAATCCTGCTGAGTACGGCAGCAGCTTGATGGCAGGGAGCAAATTGCTATGACACGCCGTTCTCCGCGAGGGACGTTAGATACGGTGTGCGGTATGTTGACATTTCGGCGCACGGTGGCGTCGCTCATGATCATAGTTATCTCGCGACGTAATGCCACTAATGATTAATTAATTAATTAAGTAATGCTCATTGGAGCTTCTTTTGTTTATTTAGCCCTCGTACACGCTCTGGCCCTTCGGCACTGATTCCCTTCAGCGTATTCCTAATGTGCGTCCTAATTCCCCGTGACTGTTTGCATAATATCGATCATTGTCACGTGGTTTAGACCAAGTTGTTTTTCTGCAGATGTAGGATAAATAGGTGCACTCAGCTTCAATAAGGCATAAAATCATGCTGACCACTAATCCATCGTGCCTTTCAATTTATTTTCAGTTTTTTTTTGACGGTGTCAAGCTTGGAGAGGAAAAGAAGCTGGCAGCTGCCCTTTTTCACAAGATCTTCAATTACGTTCCAGTAGAGGGTGAAATTTACAATAACGTGATGTTCACAGAGTTGCATGTCACTTGTCCAAAGAACATGACGTTAACGCTCTTACCAGAGGTGAGTGTCGTGAAGACGTTCGCGATACATATCTCCGCACAGTCATTACTGTAGCGAAGATTAAATAAAAGGGGAAGGGGGGACACTCTTACCCATGAACGCCTAGAACGGAGTGGGAGTATACATCTCGAGAGGGCTGCGAAGACCCGGCGTTTGGCCAGTGTAAACATTATGGCACCTACATTATATTTTATACTATTGAGACATACTGCCAGCCACCAGTTGGGGCCAGGGCAAGAGTGTACACGTGTACACAAAACGTGTACAACAACAACAAAAGTGCAACGTGACCTAATTGAACGCACACACAAAGGGAAGGCACCAGCACTGACAACACTAACCGCCCTCCAATGTATCGCTCCATAGACGAAAGCGTGACATGCTGCATGACCGAGCACCTAGATACAGAAAGCCTGCGCGCTCGTCGACGTGACGTAGCAATTAAGAGTCAGCCAATCAGGACTGTGTTTTCAATAGCCGTAGCCAATCACGAACGTGCTTTCAGCGGTCGTGGCCATGGAGAAGAACCGCTGTCGTCTGCGAGTAGTGACTGAACGTCCCCGCATAATAAATGAAAAAAAACTTGGAAGTAAAGCGCAAAATGATCTCAATCTTTCTCAAAACTAATTGCACTTGCACTTTTACCGTGAATATTTAGGTGTGCAGGTTCCAAAAGAGCTGCAATCATTTGCTGGTTCTTGAATTCGCAGAACGGTGAATCGCAGTTGCAAACGAATTCTGACTTTATATGTCCACGTAGCGAAGTAGGGAGAGGAGGCAATGCGCAGGCTTTCTCTATCTTGGTGGCGTTGGTTAAGGCCGCAAAACGTGAACACTATGTGGAACTCAAAGGGCCTGTCTGCACAGTGCTTATAGAATAGCGTTTTCGTGATGTGGTGGCGTAAGGCCGCTTGCTTGAGTCCGTCGCTTGCAGCCCAGTTGCGCCTCGGAATCACGACTTAAGCGAGAGTAGAAAACCAAAAACACAGAGGAATCACTCTTTCGAAGCAGGCTTGGTTGTTCATAATAAAAAAATATGCTATCGCGAGGCAGTCTAATGCGGATGTCCCAGCGGCATAAACACTTCCTGTGACACTGCACGAATGACACGAAATATTAAGACATTAAACAGTCACTGTCTTTTTGCGCACCCGCTTAGCAGTTGCGCTTGCGTGTTACATCCGCTGATAGCGAATCATTGCAACGGAACATCGTTCAGGATGGAGCGAAGGGATACGCAATACGCTGTACGCAGCCGTATAAGCGCGGTAAGGTGAATCAGTCTTTCCCGTACACCAATAGACCTTTTTCTCTGTGCCAGGTGGTGCGAACGTCAGCGGCCCAAAATATGCAACGAGCGGTAGTTTTGCAGACGGCGTGGCACTTTCAAATACATGGCCTCGGGTTGTTTGCACTTGGCAAGACGCACCGCTTTTCCTGTGGATTTCCCTCTTGCTCTGTAACTCTCCTATAGACGCATACCGTTCGAAAAACCAAGCAGAACCCGCCGATGAAACTCCCCACTGTCTGTATCCGTGGCCGCTAGGGCCTGCAACGGCGTTGTAGAAACTTTGCTGCCAGTGCCGTGTATTAAAGGGGAGTCTGGCCATTAATGGGACCTGCCTATACCTGGAGCTCCACCCACTTTGTGAGCTCTCTGGTCAATCACAGGTCGAAGTACTGTTCTCTGTTATTACATCCATCCAGTACTTACCCTTATTTACTGGGTGCCACCATTTTGGAGAAACTGGGTGGATTTGGATTGAAACGGATATCGCTGGTGACAGACCAAAACGACGGATTTTGCGCCCGCTTTTATCAACGCATCTGCATGGAGAGAGGCATTTTGGGAAGACTCAAAATTCAGAAAGGAATGCTAGCAGAAGTGATTGGCCACGAGAGCGGTACAACCGCTTCCTCGTAGCAGACGACTGCCGGTATGAACTTTTAAATAACGTAACCTAAGTTACGCAAAAATGCGCAAAGATTGATGTATCAATAAAATTCAACGATGTGATGTAAAGCCTTACCGATCACGTACACTTGCTATTTTCTTGGGATAACGGCCTTAACTAGGCCTAACGTTAGCGACGGAACATATCATTTTCGCGTAAATAATGATGGCAGAGCGAAAGTTGAAGTTGACTTTGCAGATGCGTACATGACGATATAAACTCACAGTATGAAATTAAAGTTGTCTGTGCAAATTTTGTTGTCACGAAATCTTCGCTTGGACGTTCCAAGCAGCATTCTCCATTTTGGAGAAATTTTAGTGTCATAGCCGCCCCTATGGAGTACGACAACCAATGAAATGCGCCCAAGTTTGATTGACAGGTCGAGCCTCTTTCTTAGGCTCCTCCTAATGTCCAGACTCCCTTTTAATACAGTGCACTGTTTGCTGCAACAGCCCTATAAGCGGATACGGTTCGACCGCGCTGCCTGCTAGCTACGGCGCGACTACTAATATAATATATATATATTATCTTTCTCTCGTAGGATGCCTACATACACGTGGACAATCTGGTCTTCATCGGTACGGGTGGTTCCATAACTATCACTGGGGAATTCAAGAAATCAGGGGACACCAGGTTGGTAGCTGATATCACATTTTAGAGAACGAGTGATTCATTGATTGTGATGCATACCTTGGCTATCGTTCCAGGAGCGACTAACGAACATTGATTTTACACGTGGAGGTTAATGCCAACCTTCATCCCGACCGACATCGGCCTCTCCCCTGATTTGTTGAAAACGCGAGGGGTTAGCCGTTTTCTTTTCTTTTTTTGATACTGCTTATGCAGTACATAATTGGTACAAAAAGCGTCCTGTTTTCAACAAATGTCTCTAGGGATGATAGTTGGCTAGGGATAGTTGGTCTCTAGGCATGATAGGGATGATAGTCGGCTAGGAGCGTGCTATGCGGTGAAGTTCATTTTTAAGGGTCGGGTGGTGGTGTTTTCCCCGTCAGCTAACGCTAACGAATGGTCTCATTTGCTGCGACAGCACTTCCATTGTTTTACGGTATCTCCAACCCTTCGAGCTGAACCAGAAAGCACGCGTCCATTACTAAACTAGACCATTAGAAGGGCTGTTCAAAATCGTAGGAATTCCACTGGTTAACTCCGGACACCTTGCGAGTTCCTGGAAATGGCACGGGGTCGTCTCACGGCGTGTGCTTTTCTTTACCCTCAGTGTAACTATCGAGTCAAAACATGGGTACACTGTGAAACCGCCGAAGACGTTTTCGAAACCTGATGGTGCTGACGGAGAAGTGTTCCTCGTGATTTTCAACCGAGGACATCTCCTGACATGCCTTATCGGCGGAAAGGAAAAAGAGGTTGCTTCGCTCACTACGTCATGTGACGTGCCTGCAGTCAAAGTAAAAAACTTTGACACCTACAACGTGGAATTTGTGAGTGATTCATTTTTAATCATCGTGTAGCGGCTTCTAATGGAGGGTGTTTCACGAAAAATGAGCCACAGGTTAAAAAAAGGGGCTTATCACACACCAAAAGACGGGCTGCATAGTGTTTCCAGTGGTGTGAGGGTACTCAAACTATTTTTGTTTTGTAATTCATAACTCATTAATTACATGAAATTTACGTTCTCAAAGAGGGGCAGGGCCTGTCCAGAGAAGCTGATCTTCAACTTCGCCGTTGTCGTTAAGGTAACAGAGCGCGCGTTTACACAAGCCTCCATGGAGCGAATGTAGAGCGAAAAAAGCTGCGAACTTCGCTGAGCGTCGGACGCCCTGTGCGAGGCTTAAAAAATGTGAGCGTCCACCGGCGATCCGCCCATGCCAGATATTTTCGCCGAGCGTCCGCGATTCCGGAAGCGTCAACTGCGGATGACACGAGGCCTGTCAATGAAAGCGTCTTCCGCTACGAATCTGCCCCAACTGGGCTGCCTTGTCACCTACACGTAGTCGTCCGCTCTCGTGAATCGCCTTCTTCTTCTTGGTATGGGGTGCTGCCGTCTGCTTGCCTACTGAACCGCTAGAGCGCCTGGCATTCTCTGCCAAGAAAGATGTTTTCCTTTAGCAGTGTTGAATATGCCTTTTCGTACATTACTGCGCACAATTCTTTTGTTACAGTCGTTGGATTTAGTTGCAAAATTTGTTACATTAAGTGCATTTTTTTTTCTCGAGCAACTGATTCCACTACGCTTTCACCTTGTAGTGTGGCAACAGTGACATCAGAGCTTGATTTTCTGACTCAGTCCGCTGGTTTCTCGTCCCATGAAGCTGGTGCCGGTGAAGTTCGTTGCAAGAAATTCGCCCTATGGAGGTTGGCTTTTATAGTAGCAGGGCACACATTAGGCACTCACGTTAGGTACGTACGTAGGTACGTAGGTTAGGTACGTTAGGTTATTCTTCCAGGGCGTCAGTCATGACGTTGCCGACATATGTGAGGCCGACTATTGCGAGCCTCGGTCTCGCGAACCTCGGGAGGAGTCTCCCTTTCAAAGGCAGTCTGGCCATTCGTGGGACCTGCCCATATCCGAAGCTCCACTCACTTTTTGAGGCATCTGGCCAGTCAATGTTCGAAATACACTTAGATACTATTCGAGACTACCTAAAGTGGATGGGGAAACAGGATTGAATTGCATTGTTGCATTGAAACGGATTTCCTTAACGACCTTTCAATACAACGGCCCTCGCAACCCCTATTATCAATGCCATGAGGGCGGAGAGAGGCCTGTTGAACTTCGCATGAAGATGCGGAGTGGCAGATTCGCTTGCTGCGAACACTGATGGGCGTGCAGAAAGGCTGTACCGCTTGTTGGTAAAGACACCGATGCCGGAACGATCCTATGGGTACAAAACATAAGCAGATGTAATCAAAAATGGACCGGGGGATTATGTAAACAGTAAAGTTGGGTAATGCAAGACAAAATTTTACCGTTTTTTTTTCTTGCGGTATTCTTGGCATCACTGTCTTCACCAGGTGTAACAGCAGCGAGGAAAGTCGTGATGTTCACGTAAGTTAGGATAGCCTCGGTATGCCCATGTCTCCCGGTGTGGCAAGCGCGTGCGAGAGAGACGGAAATATAGGGGTACGCGTACCTTGCGGGCAGTCTATCTCGCGACCGTGTGAAGTTAGAGCGCCGATCGATGTGTCGTTGGAAAGCGCTTGAGAGGTCCTACCTGCACCTTAAGCGATATCAGCTCCAACAACAATAACCAATATTTTGTAAAGTTGCAAAGTTGAAATGCAATGCAGAATGTCGGCATACTATAGGAAGCTAAAATTGTGCCCGCCATACTAAAATAAGATCAGAATTGAAGTAAACGGCAATCAGGAGAAAGGGCGGCTCGAGAGGAACCCGGAAGGCCCTCAAAGTCTAGGACCGAGCGATCGAGAGAGCTAGAGGAGCGCCAAAGACAAAATAACGGCCGAGGCAAATTTGACTGGCGGCGCTCTCTCTTTCTGCTGTTGACGAATGGCTAATGAATAAAATGAATAAAGACTCGTATTTCTTTCACTAAAATCCCACAAAGGAATTGGAGATTATGATACTCGTAACTTCATGGAAAAGGCTATGGCTCGGACACGCACGACTGAGCCCACACCAACCTTTTTTAGGTTCAAAGTAAATGATGGATAGCTAGCCTTTAGTTGCTCGTTTTGTAGCTACACTCTGTGCTTTCTCTATGAGACGCGTTGTCAAAAGAACTCGTGTTTCCTTTCCTTAGGAAAGCATGAGCTGCGTTCAAAACTGTCACTAGCTAAAGGAGGCGACCTTCTGACGAAAATAGTCTTGTGAGTTCCTTAGGAAAGGAATGAAAGCAGCTGAACAAAAGTCATATTCTGAAATTACAAGAGGATATGCATTCACAGACTAAAATTCAAGTACTTTATGAAATACTTTTGTCATTAAATCCCGGCTTCGGAGCTACGCGTGTTCGAAGCTACGCCTCCATTTTGGGAGAGTGCAGCAGCTGTTATTGCGACCCCAAGAAAAATAGTAACCAATGAAAAACCCTCTCTCCCTTCCCTTTTAACAGACGGCTCTGATGACAGGGGACATGATTCTGATTTCGGTCAAGGTCCCATTGCGGTTAATGTCTCATTACGTTAAAAAACAAAACGAAAAACAAAAACAAAGCTCTCATTTAGACTAAGTAAAGCATCATGTGAAAGCGCTCAGCTACTTAACTCCGTTATGGGTCGGTGACACAAGAAGTTCAGTGACATGTGAAGGCGTTTTAACGTAGTGAGCCAACGTTGACCGAAGTGATGTTGAACGTAATAAGAAGACAATGAGACAGTTATCGTAACGTGATTTTGACAGAAATGAGATGCTACCGAGATGAATGTCCTCCTGTGCTGACTTCTGAGTAACACATACAGAGAATACCCCAAGAACACGCTGACATCCCTCACTCATCCTGAGGATGTCATTGCGGGACAGCAGTGACATTCTTGGAATATCCCCACATGATCCTCAATTTGTTAGAAAAGTGTTAGAATGAGACCCCAGAGATGGTCCTAGGGACAACATCTGGGGACAAAACTGGGATACTCTCAGGAGCACTATAGGATCATGAAAAATCCTCCAGTAAATCTGCTTTCATTTCTCACTTTTAGAAGTGAGCAGACGTTTACAGTGAAAACGAACTCTCTCTCTTGCAGTTTTCAACCTTGGCCATCAGCTTGTCATTTTCCGTCTCTCATTTTTGATTGTTTTTCGATGACGAACAATAGATGCCGTGGTATAAAAAGCAAAAAAATATAAAAGGCCATGTGTCACTAAGTGTAAGACTAAGGCAGCCGACTTTGAAAGGAATATCCAACAGTGGCACTTTCTTTCTTTAGAAAAAATCTTCCCGGAAACAACACCGCAAGCGATGTTGCCCCGACGACCGTTTTACGGGCCGCGCATTCCAAGACACGGCCCAGCCGGGGGCGGACCGTGTACTCCATGCACTGGGTTCAATGTGCGATAAAATATAGCTTGCTAGACCTTTCATTGTGATCTTATTGCCATGAACATCCCTGCAACGTCCCTGATGGGATGCTGCACGGAGCATTTCCGTGGAAGATGCAGAAAAGTGATGGCATATTACAGCGCGTGCTTGACTTTCGTTGGATGTTTTAAATCAACTAAGTAGGAAACACGGACGTTACCTTGGTTGTATCCATATCATCCAAGGAATTCGTCACTGATTTGTTGCTTATACATGAAATTGAATTAAACTTAGGTACTTCACCCTTGATTTTGACTGCGATGCTAGGAGGACTCTCGCACATGCGGGAGTTTGCAAGATAGGCAATACATGATATATGTTTTATCTGCAAAAGGCACTGCCTTTTGCAGATAAAACATATATCATGTATTGTCAAGTAATGTCAAGCACGCGATGTAATATGCCATCACTTTTCTGCATCTTCCACGGAAATGCTCCGTGCAGCATCCCATCAGGGACGTTGCAGGGATGTTCATGGCAACAAGATCACAATGAAAGGTCTAGCAAGCTATATTTTATCGCACATTGAACCCAGTGCATGGAGTATCCGTTGAAATCATTTAATTTGTATTTGTACCACAGTTTTTTTGCATTTTCTCTTTGTAGTATTTTTGTAGTTTATAAATGATCACTGCTTATTTGGTTGAATTTGATAATGACAAACAAACCGAAACACTAATTAATTGGCGCAGACATACAAATGCACATCGCATTATTAAACTAATTTACTTCTCCTATATACAGGGTGTTTCAAAAAACGTGTCATTCGGACTTTATAAAAAAACGGGGCGACGGAAAAATACGGGGTAAATGGCACTTGTGTGGCAACTGAATTTGCCATCTTGCAAAAATATTTTCATTTGATTTTAATTAAAAGAAATTGAATTTCTTTAATTGAACTTCAAAATTTCCCAAGTCAGCCTCACGTTTTTTTACAGAATTAGAGAGCCCGTAGCGAACTTAGTCAAAACCACCAAGAAATCCGCTCGATATTGCAAAGGGAACTGCCCAAAAAAGTCCCGAAGTTGAGGCTTCAGAGTTTCGGGTATTCAACAGCGCACCAAATCAGTCGCAAAGATGCGCGGAGGGCAGGACATGTTCCTGCCTACATGAAGCTAGAAGAGTTTATCGCCGGACCGGCGTGCAGCACAAGACGCGCCGATAACAAGGCGGGTGACATTCCACCATACGTTGATAAGCGGCAAATAAAAATGATTCCGCCTCTTTTTTCCCGCCCTGTTTTTTTTTTCGACCTTCTATCTTTCATGGGGGCAGGAGCAAGACCTCCTCTCCACGAATCTTTGCGTCTGATTTCGTGCGCCGTTGAATACCCGAAACTTTGAAGCCTCAATTTCGGGAATTTTTTTGGCAGTTCCATTTGCAATATCGAGCGGATTTCTTGGCGGATCTGACTAAGTTCGCTACGGGCTCTGTAATTCTGTAAAAAAACGTTAGGTTGACTTGGGAAATTTTGGAGTTCAATTAAAGAAATTCAATTTCTTTTAGTTAAAATCAAATGAAAATATTTTTGCAAGATGGCAAATTGAGTGCCACACAAATGCCGTTTACCCCATATTTTTCCGTCGCCCTGTTTTTTTATAAAGTCCGAATGACACGCTTTTGAAACACCCTGTATGTCCTCCGGCTGGCGGCCGCTGGATGTACGCAAATGACTATCACTGGAAGGTCCTTAACACTCTCTCCATAACACTCTCTTGATCTCCTCCGGACATCTCATCACGGACGAGGACGCGATGACACTTTGAGGACGTCCTGAGGATCGCGAGTGTTCTTGGGGTAGCTTTTGTAGTCGCACATGCTTAAAATTAACATAACACTGTATGCTCTTGATTCACCTTTCAGAAGACAGGCCTCAGTGACAGCGGTCTGGTGCCAATTGTAAAGACCCCGTGAGTCTGGAGGACAGGATCCCCTTCCTTCCATTTAGTTTCGTTTTTTCTTTCTTCTCGCGTGGTTGATGTGAAATAAAAGAGTGCAATCACATGTGGCGTAAGTGCAAGGTTCTTCTAGTGAGCACATCCAAGTGTAGAATGAACAGTTTGTGGCAGTTGGCTCCAGTGTTCTGGTCGTTGCGCGACGTATCACTGATATCACGTCGCACGTTGACAACGCTGCCGCAGAAATGACGACGCGAAATAATTTGAAGCTCGATGAGACATACGAAGCCAAACTACTTGTAGGGAGAAAGGTAATCAGTAGTGCCCGCGACTTTATGCAGAAAAACCTTCCAAACTATGCATGCAAATACACAACGCGAAACGCCCAAGCATGAACACGATATCTAGAAATATTACGATGTCCTAAACCTTTCGCGTACCTGGAACTATTAAATACCAAAATTGTCTACATGAATGTTCTAAAGAGCGATATTAAACGGTAGGAGCAACTTATTTATTTACATATGGTAAGCAAGACTTTCGTGCAGAAGACTGCACTTCTTCAGGGTACAAAAATATGAACATGGTACAGGCACGTAAGTAGTATATGATCAGCTCAAGTAGTCGGCAACTCACATAGTGGCCTAGACGCGCCATTAATTAGAAATTAGAGTAATTTGGGATCCCCTAGAGTAATTAGGGTCATTCAGTGAGTCATTACACTAATTGAGGAGCATTTAAGATGTGTCCAGACCACTGTGTGAGTTGCCGACTACTTGAGCAGATAAAAATAAAAAAGAGATAGAAAATAAAATAAAAAGCTAGAAATTGATTGGAGAGAAACAATTTATTTGAAAATCAACGACGCCGTGTCGAAGAAATCGGGTGAAATCATGTTGCTTCTTGACCGCCGTGAGTTGCAGAGATTAATGACAAGTGACTACCTAGTTGCAAGGCATCACGCCAGATGCTGCCACAGTCATGGCTCTATGTGTGAAAGATAGGAAAAAACACAACAAAATACTAACGGAGGGTAAAAATTGCAACAAGAAAGACACTGCTACACAAGTCTAAACATGCGAGAATGTGTACAAAACAACGGCGAAAAGGCCTAACCGCTATGGCAAATGCTAAACATGCGACAACACGGAGAAAAGGCTTAAGACGCACAACGCTAAGAAGCTCAACGAAAGTCACTGCTAAATAAGTCCAGTCATGTGGGAAAAAGGCTTAACACGAGCGTGGTAAAGATGCGCAAACATCGGGAAAAACGCCTATGGCAAATCACTCACCTTTCCCCGCGGCAACGAACTGTCCGCTCCTGTAGACAGCCAGGGCTTAACTGACGCGGCGGCAGCGGAGCAACCAGCTGCATGTCCTCTCTCCATGAGAGCCACAGCCCGACTGATGCAAGCGTCGCTCTACAGGCGTACGCATGCGCGCGCTTCTAGCACCACTTTTCTGGTGACCACCAGTGAGAAGTAACACGACCGTTCCTGTGAGAAGCTAAGAGAGAAGTGAATTACTGCACTTACTGTGAACTACTGGGCCTTACTTCTTGGTCGTGACGTCATCCCATTGTCCCAAAACTACAGCACCTTTTTCACTAACGGTCATCACAACTTCTAGGGACCAGGTCCATCTGCAATGAGACCACAACATGACGTCATTATTTCCTGTCCCAGGCATGCAGCTGCATGGTTCAAGAACGCGTATGGCTGCACTCTAGACAGGAGACATATTATTTATTGAATCATTAGCCCAAGGTTCTTTTCTTTATCCCACTATAATGATTGCATAAAAACAGAAAAAGTATTGCAGAAAAGCACAAAACACCATGCATGAAATCTGATCATAGCAATTAAGCATTTTTATCCAAATGGCTTACTAAATGTGACTTACCAAAATCAAGAAAGGACAAAATATACTAAAAAGTAACACCATCGATAACTAATAACGAGGTCTAGGTACACAACAAATCAACCCAGAACATCGGTAACAAGGAGCGCAGAACGAATTGTCCGTTTCATCTGAAAGTCAGGCAGAGAACTGAATCGTAATGCTTTCTACCTCCAGAATATCACTCATGAATGTGACACATCCACCCCCCTGCAGTTACTCTCTGAACTAATTGAATCGCAAAATTATTAAGAATCATGCCAGTGCTACTCACGTCCAGATCAAAGGTGTGCAGCACTAGCGTCATCGTCAAGACAAGAATGATCAACAAGAATCTTTCTTGCCAAAAAAGGAAAAATACAGAGCTAGATGCATCAACAAAAAGAAAGCATGCATCATAAGACAGAACAGGTCCAGGCACGTCAGGAGATTGCTCAACGAGTACTGTCACACGAGGAAAAGCTGCATGACTGCCAGACAACAAAGGAAAGCAAGCACCGAGAAACCACTTGAATAAAGTGGAAAACACACTATCCAGCTTCAAGCTATTTCTAGACACATACACTCCACTTATTCAAAAAGTCCTCATCGTAAATCCGCTCTTCACAAAATCCAGGGAAGCGCACACCACCCACCAGTGATGACCCATATATCCGTACCCCGTGAGAGGTAAGCTGAATCATACTGAGGCTACACTTTTCCACAAATGGCCAACACAACAGCTACTGACAGAATCAATGCGTGCCATCTACCAGTAACACGCCCGTACCTGCGAGAGTCTAAAGAGAAGTGAATCCTTGCACCCTCTGATGGCCTTACTCATTGGTCGTGATGTCATTCTATTGTGTCAAGACTACACTGTTTCTTTTTTTTACTAACACCCAACACAACTACTAGGGACAAGGTCCACCTGAAACAATAGAGTCGCGGCATGACGTCTTCACCCAGGCGTGCAGCTGCATGGTACAAGGACGCGTACGACTGCGCTCTGGATAGGAGACCTGTTACTTATTGAATCACTATCCCAGGATTATTTCCTTAATGCTTCGAAGATGATTGCCTAAGAAACAGAAAAACTATTGCAGAAAAGCACAAGACACCATGCATGAAAGCTGATCGTAGTAATTAGGCATTTTAATCCCAAAGACTTACTAAATGAGACCTACCAAAAACAAGAAAGAACAAAATAACAAGAAACACCATCAATGGCTAAATACAAGGAGCTCAGTGAGACATGTTCGTTCCATCCGAGAGTCAGGCAGAGAACTGAATAATGGCGCTTTTTTCCTCCTGAATAAAGCCACACATCTGTCCCCCTTGCAGGAGCTGACATGAAGCAGGCTGACATCCAAAGTGATTAATTTACCAAATACCACTTTGGGAGGTGTGCTTCATAGGAATTTCTACCCTGCACTCAGATGCAAGCATTTCTGCACAAATACCTACAACTGCAAACATCTTACTTCATCAACATACCGAACACCCAACAACATCTAACAAACAAACAAACAAACCTACTTCTCATGATAGAACAATATTCAGCTTTAGAAAGCGGCTTTCTTCTGCGTAAAAGCAGTGCAATAAGGAAAGAGCAGCAAAAAATTGCATGCACTTGTGCTCGAATGGTTATGACTTCGCAAACCGAAGTATACGTTGATAAACTGAGAAAAACACACCCATTCCTGCTATCGGCAAATTATTGCCTAATGCGATACTCACAACTGCATTGTCCCTGCGTAAAGAAAGCACAGGACAAGGGTACACAAATTCCCTTAAGCGATGAGGGAAAATTACTGCTACTCGGGCAGCAAAACACGATATACGCTGAATTTTTACAGGTGAAAATTGCAATAAGAATGGCACTGCTAAGGAAGTCCACACGTACGACAGTGCATACAAAACACGACGGGGAAAAGGCTGAAAGACGGAGCGCTCAGGAATAATCGCAGCACCACCGCACATCGCTACGAAACTCAACGGCTAACACAAGACGACAACAACAAAATACTAGTGGCGGGTAAAAATTGCAACAAGAAAGACATTGCTAAACAAGTCCAGACATGCGACATCGCATACAAAACACTGCTCATCGGGGAAAGGGCATAAGCCTGCGATAGAAAATCATAGAGCATACACGAGTTCATTTTACTATTTTACGTTAACTAAACGCGGATCACTATTTCTTGACTGAAAAACGACGCATAAATTCTCTTAATTGAGCAGAGGAAAATAACTTCTACTTGAACCACACTCTGAATTTTTATCAAGAAACCAACAGGGTAATACGCGACAGCGAAGCAATAGAGATGCGGAGCAGATGTACTAATGGATATTGTCAGTTGACGTCACAAATCAGAAAAAAAAAAACACTACAGCTCAGGAATTTCTACTTCAGGCTCAGATACCAGCATTTCTACTGAAATACACATAACTGCAAAATTAAACACTTCTTACTTCATCAACATATCGTGCACCCAACAAAATCTAACAAACAAACAAACAAACCAATTTCCCCTGATAGAACACTCTTCAGCTTTACCAAGCGACTTCCTTCTGTATGAAAGCAGTGAAAGAAGAAAACAGCAGTGAAAAATTATGCGCACTTTTGCTCGAATGGCTATAACTGCAAAAAACCGAAGCACACGCTAATAAACTGAGAGAAAGACACCCATTTCTGCTATCAGATAAATCTCGCATAATGCTACATACACAATCGCGTTGTTCCTGTGTAAAGAAAGCACAGAGCAAGGGTACACAAATTCCCTTAAGCGAGCAGGGAAAGTAACTTCTTGTAGGACAGCATAATATGATAATGTCTTCATGACAATTCGCTGTTCGATGTGCGCGCTCACCTTGTTGTTGGCCATCTTGTCTAGCACGTGTCTCTGTTTTGCACAAACTTTGGACCACTATGTGGTGAACACAGAGGCCTGTCGCGTGTGAAAATGATGAAAAAGAAGTAGCGCGAGCCATTTGTACACTCAGGAGACAGGAAGTCCCGGTTTGACTTGAGCACCTCTCGTAGTATATACGTGTGCGCCGATGAAACAATAGAGCTTCACTCCGGATATAATAGGATATCGCCAGTCGACCGTCGCGAACAAAAAAAAAAAGAAAGCGGCTCAGGAATGCATGTTGGCTATACATCCAAGAAAAAATGGTGCCGTGCTTTTGTGCAGCAGTTATGATACTGAAGGGGATTCATTTAATTTTACTTTGGTTCGCTTACAGCCATATATTTTGTAAGAATACTATTGAGTAGAATGGGTAAATGAGAACATCATTGGCTACACGCTGTACCTCTCATCATTTTTAAACCAAACCAGTTTACAAATGTTCACAAGCACAGGACCCTTCACAAAATAGGTGAGTCGCTAATGACTCAAACAAAATAAAACAGAATAGTCATTCCAACATCATTAACTGCAAGCTTCAGAACCCAACACAGCAGTGCGTGGCCATCAACACGCATTGGGCTCACCTCACACACTCGAAGCCTTTCTGAATACATTTTACTGGCACTGGAATAAATGATTCATAGCAAGGATAATCATCTGCTGCACGTCGTATTTTTATAAGAGACTAAGTCAACCTCTCGTCGTGTTAACACTATGTAGGGATAATGATAACTACAACAACGATAGGGTATTTTTTTATTGATTTTGTCATTTTCAAGAGTTCATTAGTTTGTGTGAGTCATCGAAAAATTAAAATGTCAGCTCTGCTGCTGTTAAAGCTGCTGATGTCACCTATTTTGTGAAGGGTCGTGTGCTTGTGAATAAGGAAATAATCTTGCAATTCAATAAATAATAGGAGGGTTTGCCTCTGCCTTCTTCATGTGGCGCTCTAGTGCTTCAGGTGAACCTTGTCCCTAGTAGTTGCGTGGGGCGTTAGTGAAAAAAAACAGTGTAGTCTTGACACAGTGGCATGACGTCACGACCAATGAGTAAGGCCATCAGAGGGGTCCAGGACTCACTTCTCTTTTAGACTCTCGCAGGTACGGGCGTGTTACTGGTAGATGGCATGCGTTGATTCTGTCACTACCTCCTGTGTTGGCCGTTAGTGGAAAAATGTAGCCTCAGTACGATTCCGCTTACCTCTCACGGGGTTCGGACGTATGGTACTCACTGGTGGGTGGTGTGCGCTTCCCTGGATTTTTTGAAGAGCGGATTTACGATGAGGACTTTATGAATAAGTGGAGCATATGTGTCTAGAAATAGTTTGAAGCTGGATAGTGTGTTTTCCACTTCGTTCAAGTGGTTTCTCGGTGCTTGCTTTCCTTTGTTGTCTAGGAGTTATGCAATTTTTCCTCCTGTGACAGTGCTCGTTGAGCAATCTCCTGACGTGCCCGGACCTGTTCTGTCTTATGATGCATCGAGCTCTGTATTTTTTCTTTTTTGACAAGAAAGATTCTTGTTGATCATTCTTGCCTTGACGATGACACTAGTGCTGCCACACCCTTGATCTGAATTTGAGTAGCACTGGAATGATTCTTAATAATGTTGCGATTCAATTAGTTCAGAAAGTAACCGCAAGGGGGTGGATGTGCGGCTTCATTCAGGAGGAAGAAAGCATTACGATTCACTTCTCTGCCTGACTCTCGAATGGAACGAACACATGGTTCTGTGCTCCTCGTTACCGATGTTCTGGGTTGATTTGCCGTGTACCTAGACCTCGTTATTAGTGATTGATGATGTTCCTTTTGAGGATATTTTGTTGTTTCTTAGTTTTGGTAAGTCGCATTTGGTAAGTCATTTGGATAAAAATGCTTAATTGCTATGATCATATTTGATGCATGATGTGTTGCACTTTTCTGCAATAGTTTTTCTGTTTTTTATGCAATCATTATAGTGGGATAAAGCAAAAATCTTGCGATAGCTATTCAATAAATAATAGGTCTCCTGTTTAGAGCACAGCCGTACGCGTTCTTCAACCGTGCAGCTGCATGCCTGGGACAGGAAGTAATGACATCGTGTTGTGGTCCCATTGGAGATAGACCTTGTCCCTAGGAGTTGCGACGATTGTTAATGAAAAAAAAAAACGCTGTAACCTTGGGACAATGGGATGACATCACGACCAATGAGCAAGGCCCTCAGAGGGTGCAGGAATTCACTTCTCTTTTAGCCTCTCGCAGGTATGGTCGTGTTGCTTCACACTGGTGATCGCCGCAAGTGGCGATAGGAGCCCGCGCGCACGCGTAGTGCCCGTAGAGCGGCCCTTACTTCAGTCGGGCTCTGGCTCTCGTGGAGAGAGGAGGTAAGGTCGGTCGCTCCGTCGTCGCCACGTCAATTGAGCCCTGGCTGTCGACGGGAGCGGACGCTCCGTCGTAGTGGGGGAAAGGTGAGTGATTTGCCGTAGGCATTTTTTCTGATGTTTGCGCCTTTTTACCACGTTCGTGTTAAGCCTTTGCTCCACATAATTGGACTTGTTTGGCTGTGACTTCCATAGAGTTTCTTCGCGTTGTGCGTCTTGAGCCTTTTCTCTGTGTTGTCCCATGTTTAGCATTTGCCGTAGCGGTTAGGCCTTTTCACCGATGTTTTGTACGCGCTCTCGCATGGTTAGACTTGTATAGCAGTGTCCTTCTTGTTGCAATTATTACCCACCGATGGTATTTTGTTGTGTTTTTCTGTCTTTCATGCATACAGCCATGACTGTGGCACCATCTGGTGTGATGCCTTGCAACTAGGTAGCCACCTGTTGCCGATCTCTGCAACTACCGGCTGTCAAGAAGTAACATGGAGGACGCTGGTCACTCTGGACGGTTTTCTTCGACACGGCGTCATTGATTTTCAAATAAATTGTTTCTCTCCACTCAATTTCTACCTTTTTATTTTATTTTCTATCTCTTTTTTATTTTTTATCAGCTCAAGTAGCTGGCAACTCACACAGTGGTCTGGACGCATCCTAAATGCTCCCCAATTGGTGTAATGACTCACTGAATTATCCTAATTACAAGGGGGGTTTAGATTACTCTAACTGCTAATTAATGGCGTCCAGGCCACTGTGTGAATTGCCGACTACTTGAGCTGATCATACAGGGTGTCCCACCGAAAAAGGGCCAGGGGCTAATGAAAAAACAGAGTGATCTACACAAATGGAATCAACTGTACGTGCTTGGCAGTTGTGTGGTCTATCCACAAAAATTTTTTTCATCGCCCCTTGTCAATTAATTAGTGGTAATTGATTTTCCAACTTTTTAATTATCGGTTTTAGCTCTCAGATGTCAATGAGGAAGTTGTAGTACATTTCGAAAAAGACGCAACTGAAGTGGTTCGAGGTTGCTATGGCTTGTGGTTTAGTATTTCCCGGGTTTAAAAATTGTTTTCTGAAGCCGCGCGCACCACAGAGCGCTTCCCATAATTCGGCGCCCGCGTGCGACGATTGCAGTGCACTCTGATAGGTGTGCCATGAAACAGGCGAAATATCTTCCTCTTGTGTGAAGTGGCCTAAGGATGGTCTCCAAGTGCTAATATCAAAGTCAATGTACGCCGGAGGGCGCTGGAATCGTCGCGCGCGGGTGCCGGATTGCCGGACTTTTAAGCTCGGGAAAAACGAAACCACAAGCCATAGCGACCTCGAACCACTTCAGTTGTTTCTCTTTCGACATCTACTACAACCTCCTCATTGACATCTGAGAGCTAAAACCGATGATTAAAAAGTTGTAAAATTAATTACCGCTAATTAATTGACAAGGGGCGATGAAAAAAAAATTTGGATAGACCACACAACTGCCAAGCACGTACAGTTGGTTGCATTTGTGTAAAGCACTCCGTTTTTTTTTAGCCCCTGGCCCTCTTTCGGTGGGACACCCTGTATACTACTCACATATATATAGTTGACGGGAGAGTTTTGGCATGAGAGGGTAACAGTTGATGGAACGGATGCAAATACAGATAAAAAAAAACATGTATGCAAAAGCAGGGGTATCAGAAACGAAACATAAAGCGAGCCCAGGGGATTACACAGCAAGTGCGAACGCATGTAGGTTATGTTCCAGGAATTCAGGATAAAAAAAGGGGGAGGGTTGTGGCGACGGAATGAGGACAACAGGTGCGGAGTACAAAGGTGACCAGTGAACGTGAAGACGAAGGTAGCCTCAGGAGAGAGGCAAACGGAGAAAATATGGAAAGAAAAATGGAGAGTTCTTTTAGGGTTTGCCCCCCCCCCCCGTGTGTTTATCATTATTTTATTTTATATTATGCGAAAAATGATATTTACGGGTTAAATAATTCAAGTGGGCCTGCGTGCATGTTCAAACCGTGAGGCTTCAGGGACTGGAATTTTACGATTAAAAAGGAATCGCGATTTTTACGCTTCACGTCACTGTTATAGCCTGGTTCAACGGTAGCGATTTTGAGGTCTGTACCTAAAGCACCCGCATTTTGGATGGGCTGTCAGGAAAGTGGTGGTGGTACTGGTGAAAGGGCTCGCCGATGTCAGTCTCAGAGAGGTGGGCAACGTCACGACTGACGCCGTGGGGGAATGTGCGTTGTGGGCGGACTTCTAAGAAAACTCTGCCAACATATGCCTGAAAGCGTCTGAGGAAAACCCAGGAAAAAACCCCCAACAGACACGGCCGACACCGGGATTCGAACTCGAGTACATCACAGTCTCGACATGACTTGGCCAGCACGCTAACCACTGTGCCACGGGAGCTGGTCTGTCACGAAAGTTCACGCCCGTGTGTACTAAAGCCATGGGGATCATTCTTTCCTTTGCCACAACTAGAGTGTACTAGAAGAGGGAAAGTGCGCCAACCGAAGCCGCCGGCCGAAGCGTTCTCCTTGAGGCGCCGGGCGTGGAAAGCCATGAGGGCGCTGCGAGCGAACTGGCTTGGGCCAGCCGCACCGGCAGGCGGTTGTGTGCATGTGAAGCTGCCCGCGTTTCGGTTTTTGTGCTGGGAGCTACCCTGGGAAACATGCAGGTAGTTTCATTTATAATCGAATGATGCCCACCGGTCACATTTTTTATTTCTCTCGAAAAAAATATATGTTATCATACCCACAAAGAGATGCAAAAGGTGCCTGACCGCAGATCTCTGCGATATTTTCTTCTCCGTCCACTGCGCTTCGAAGCAACCGGCGCGATTTCGCGGCTTAAATTTTTTCCAACTTTGTGACCTTGTATCTCTTGAACGAGACGTCCCATTTGGACGCTTTTTTTTCCTCACAGGGTGGACGGTGTACGTTCCACCGTGGGCTATTAAATTTATATGGTCAAGAAAAAATATACAAAAAAAAAACGAAAACGCAACAGATAACCTTTTTACCGCACGTCTGGAAGGTCAGGGCTGAGGCCCTGGATCTCGGACTGTGATGTTCTTCGAATGAGCAGAAAAATCATTCTTTGCCCTTTCGTTTGACGTCAGATACATTGCTTTATCGTCGGTCATTATGCCGTAACAGTGGTGTGAACACGGAAGAGTAGGGGAAAATTTTCATTTTCGCTGCAGTTCCTACACAAAAAGGACATCTTCAAATTTTCCGATATTTAGTACTAACACAGCTGAGACGTAGCTCTTTCAGGATATGCAATAAAATGTTTGCTTATTTTGGTCCCACGGGGCGCGCAATTTTTTTCCCACCCCTATTGGGCAGCGCTTGCAGGGGTCAAGCACACGTACAAAAAGTGGACTTCTACCCCACCCCCTGTCTTGTTTTTTTTTTTTTTTGCTTTCGGTGAGGGTGCCGTCATGCCGAAGGCCGACTATAGTAATATGCACACATATCTGTGATGTCCGCAGACAAGTAAAAGTTCGTTGATTAGGCTTTCCCACCCGGTTAATCCCTTCAAGGGCAAAAAGAGAAAGGATACCAATTCGTTTGGGTGCGAAACGGGCGCATCTTTGTTCGACGCGCAGACGGAACAAAGGCCATTCAGATAACACACACTGAAGACCTCACGACGCTGTAGAGCGAAGCGGTACATCGTCCAATACTTCTTTGAGTTTGCTGTAATGTCTTACCTTTCATTAGATGACTTATCTAACGCTGTTTTTTCTCATCCTCTTTCGCTGCATCTTAATGTTCGCAGCCTTCCCAGACATTTAGATGACGTAGAAGCATTTATTTCTGGTTTAAAAAGTGACTTAAAATTTTTCGCAATGTCTGAAACATGGACTAAGAAAGAAAGCTCATGAACCATTCCTCGACATTGAAGGATTTAACGCTGAGTTTTGTCATCGAGACGGCTCTTATGGTGGCGTAGCGCTGTACGTTAAAAGTAACGTTAGTTACAGTGTTCGACGAGATTTATGTATTAACACACCTATGGTTGAATCTCTATTTGTGGAAACTACCACTTGTCCCACTGCTCTTTGCTGTTTCCCCCGCCACCCACTGGTTTTCGGCGTCGTTTATAGGTCACCAAGTGGTGATTTCAATTCGTTTCTAAGTGCATTTGAAGAGTTGTTGCATATGTTGTCATTTTCTAAGTTCAATTGTGTAATCGTTGGTGATTTCAATGTTGATTTGCTGAAGAAAGATTATGTGTGTACCTCTTATGTTGAAGTACTTAGTTCCTGTGGGTTCAATCAATTAATTTCAACTGTAACCCGCTTTCATTGTTCTGATGACAGTAGGGGTTCTTTACTTGACCATGTGATCACTAATTTAAATGAGTCGAAGTTGGCGTATGGTTCTGCAGCCTGCGACATATCTGATCACGAAGTAATTTAACTTGGCGGTCGTCCACTTGCACGTCTCACAGAACTACTTCCACCCCGTACGTTTACGGACTACAATGCTGTTGAAGCTTGCCTGTCACAAGTAACTTGGTGCTTTGACAGCTTTAGTACGTTTACGGACTACAATGCTGTTGAAGCTTGCCTGTCACAAGTAACTTGGTGCTTTGACAGCCTTAGTACGTTTACGGACTACAATGCTGTTGAAGCTTGCCTGTCACAAGTAACTTGGTGCTTTGACAGCTTTAGTACGTTTACGGACTACAATGCTGTTGAATCTTGCCTGTCACAAGTAACTTGGTGCTTTGACAGCTTTAGTACGTTTACGGACTACAATGCTGTTGAAGCTTGCCTGTCACAAGTAACTTGATGCTTTGACAGCTTTAGTACTGCCCAGGATAAATTTACTTATGTTCTTGCTACGCTTTCTAATATCAAAGAGTGATAT
The DNA here is from genome assembly GCF_037126465.1 of Ornithodoros turicata. NCBI lineage: Eukaryota > Metazoa > Arthropoda > Arachnida > Ixodida > Argasidae > Ornithodoros > Ornithodoros turicata. The sequence goes on from NC_088201.1 coordinate 182,870,584, forward strand.
TAAAAGAGTGATATTAACTCCCCCTTCAACTGTATATATGTGCCTGTACCATGTTTACATTTTTGTAACCTGAAGAAGTGCAGTCTCGTGCACGAAAGTCTTGTTTACCATGTGTAAATAAATAAGTTGTTCCTACCGTTTAATATCACTCTTTGATTTACTCACCACCGGCAACTTGACATCGCCTATTTTTTCTGCCTTCGTATCTTCTTTCTAATATCCTTCAAAGGTGTTCTCGTCCAGTCTTCCGCAGTAGGCGCGCAACGGTTAGGCAGCCTTGGATTACAAATGCAATCATGAAAAGCATTAAGCACAAGAATGACCTGTACAAGAAGACCCGGCTCAACCCCACGAATCGCGATCTCTGCGCCAGGTACACGAGATATAATAACATCCTAAGAGACATCCTTCGGCTTGCAAAGCGTAAATATGTCTCGTCTAGTCTGGAAACCTCCTCTGGAGATCCGAAGGCTATTTGGCGTACCATAAATAGCGTCCTGTCAAGGAATACAGAGAAAGCGGCACCTGGTGCGTGTCTACTCGCGCAGGATGGAGTTAAAACCAGCAGTCCAAAAGATATTGCAAACATATTTAATGATTACTTTTGCAACGTTGCTAGTCGTCTTAGTCCTCAGACTGATCCCCCTGCAGACGTCCCTCTTCCTATCTGTAACCCCAGATCCTTCTTTCTGACACCTACAAGTTGTTATGAAGTGATGTCTATTATTGATGGTCTAAAGCCACTAACGTCGTCTGGACACGATGGCATATCATCCACATTTCTCAAAAGGTTTCGTAACTACCTTTCTCAACCGCTAGCAGAATTGTTTAACGAATTTTTTCTGCACGGTGTTTTTCCCGAAGAACTGAAGATAACTAAAGTGTCACCCATTTATAAAGGAATCGATGTGACACTTCCAATTATCGTCCTATTTCCTTGCTTCCGACTGTTAGTAAAATGCTGGAGAAGATAATTCTGCAACGCTTGGAGAGTTTTTTTGATTCAAATCAGCTGCTAAGTTCATCCCAGTATGGATTCCGGAAAAAGAAATCAACCATGCTTGCGTTAATTCATGTAACGGAAAAAATTAGAATGAATATCGAAGAAAAAATATTGTCTCTGGGCATTTTCGTTGATCTAACCAAGGCCTTCGATTTAATTAACCATAATATTTTACTTCAGAAGCTATACAGATACGGCATTAGAGGCACCCCTTTAAAATTAATAGAAAGCTTTTTGACCCATCGGAAACAGTATGTCATTCAGTCTGGTTGCAGTTCCGAACTCGGAACGCTCTCTATGGGTGTCCCCCAGGGTTCAATATTAGGTCCCTTCTTATTCCTCGTCTACATAAATGATCTGCCTGGCTTTCTTTCAACTACTTGTTTTCTTTACGCAGACGACACCACTATTTTTGTCGAATCTAAAAACCTTACAACACGCATGGTTTGTCTATGGTTTGTCTATGGCTTGTCGTTGTCACTTCTTCGTCTTCTTTCTCGTCTTCACCTGCATCTTCTCGAGAATATCTCACAGCACTGATGTAACCACTGGTGTAAATACGATGAAAGGGGGAGCATGTCATTCTGTACACAGTCGTGAAGCAATACATGTTCGTTTCTGCAGAAATTCCGTTTCTGCAAATCTCCAAATGAAGATGTTTCACATTCTAACGAGTTGGTAGACCCACTCGTTAGGCAAACGATTTAATTCGATCGTGACTGGACCGAGAGATTACGCCCCTGTCACTTTAACGAAAAGAGCGCGTCATACACCACGTGCTCGAGCTCCCGAGTGCCTCGTTAGGTCATGAGCCATGTAGGCGATGAAGCCTGTGAGCACGTGAACACATTCGTTAGGCAGACGACACCGTCGGTCGTTACGCGAGCAAGAGATTACGCCTTTGTCCCGTTAACGAAAAACGCGCGTCACGCGGCACGTGAAACGTGTCACGTGTTCGTGTTAACGAGAGCTCCGCCCCTCGTTGGCTCGCGAACGATGGAAGTGATTAAGCCCCCAGAACGAGTTCTCCTTATAACGTCATCGGTGACGCGGCATTATACCTCCTCATCCTCGCTATAACTGGAGCAGTGAGTAAAGGGTGAACGCGCGGACCCATGTTATATGTGAGTTTTTTTCTGTGAAACAAATTGCACACATCAAAATCTTTCGCGCTATGGGGTAAAATGACACACACACTTTCATCAGACATCTTCATCTGAATTTTTTTTGATGGCCCTCTGTACTCCTGTAAGGGCTAGTGTCGTGGAGGTGGGGGCATTAGGGTAAACTAGTTATTTGGGACGGCATGTTTTGTTGTCTAATGGTCGCTATTTCGTGGGCACGCATGTCTCGACTTGGGGACGTGCGTAGTGCCTCTATCCTTTGTGCTGCTTTGTGACAAACTTCCAATTTTCAGAATCGAAGCAAGAAATGGATGACTACCTCGAGCGACGGCACATAGCCTTCGGGAGGCAAGTCTGCGAAAAGGAAGAAAGCTAAGGTAGGCAGCTGTATTCAACCACTATGGCCACGCAAGTGGTCCTTACCGAACATCGCTTGGAACACCTTTGAAACATCAAAATGGCAGAATGGGCCTGTTGGTACATGACTGAATTAAAACCCCTATTTAAGGATTGCTGCCATTAAAAAAATCTGTAGATAGTGGAGCAAGTGTCGTCTGTGTGTTCTTGTCCGTGTTCCGGTTTTAATTCATTCACCTTTGAAACACCCGAGCATGTACTTGTGCTTAGAAGAATTGTCACGCTTATTATTTTTTTTTTTTTGCTGTCTTCTGTTGTTCCCTACCTACCCTGGCTGTCTTTCGCTGTCATCTTCATAATGCACTGTGCGTTGTATCAATGCACCCATCAAACCACCGACTGCACACAGACGAGCGTAAGACGCCGCAACATAGATATTTAGATATCCAGTGGATTTTCGTGAGGGTCCAACTTACATCCACTGGACATCCATGGAAGCTGGACTTTACCCCTGTTTTTTGATCCTAGGAATCTCCAGACAATGTCTTTCATGGACATGTGGATATGAGGTGGATATTGTACGGTGCCAGTATAAAAACCCCGTAATTCAGTCGTTTTGATACTGTTTGTAGTTTGATCAGTAAGTATATTATAGTATCATAGCCCAAGGTTATTATTTAAGGTGTTATTGTTAAAAATGCACTCACCCCCCAAAAACGCTTAAAAAAAGCAGGCTCCCTTTTTGCCCCCTCCACAGCGAGCGCGGATTTGAAGGGAGACCAGATCATTCGCAGCTGCCTCCCTTGGCGAAATGGCCGGAGGCTGGAGCATATACTGAAGTACATGTTGTTGGGGCACGTTCATTCTAAGTGTATTGGGTGTAAAACGTTTGTTACGGTGAAAGGGGCTGTCTTTGCAGTAGCTCACGTAGCTGCAGAGTCAAGGTATAACCAATAATGTGACTCACATTCCTTCCTGCCAAATACTATGTTTTTAATTCAAGCTATCGTCTATAATGTGATTAGCTGCTTAGTGGAGCTGTAACAGTGATCGAATTCCACTGTTGCTTGACGAGCGTTACGCATAGATAAATACTTTCACGGCTTGCAGCACGTGAACGATAAAAATATATAACGATTTTACTTGTTCCTCCATATCCAGTTAGCGTTTACAGAAGTTTTTGCTTGCTTTCCAGCACAACAAAAATGTGGCTGTCGGAACAAGATGTCATAAACTTCACATGTATCCGTATATCTCCCTGCAAAGTCCTGGCGACGTTCTTGTGACGTTCGACCAGTGCCCAAAATCTCGTGTACTGGATCTTACATGGACATCCCAAGGCTGCTTCCTCCAGTCAAATATCCAAAATGCGATATCCTGCAGATGTACCTAGGACATCTGTTATTCACTCAGTAATACCGAAAGGCGAATGTCGTTCTGAGACATCCATTAGATATCGCATGGTTGTCCAGATATTCAGGATGTTCGCGACCTTATATGGATGGCCTATGGATATGAATGGTTTACTGGGCACTGTATCATGCACTGTCATGTGGATATGAATACCAAAATAACGTGTTTGAAAGCAGAATTTCGTGAATGTATTTTCTTTCAGCTCAGAAAGTGTGACAACTTTTTCATTAGTTCCTCCACGAGCTTGCTTGCATTCATGTCATACTTTTTGTGAAAACGTAATTACTGTGCGACTGCCATGTATCACATGAACAACTCTAGCCGTTCTTTTGCACAGGACATTGCTCGTGCACAGACCATGAGAAAAAAGCAGCAGCCAAGAGCAGTGGCGGCTTCTCAAGAGAAACGCTTGGTAGAAATCATCGACTCATCTGACGAACATGAACTCGTCCTCAAAAAAGAACTGATCGAATTGCAGCAAAAATACAAGCAAGTGCAGGAGGAAGACATGAAGCTGAGGATGCGGAACCTGGACCTTGAGAGAGCATTGTGTTTAAAATTATTTCAAACATGTGAACTGCCTCTGTTGCTGGGCCTGCTTCACTTGTTGCGTGTTTTGTTACGTACAGTTATTCACAGTGTGGCGTCCTGCACAGTGCGAAGTGTGTGTCAGATTTGATATGAACGGCATAGTCGTGTGCACGCCAGGAACAGCTAAAAATGAGACCGGACTAGGACCAGCACACACTCGCAACTGCCGTTTAATCAACAACCGAAAGGAAAATACACGGCTCTACAGGTGGTTTGTTCTACTACGGTTCCATGCTTGGTCAAGAGCAGAGCGGTTATTAAGGAAATTGGTGAAAATAATTACAGCTGTGCCCCTTTGGTCACTTCTGCAACGACATCGAGTCAATTACTGGTTGCCACATACACCCCTACGGCCTTACCTTGAACGAGCAGTCAATAGGACCTGATTCAATATGCAAGCTGGTCCAGATGTGTAAATTGATTGTGACTGCATTTTTTAGTGTGAAGCCATGTGGCCTCTAGGAACTCTCTTTTCATTTTTAGACGCCGCTCGCCAAGAGACACAGGGGACGTCTACACCTCCTCGCCCGGGTACGCAGCGCGGAGAACAGACATCGGCCCCACTTCACCGTGAGACCAGGGAAGACCCTGTGACGCAGCGCAGAGGGATAGGTCAGACATTAGCACCACCTGTGTCATACACTCTTAAAAATGAACTTCACCGCATAGCACGCTCCTATCCAACCATCATCACGAGTGACGTCGTTATCTGCCCTGATTTGTTGAAAACGGGAGGCGTACGCCTTTTTTGTGACAATTATGAACAGCATAAGTGTCACAAAAAAGGCGTACGCCTCCCGTTTTCAACAAATCAGGGTAGATAACGATATCATTCCAGATGGTCGTTGGATAGGAGCGTGCTATGCGGCGAAGTTCATTTTTAAGAGTGTAGCCTTACCCGTGTCACTGCTACACTCCTAAAAATGAACTTCACCACATAACACGCTCCTACCCAACCATCACCCCAAATGACAACGTTCTCGCCTTAGATTTTTTGAAAACGGGAGGAGGAGCCTATTTTGTGCCGTGCATAATGGCCACAAAATAGGCTCCTCCTCCCGTTTTCAGCAAATCAGGGGCGAGAACGTTGTCATTCGGGATGATGGTTGGCTAGGAGCGTGCTATGTGGTGAAGTTCATTTCTAAGAGTGTAGACAGTGGTGATGCTGATGAAGGATTAGTGCCCCTACCACCTTCGCCCTCTGTTTCAGGTAACTATTTATAATGTACAAGCAATGTAGGATGTCTAATGAGCCTTTGATATCCCACGTAAGTGATATTTCGTCACGCTAGTGACGTTCTATGTGTGGAGTCCTGTGGGGGTCGCTCTTTGTTCGCCCTCGCACCTGACCCACCACTCACGCTTCACATGAAAGCTGAACCCGCATGGCACCTGCACATTTTCTAAAAATCGAATCAGCACAATGTACACTTTCCCGCAGTAACACGGTACAGTTCAAGAAATGTGAGAAAATTACTATGCACTTTACTGGCGTTCCCATTTATTTGATACGATCATTGATGGAAAAACGATGACATGACAGAGCAAAGGATGCCGTCTGCGTTCATAACAGAGTACAACGGAAGTTTCGGTTTCGAAATTGCTATCTGTCTATGATGGACTAGCAGTCGCAGCCTGCGCTTGAAGCAATGATGATACCCCGCCACCCGCGCAGTGTCAAAAACAGGAACCCGCATCTGCAACGGAGTACGGATAACCCGTGGTTGGTGCAGGACTCCAACCACATGACATATCTGACATGCCACGTTGTAGAAGATAGAATTGCACATTGTTGTTTTGTTCTGTTCATTCACCTCTCTTCAATTACAATGGTCTTTTTTTTGCTTATTTCTCTCTGGAAGTTTGTGTCGGTTTTATAAGGTTTTCTCTTTGATTAGGCCATGGTTCAGGCAGTATGCAGTAAGTTGTCTCCCAGGAACCTCTGCCACCAGTAGGAACAGAAAGCAACTCAATGGTAAAAAACCTTTGCACATATTACATGTTGTCCGAAAAATTTGGAACGAAGTCATAATGCAGTTCCATAAGGTGACTACCGAAGTGTAGCTGCATAAACTGTTGTACTCTTCTGGCTTCAAGTGCATGTGTGCTGAGAGACCTGTGATTGTCGCTTTGAACCGCCAACAATGTCTATTCAGACAAATCGTACACTTATCAGGGGGAAATTCAAAGAAGCATCAAAGTGACCCCCCATCAATTCTTTGATTTGTTAGCTTGGCGGGCTGGGGGAGAATTTGAATATGATTCCCAAGACCCCGGGTTATGTGGGGTCTGCCACGGAATTTCGCGGAATTATGGAATTTTCTGTAATTTTTGTTAGAAACGGACAGACTTAATTGGTTTTGGGTCATTTCCAGTGGTGCACAAATATTAGATTTCCTACTGTTCCGTTGAATAGAAGAAAGCAGAACGCGGTCTTTCCGAAATGATTGTATTTTCCAATATTCTTCAAATATTCTCGCGGAAAATCGAGGAATTTAGGAACCACTGTCGCAGAATCTAAGATTTGCCACAACAGAAAACCAGGGGCCTTAATGATTCCACACAAAAGCCATGTTTCTATCTCTGCTGCAGCCGCTTTGAATCTGCGTGACGCCCTCATTCCGTTTAGAGCCTGTCTTCACCTCTCCTCTCTCTTACGCTTGTAACCGAGTACATATGTTTTACATCATTGTCATCATTGTGCTCCAACCAGGCATCTAATTAACTGAGATTTGTTAATTGGGAAGGACTGAGATAGCAAAATTGTAGCTGATTGTCAAAAGCATCCATACATTTGAAGATTCATTGCCGGAAACTTGCATGCAAATTACAAGCAGACTACGCTCGAAGGCGTGGCTTATCTTCACATCAGACTGGCCCATCCGTGCGTCTACTCCACTCGCTTTGTCGGATCAAGTGCGCCAGTCATCACATATGTTGTCTGTGCACCCTGCCTGGCGCTATTTTAATTCGCACCTTCTCTCTTTCTACCTCATTTTCATGTGATCTATGCATTCAATGACTGGTGGCACGCACAGCTTTTTCTTTTCTTTTTTCAGATGGATGCTTTTTGATGATGGGCTACAACTCTGCTACCTGTTATTCCCAGAGGCAAGCACACACCGGGCACACCGGTAGTTTCGAGATCGTAGAAGCTGTTCTCATCAAAACAAACTGGAAGTGGCAGAAACATGCACGTCTCGGGCTTTGTTGTGATCGCTTGCCTACCGCCTTCCGCAGGTGTTCATCAACACTGTGCAATGCGGAGATGGTGTGTACTTTAATATGGCTACTCGCGCCATTGCTCAAGTGACTTTGGGACCCGACCAGAGTGCCTTGCTGTTGTACCCTTGGAGCCTTTGCTTCCGTAACCTTCGTCTACTTAGTACAAGAGTCAAACTGACGGCCGGTCCTTGAAAGGTCCTAGAATTCCTATGTCAGACTTGAGTGGGAACCATTACCACCTGTCCGCATACACTGTCCATATCTGTGGCTGTTTAGCAGCTCGATCATGACATGTCCTAGTCTATATTCACCTGTTCATGTGATGTCACTAAGCTGAATCATGTCTTAATTAGCTGCTGCAACTTTATTGCTTTTTTACTTTTTCTCAGCACCATGCAGCAAATGATGTCTGGGTGGCCAAGGCAGCCTGGGACAGATTTTCTCCTATAAGGAGGATTCCATGTTCATTAAACAGGCTGCTTTGGCTATTTGTTCATCACCAACCTTGCTGGAGAGCACAGTTTCTGGGACTTTGTCTAACAGAGCCATCTCCCATGGACAGACCGAAGTGAAGCCCGCTCTGACACCGCACAAGCTAGACGCACGGTACTGTAAGTTTGGTTTTTCTTCATTCATTAATGCTGAATGCTGTTAGCCAAAAAAAAAAGCTGCATGGATCTTCAGAGGTGCAACAAATCATGTCGACAGCGGAATTGAGATTGGTCACCTAGTGTAAGCTCTTGCGTTGCATGCTACTTGCCAAGCTAAATTCATACTTTACCACAAAGAGCTAGTGGACCAATACCAGCAATTCAGGAAGCAATAGTGGCCACCAATTATGCTTGTGTGCCATGGCTTAGCCACCAGCTTAGGTATAAGTAGGTTGTTGCAGAATTCTGCGGAATACACTATATACATGAATCCCAGGAGACAGCACAATGTGGTGTACGCTGAGAGCTTTTTTGTTTCCCGTGTGTTCTCTTTGGTTCCCTGTGTCGGCCTATTCATCCGCCTGGCAAATCGCGTGAGGGTGAGGGCAACTGTGCTTTACAGCCTTCCTATTCTGCACAGGATATCAACAACTTCATTAAATACGCTTCGGTCCCTGTTTGCTCGAAGCCTTCGTCGATGCCTCGGAGTTCCACGAATGGCTGAAACACGACAAGTACTGGCTGAAGCTGGTGAGCTCCCGCTTGAAGTTCTCCGTGAACGGGAAACGGCTCGGCACTACCTCCGTTTGCGTGCTCACATTCCCCGCCACCCGCTACTCAGGAAAATTCGATACCGCCCTGGAAGCGACTTCTATCGAGTAGCGCAGAGGACACGCCAGACTCTCACTGGCTTCATAACTAAGGACACTATACCGCCGGAAGCCCCCTGGTCTCTCCCGGTACCGCCCACGTTTGTACGCCTCCCAAACCTTCTGCAAAGAAGAGATCAGGTCCCCCCTCAAGTCCTCCGAGCCCATTTTCATGCTCTGGTAGACGAGAAGTTTTCTACGTTTACGGCAGCATATACTGATGGCGCATCCCGAAACAACAAGTCCGCCTCAGCCTTCGTCATTCCATCCGAAGGCGTCGTGCACGGAAGACGCCTTTCACATCCAACCTCCTCCACAGCTGCGGAACTCTATGCCATCCTTTTCTTTCTACAACACATCGCTGATTTTCCACCCCGGAAATGGGCAGTCTTTACAGACTCCAAATCTGCACTTCAAGCAATTGAAACTTCCGGCATACGAGGCCCATCCGCACCCCTCGTCACCGACGTGTTAATGGCTTACCACACTATCTACGCCGCAGGCCACAGGCTCGTTCTCCAGTGGGTTCCAGCCCATTGTGGTGTCGTGGGGAACGAGCAGGCCGACAGCGCCGCAGAAGCAGCACTCTCGTCTCGGAACCGGACCCGTATTGTTCTGCTCAGAGGAGACCGCCGTTCAATTCTGCGACGTCTAGTGACACCCCTGGCTTCCCGCCAACGGACAACCGACATTCTTCCCCCCTCTATGTTGAACAGAGTTGATCCCATGCTCGCTTTCCGCATGCCACGAAACACATCTCGTCAGGATGCTGCATTAATCCACCGCATGCGCCTCGATGTGGCCTTTACAGCTCAGTGGCGTTACCGCTTGAGACAAATTGATTCTCCCACCTGTTGCCACTGTGGTGCTCTTGAGGATCTGGAGCACATTCTTCTTCATTGCCCTCACTACGAACCTTCCCGAATCACACTCTCCGAGTCTCTTCGTCAGCTGGACTCTCGCCCTTTCTCCCTACCGAAATTGCTTGGTCCCTGGCCCAATCCAGCCCAGCAACGCTCTGCGCTCAAACCTCTTCTGACATTTCTGGACACCATCGGACTTCGATCGTTATTGTAAAGGGGCTCGTTATTTTATTCCCCCCATTCCACCAAGCACTGGGGTAGAGTATCGCCTGTTGCGATGAAACTCCCCACTCTCCAAGGCCGAAAATAAAGTTGTTGTTGTTGTTCATCCGCCTGCACGCTTTTGCTGTTACTGGAAGAGTGTGGTAGTCCCATTACAGGAAGCTATCTTGATCAATACCCTGTGCCCTATTCAAAAACTAAAGCCCGGCGTACTGCAAGGGGCTTTATCCACGAACAAAGTGACTTGTGCACTGACGACCGGGATACTGGTTATTCAGATATGTTAGGATTTTATTATGCCTTTAAGTGCCTACTTGAAAATTTTAAATTGCTTCACTCCCCTAAACTGTTGTAAATTATTGTAAGTATGTGCTGTGCATGTGGATGAGCTTTGTCATTCACTTAGTGTCATGTTTTTTCTCTGCAGCCCTGTATGACCGTGGATGCACTCGTGGCAGTTCAGACCCACAGCAAGTGAAAGAACGAAGAAAGTCCGGTATTATGTATCCCAAAAGATATCTGATTTACGTAGAATTCATAAGCGGTCACCAAATCCATAAACAGGGTTGTTGGCAGGTTGTTACACGTATGTATGTCTCTATTCCTTCAGCAGGGGTCCTGGACCACTAGCACAGCGGGAGCTAAACCACTCCTCCAGTGGAGTTCCTGCTGGTGCGTCACGCTAGCAGAATTCCTGCTGGTCCATTAATCCAGTAGAATTTTCGCTGGTGCATTAATCCAATAGAATTTCTGCTGGCCCCCGTGGGGGTGGGGGTGGGTGTCGATGTAGCTTGCCGTTGCTGGCCGCACTCAAGTGGGCATCGTCACGACTATAGAAAAAAAAAAGGAAAAGTGGGAGAGGGGAGTTGAGGACTTCAAAGTGATGCATAGGCAGGATAACCGATACTGAGGGGACGGAGGCACACTGTAGATGAGAGGTGCACTAGAGTGGTCTTTCCGCTAGGCCCGTCCCAAATTACGTGCTTGATGGTCCAGCAGCCTACTGGCTTGCTGGAATTTTAAATTATATAATTTAAAATATATACAGGGCAAAATATATACAGGGTGTCCGGTGAGAAAGTGTAATTAAATTTATCAAAAAATAGGTTTAACTTCATAAAATTATGAAACTACTTTGAATACACACACACATACTTTTGCCACAGATTCGGACCGTTTGCATTCGCGTCACACATTACTTAAGCTAATTTTGCTAATTAAGGTTAGCCAACAAAAGTTAACGTTTTTCTTCATGAATTTAGAAGCCAACCAAAATCACATTTTTTTTCTGAAGATTTGTACAAAAATTTGACAGCCGCAAAACCGTCCCCGTTTGAGGTGCGCTTGCTGATATTTACGTTTGCGGAACTTTTCGCTCCATCAAAATACCCTCCCTCCTATGCGAACAAGAACATAATCACGCCTTCCGCCCTTATCAATGTGCATACCGTCAATCGACAGCCACTGATGACGTCGGTTACCGCGGTAATGCCCTCGATCGGGTGTGGCTGTTTCCACTTTGTCTCGATAAAGGCAGAGCCAGCATTTACGCAAACGCAAATCTCATGAAACACGCCTTGCCAAGTGACGGTTTTGCGGCTGCCAAATGTTTGCACAAATCATCATAAAAAAAAAACCCTGTGATTTCAGTTGGAATAGTGTGCTATGGCCATTGGCTTCCAAATTCATCAAGAAAAACGTTACCTGTTGTTGGATAATTTTCGAGTTCAATTAGCGAAATTAGCTTAAATAATGTGTGGCGCGAATGCAAACGGCCTGAATCTGTGGGAAAAGTATGTGTGCACTCTAAGAAAAAAAGGAGTACTTTTACTCCTTTTGGGGAGTAATTGCATTGCCACAAAAAATAGTCCCTTTCGGGAGTAAATGCACGGGAGTAAATGAATGTCACAGAGTGAAGACCGTATTTCACGCGCTGTTGTAAGAGTCCCAGGTACATAATTGGTGCGCATGCATGAAGATACTTTGAAGCAAACCATCAACCGTGATATATAGAGCGATATAAAATCTTGCGCCATACTAGGGCACAATCTGCGAAGAAAGATGCGCTAACTGTTTCTTACTCTTTATGGCTGGAAAATTGCTACGTTGTGTGAGTTATATAGCCTTATGTCGTTCAAATTGACCAAGGGCACATATTTGCGTAGACTTTTGCATTCGGGAGACCATTCGCGAAGTTTAGTGACAATGTGCAGTCCTGGGGAGTAAACGTCGGGACTAAATGTTGGGTTAGGGGACTAAAATGGGGAGTAATTGCAGACTAGGGGAGTAGAAGCTGCAGTTACTCCCCATTTTACTCCTTTTTTTCTTAGAGTGTGCGTGTATTCCAAGTAGTTTCATAATCTTCTGAAGTTAAAGGTCAGCTACGCCGATTTCCCGATGTGTTAAAACGGTTGTGATATTCAGAACGAGCACGCCCAACTGCACCCGAAACGCACATTCGTTTCTCAATTTTGTCTTTCTATTACGAAAATTAATTAATCAAAGAAACCAAAACAAGCCATGGGCGCAGCCATTTTTGTGACGTAGATTGGAAAAACCTGCTCCATATACGTAGATAGAGAATTCGTCCTTCTGATTCTATGAAAGCTGAGGCTTTCTCCGACTTCCCTGGCGGCTTCTCCCGTTTGCGAGGAAATCCAGTTATGGCGGCCGGTTACGATGAGCGTTTCGTCCGAGGTAATCCCGAGAACTATTGAACGATGGAAACAACAACTACGAATTCACCTCAACAACATTTTCGACGTGAAATTGTGATTATGTGCTTGAGAACTTCGCAGTTCAACCGTTCAGCTGCCATTCACGTCGACCCGTTTGCTGCTTTTACTGCACACTCTTAGAAATGATGGTGGTGGTGGTGATGGTGAAAGGGCTTGTCGTTGTCGGCCTCACGTATGTGGGCAACGTCACGACTGACGCCCTGGGAAATGTGCGTCCTGGGCCGACTTCTAGGGGAACTGTGCCGACATATGTCTGAAAGCGTCTTAGAGCGTATGTCTTAGAAATGAACTTCATCGCATAGCACGCTCCCAGCCAACCATCATCTCGAATGATATCGTTATTTACCCTGATTTGTTGAAGACGGGAGGCGTACGCCTTTTTTGTGACACTTATGCTGTTCGTAATTGTCACAAAAAAGGCGTACTCCTCCCGTTTTCAACGAATCAGGGCAAATAACGATATCATTCGAGATGATGGTTGGCTAGGAGCGTGCTGTGCGGTGAAGTTCATTTTTAAGAGTGCAAGTGCAGGTATGGGAGCGATTGAGCAACAACGTGAGGCTTGGTGGTCGTTTGAGCATATACCTGCAGAGGACTGGTCTTCAAAGAAAGAAGACCGTATTTCTGCCCGTGTGCACATCGTGCGATTGCCAGGCTTGTTACACGAGATACATAGTGTGCAGCATCATAGCGTGACCGCAATGAACGACGTAGGAATGTACCGTGACCATTCGAACTGCATCCGTTCAACCATTCGTCGGTTATATGAAAGTGGTCATTAGAGTTGCCCCGCACAAAAAGTGTTGGATGTAGTTTTGTAGTGTGTTGTTTATCTCGTAGAGCGCATCGCGGCATGTAGATCGAGAGCCCGTATACGTATTTTTGCATGTTTACTTGAGTGTGCGCATTGCTCTGTAACACACAGGCATTATATCATTCATAATAGTTTCGCAAATAAAGACGTACGGGTCGATCTGATACTGCTTTTGAGTTAGGCATAGTGTCTTCAAATCAGGGTATATGTATCCTGTTTGCTGTGCCCAACAGATGTTATTAAGGGTAGTGCAACATTTCCCACCTCTTGAACCCTGCTAACATTGCCAGAATAAAGAACATTACACTGTGCTATGTATTCCACACTCAGTTGTCTCGCGACGTAAACCCCCCATTTATTATATTGTGTACTCCACATGTTCAACCAGGCAGCACTTCCCATACCACATTTTTTTAAACATGTGCTTAAAATTGCACAACTGCCACTCAAGTAACTTTGCCACCAAATTAGTCAGTGACAAAAGGCATATGTACTTTATCACAAACTTAATAACCTTGGTGGAAATGGTTGATGCTGTCCTCTGCCTTGTACGGTGCATTTCGTAGCAAAATACACAGAGTCCAAATGTTTTCCTTTTCCAAAAATGCTCTGTCAAAGCTGAAAGACCCTTATCAAAATGGGGAAGCCCGGGCTTGCTTCTCCAGAGAAACAAATATGAAACTGCAGCGCTCAACGTAAATAACTGCATGCTCAGCAACTAAGGCTGGTGATGCCCAAGACCTAATATTTCTACGTTAAAAGAAGAAAAAAAAAAAAAGAGCACCGCGGCGTATTAATGTTGCTTCAAAAGTATAACACCACAAAATTTGTGAGAGTCAGTTGGTGTATTTAGTTATGTTGGTCACCTCCTGCACCAATTTTTAATAAGGATCAACTGCGTTGCTACCAACCAGGACCTAAGGCTGACCTATGATCTAATAATAATAATAATAGTATCTATCTATGACCTATATGGACCTTCAACACTAGTTTGGTCTAGGTTTCACACGTGGCTTTTAGTGAAATTCGAAGCTGCTCTGTAGAGCTGACAGGAGACTTGCAGAGTAGAGAATTTGTTTATTTATAGTTTCCAAAGAACATAAAACAATGTGCTGTACCAACTGTATTCAAACATATACAAATATACTTTGTTTTAGCTATGTGCATGTTAGCAGATTACAGGTGACCGATGACAGACAATCAAGGGTGAGAACAGAAGTATACTACCACTGCAGGCACTGTCCTGAAATTCGAAGTCACCATTTGTCAGAAAGCAATGACCAAGCACAGCCTAAGGACCATATTGCTCCTTCCATTATTCTTTTTATTGACAGCACGTTGGCTGCCATCCAGTTCATGAAAGTGACCTTTATCGTTGAAAGCACGGTTCAATAGTAAGCGAGCTGGTGATAGTGTCCATGATGGCGAGACCCGAAGAGGAGATACAAGAAGGGATATACACACACTATGTTGAGACATTGTGTATGTCCCTTCCTATCCCTCATCTCATGGTTTTTGCTATGGATCTTCATCATGTTTCCTTCCGGAAACTTTACATAGTTTATGTAGAATTGTGAAGGTACAGCCAGGCGCTGTTCGCAAATCACACAGTACTTTTCTTGAAACAAGAATCCATAGAAGGTACACAGTCATCTTCAGCATTGCACATATCTATGGGACATGTTAATCACTTTGGAATGTCACAGACATGTCATGGAGGCCGGCACATGATTAGTGGTGTTGAACAGACAACTATTTGTCATATTTTAGGCACAAAAAGCAGTTTTGCTACTTTATCATGGTTATTAGTCAACACTGCCAAGAATGTGGGAACACAGTCTTGTACCACCTACACTCTTCAAAATGACCTTCACACGCAACACATTGTAGGTCAACGAGAGTCCAGAATGATGTCCTCTCCTTCCCCATTGGCTGAAAACATTTTTCTACGACTTTGCATAAGGGGAAGTTAGTACAAGAAACGCACAACTTCCTTTTTTGAGCAAATCAGTATTCAGAGCGTTACCATACTGTGGTGGGCCTGCAGTGCATTACGTGGTACAGCACACACTGTAAAAAAATTCACCGTAAAACATGTCCCCCGTTCTAATGACAGTCTTCTCCAGTTTTTCAAACTGCCATTTCCCATGGTGGTTTATGGTATGACACAGTATTTCTAAATCTTTACTGTAGTTTGCCGGTTGTAGCAGAAAAAGATACCATTATTTCCGATCACAGGACGCAAGCCATTAGTGCTACACGGCAACAGTACATGCTTCTGTCTAGCAGTTGTTCGTGTTTGGACATGGTATGGCGCATGCAGAGTAAATTCCACGGTTAAAATATCCAAACGTGAACAACTGTTAGATTACATGATGTAGAATGCTGTATAGTATTTATGTCCCGTGTCATGTGACCAAAGACACTATGTGCTTTTGCTCATGCTGCACAGCACAGGCAAAATGAGCTGCATGTGAGGATAACATGAAACCCTAGGCGCAGGGGAAAAGGCATGACTTTACGATCTCTGTGCCAATTGTTTCATGTTGTAATTGCGTACCAGCTCGCCTGTACCTGAGAATAAGTTTGATGCATTGTACACGCACCTTAGACATGCAGCGTGTGGTGTGTTCTGATAGTAATGCCACTGTCAATTGAAAAATAATGCTCCAGGTGGATTGTTTCGGTACAATCTTGAACTAAGCATACCAAGGGAGTAGGGGATCTGCGTGACAGGTTTACCTGGAAGTAAGAACGTAAATGTTAGCTGAAGTCATTGAATAATTAACATTATCAATATACTGCTGCAGATCATACCAACAATAGCACACAAGATGCTCCGATATGTTCTGCAGGAATGTCTCTGTACTCACAATATTAGTACGGGATCACTCTGGTTTACACTTCGCAAAATAAACTTCGAGAATAAACTCCTCGAAATAAATCACGAAAAAATCCACGGTGTAAAGATAAAGCCGTAAAAATCAACTTTTGCGATACAAACGCTTCAGATTCAAACTTTCAAAATAAATCGTCTCTGATTGGTCGACAAGCACGGCAGCCTCAGAGCAGCGAAGGCTTTTGGCTCCCGCGTCTCAAAATAGTTCCCCGCAGGGTGAGGCTTTTTGCGGTGGGCTGGGAACGAGAGTACCGAGTCTGGACGAATCGTTTACTGTATTCTCCGCCGGCTATCAGGATTCTGTTGACACTGCAGTTAATGATTTGCTCTGCTGCTCGCCTGTCAAATTTGAGTATGTCGAACTCTGAATTCGTGTGGTGTCACCGAATGAGTTCCCGGTGTTGGTCCCAGCCGTCCCAGCTATGGTGGACACCTGCTATATTATGAACATTGTCGCGAACATCGCCATTCTCCTGCAGCTGCCTTGGTTGTGAAGTCGTAGAGTTGAAAAGTGACGATCGACGAAAAAGCCTGATTCCGATACCGTGTGGATGTGTTGTGTTTATCCGTCTGTATGTGTTTGTGTGTGTTCCAGCCTCAGAACCGTAGAATCGTGAAATCGGAACCTGCCTGTGGTTTTCCTTGTGAGCCTACGTTCTGATTTTCTGATTAACGCACGGAACAGGTACTGGACAGACTCTCGAAATGCATTTCTGCAAATAAGCTGCATATGAATGTGAAGAAATTGTGTGTTTGTTTGCAAGAAAAAAACTAGTTTCTCTCGAATGAATAACTTGAGTCAGCAGAGGTCCTAATTTTTTTGTAACCAGCATACGGTAATGTCAAAGTGTAACGAAATAAGATTCTAATTTCAGGAACATCCACATTGATTCGCGCACCTTCCTAGACAACGATTTGCCATGCAAAAGCTGCAAAAGATGTATCTAGACATAATACTTCAAGCACTTTGTTTTCACTGGTCTTTGAATACACTGGAACCGAAGAATGCCATTTTCAAGGTATTAAAAACCATGAAATTTTCTCACAGGAATTTTTGCATCTTTTTTATTCGCGTGGACATACAGTGTAAATTCTGGTTATCAGATGTCGGAACTGAAGAAAACTAAGAGCAATGAAGTAACTGAAATCAGAAGTGTGAGAAATGAATGGCACCCTCTGTTGTATTTGTTTGCCTTCCTTTCTCTCCTGTGATCTTCGCATTCAGAAATCCCCAAGTACGTTTATTAGCAGTCACTCTTTATGCCTAGCACCCACGCCAAGAAGAGGTCTAAAATTTACGGTACCAGCTACTTCACTGTATGGTACCCTTGCACCCATTTTTACAGCTTATAAATATTGTGCTGAAATATGAAATCGCTGTAAAACTTGCATCCTGTACGACATTACATTAAATGTGCTGCTTGCAGTTCTGCAGCGTTGTTTCTTCCTCACGTTCAAGTGAAAAGGCAAAAAGAACGCTCCGGGACTTACTCTCACACAGCCATTATTTCGGGGCCATGCCCTCGCACTAAATGGTCACGAGCATTCTTTGGAAAACTATAGCGGCACATAGGGAAACCGACATTGCATTTGCACCGACCTTCTATTTCTAATAATTAAACGAGACCTAATTAGTACATTCGCTTCGGATGTAGAACATGTTGTCATCCTTTATAACTGCAAAAATATTATTTCTCTAAGAATAAAATATCAGTCCATGGACATGCTATATGCACTGCACCTACTAGAAATTAACCAGTGCTTGCTGAAAATATACCGGTATTTGTGTCTTATGTGATGTATGGCCCACATTTTCTTTTTGACCAGCTATGCCAGTGTGAGAGCTCCTACGCCAGACTAGCTAATTCTCCTCTTTGTCCTCTATGTGGTCACATATATGTTACGCTACAAGGAAGCTACCTGATACCACAGTACCAAAGAGGTGAATTTACATGAAGACAATCACATAGCAGAGTGAATAACAACCACCATTATTGACTTAGTTTGCTTGGTCGATGACAACTGAAGGTGGCATATTTCTTTCCTCAGATTTTTTTTTATTGGTTTGTTCCAGCTAAAAACAGAAGCCATACACTGAGCAGCAGGGCATAATAAAACCCTCCATAAGCATCACTTTGCCTCTTTGGCTTTGGCAAGCGTGACTTTGCCTCCACAAGCATAACTTTGACATAATTGCTTTGTGCCGTGATATAGGGTACTATGACTGTGTTCGCAGTATGATTTAAAACGTTGGCACCTATAGGGCTAGATTGTAGCCCCTTATTGCGTGCAAATATTCTGATGCCTGCAGAGCTGTAAGCTGTTCTTCCGGGTGAAAGAAAGCTTGAAGACTGCATACGTTGTGGCTCACTGCCAAAGAGATGCGGTTGGAGAAGAAATTACTGGACATAAAGCACAGTGAGGCATGCTCCACCCAGGCCACAAGGAGGTACACAATTAATTTGAGCCACCTTCTGTTAATGCAGCAAAAACACCTATTTCCACTGAAAGAAAGAATGTTTTTTTTTTTTTCTGTTGTGGTTGAAGGGCACACGAGATCATAATAAATTGTTTCCAAAAGCTGTTACGTCGCATTCTGACATGATCTGAGGCAATATGGTCAGCTTATGCTATAAGACCTACAGAAAACACATGCCAGCAGATTCTGAACATGCTATAGGAGAGGGTATGCCCTTGAAATGATGAGATTTGTTCACTTTCCAGATGACTTCAGGTATGTGAAAACAATCATAAATGTTGACAAAGCTGTTATGAAGCAGCGACTGCAATTAATCTGTAGAACTGGGCAGAACGGTTGAATGCAGAATTTGTTCAAAGTGTGCTATAGCGTCATACAGATGGGATATGAATGAGCTAACGAAACATTTTTCTTGCGTAAGAGCAAATACACCTGTAGGTTCTCAAATTATTATTATTTTTTTGCTTCCTAGATGGCCTCAACTCACGAACAAGCTGCAGCACATTATGGTGACAATTTTTTAAAATTTTTCTTAAAGAAAAATAAACCTCTAGATTTTCAATATGTTGCAGGAGAGGACTAGTTATACAAATAAGGGAAGATTTCTTTTAGACGACCTATATGTGAATATACTATCTGAAAAAAACAGTAATTTTTTGCAAGTGCTTGTTATTCTCAAACACATGGTTAAACAATTAATATAGATCAGCTTGATATTTTTATGTGAAGCTAATCACAAGCAATCAGTTACAAGCATAAATAATCTGGGGCTCCTTCAAGAATGCTAATGTGTCAGAAATTTATTGTAAACTTGACTCCAAATGCGTTCCTTTCTCGAGTTCTCACCACGTCACCAGATTTATTCTACAGATTTATTCGTTCTACATACCCTTTGGGATGACAGAGCCATGGTTCCCCTCTAACACCAGGCAAGGAAAGCGCACAAATGATGCATATGTAGATGTTAGAAGGAAGCTCGTAAGGGACAACTTCATATTTCGGCACAGTTTAATGTGCCCCCGTTGTTCAAGAAAACAAAATGATGAGTTACATTCGATATATGCATCATCTAAAAAATGCACAAAATTTTTTTCAGTGATATTTAACAGAGTCAAGCTACATCTCTGGCTGGTTTTGGCTGGAATAGCCCAGGTTGACAGTTACACAAGCTGATGTATGTCAGCACTGAAAATATAAAGAAAAAAGGCAATTTAAAATGCCTCACTCAATTTACTACTTTTCATAGCTTACACCTTGACAGGTGTTTTTTATCCTAAAATGGTTTCATTGCCAAAATCAACGAGAATGACCGTCATCACATTAACAAGTTTCAACTGTATACCAAGTAATAACAAACATGTGCTTACTTTTTCTGCAATCAAGATGTAAATTACATCGTTGAGTTGCAGGCTTCAGTGAAAAATCACTGCTGAGTGAGTACGGCACTGCTAGTGACGCAACATGGGATTCCAGTGTCTTTCACCCCACCCCACGTTATTTCATGAGCAGTTGGCATCAGAATCAATCAGCTTGCATGATGCACTTATGAAGGGTAATTTCATGTGTGCCAATAAACATACTGCAGTGCTAATTTACAATGTAGTTTGTGGCTGTGGAGCACACTCATATTCAGTATGCCATGTGAACTAGGGGAGCATTTTCTGGCATAAACATTAGATGAGTGAAGACCCCAAAAAAATTTAACCACTGTTTACGTGCATTTGACAACCCGCATTTTTATTGCTGAGAGGCTCTCTTCGTAGCAAGAGGGAAAGGGTGCTGGCAATGTGGCGCATGTTCATAAGATGTAGAACCAGAGACACAGAAAAAAATTGACAGCATATCATGATCTCAATCATGTCATTGTGTCCATGTTTCTGTCTCCTGTTCTGCATTTGTTAATCTTTTTGTGTAGTTGCTGGATTTTAGCCCAACAGCAGGGGTCAGCAAATAGAGCACATCGAGAACATGCAAGGCATACATTTCCTCATTCTCCGCATTCCTCATTCAAGTAATGTTGAAGAAGTAACCATGCGAAGAAACAATACAACAGTGAAGCTGGCTTCAGTACACTACAACATGTAACAATATACAGTATGCCTCAGTGTTTCCCAAACCGTGTGTCAGGACCCCCATTGAGGCCACGATAGCCCAAACGGGGCCCAAGAGAAAGCAGATGAAGTGAGGGCAATATGCCACAAAACCAAGGAAACTATTTCTCTACGACTGCATTATATTGAAGTTGTTTTACAAAAATGCAAGTTCAGTTCAGCACACAATTAGTCGGGAAACAGGCTAACTCGCAGCAATGCTTTGAATCAAGTGTGCCGCAGTATCATGACGAGAGCGTGGACCTACATCAGACGCTACGTGCACGCACTAGTATAACATTCATATTTCTTTATTTATTTCGAGAACCCCAAGGATCCGGAGGACATTACATGGGGGGTGGGAACTGGAGCGTAAGATACATTTACAGCAACTTGATAGAAACAAACAAGTAAACAGGAAAATAAAGAAACGACGACAGTACAATCTTATATGAAAACAAGTATTAAAGCGTGAAACAGGGAGTTCGTTCACATAAGTACAGATAATTAACAAATATGATAAGGGGGAGGTGAAAAATTTCATAGCAACTGACATACAAGCGTGGTGGTCTTGTGGGTGGAGTGAACGGGAGAGGGTGTTACAAAATAGTGTATGGTAGATAATAGTTGCGAGAGGTGATGGGAGGTTGTTCCATTCGATGGCAGTTGAACAAATGAATGATCTGGATAATGCATTGGTATTACAATGAAAGCATGTGACCTTATTAGTGTGGTGGATGCGAGGAAAAATGACACTCAGGCAGGTGATGGGCGATTGGTGCGGTGGCAAGATGAAAAAGAACCAATGGAAGAGGGCTAACTTGGCAAGACGGCGACGATGTTCGAGTGAGTCGAGATTAAGGTTTGGTTTTAACGCGGTTACAAGGGATCGAATTTGTAGTCGTTGGAAATGAAACGGGCAGCCCGATTCTGGATGGCTTCTAGGGCGTCGCAGAGATACTTTTGGGGAGGGTCCCAAATAGGTGATGCATATTCCAGCTTGCTTCGTACAAGAGCCGTGAAGGTTAGGAGCTTAAGATGGAGCCCGCCAACCTGAGGGTGCGTCTAACAAAGCCTAGGGAGCGAGAAGCGTTAGTTATTATGTGGTTGATGTGCTCATTCCAAGTTAGGTTGGAGGAAAGGTGAATTCCAAGATATTTGTAAGAATCTGCTCGGGTTAATGTGATATCACTTAGAGTGTAGGGGAAGGGAGGAAGGCAGGAGACCCGTCTTCGAGAAAACGACAAAATGCGACACTGTGCAATGTTCAGAGGCATTTGCCACTCATTGCACCAACGCCGGATTAGTTAAAGGTCGCTTTGTAAGGTTAGTTGGTCAGAAGGAGAGAGGATTTGCCTGTACACTACACAGTCGTCAGCAAAGAGACAAATCGTGGAAGATATGCCTGAAGGAAGGTCATTTATATAGATAAGGAAAAGGAGAGGGCCGAGGACTGAACCCTGAGGGACACCAGAAAGCACAGGTACATCTGGGGATAGGTGGTTGGTGCAAGTAACAAATAACGTACGATTAGTCAGAAATTGAACTATCCAATGGACGACATACGGGTCGAGGTTAAGCAGATAGAGTTTGTATAGAAGCTTAGAGTGCGACACCATATCGAAGGCCTTGCGAAAGTCTAAGAAAGCGGCGTCAGTCTGATGATTATTGTCCGCGTGGAGAAAGATGTCGTGAACAAAACTGACTACTTGAGTTTCACATGAAAAGAGGTTTCGAAACCCGTGCTGCAAGTGATAGAAGAAGCATTTTTCTTCAAGGTACTTAGCTACGTTGGAGTATGCGTTCGAGAATTTTACATACTATAGATGTGAGTGAAATGGGGCGGTAGTTATTAACGATGTGGCAGCTGCCTGATTTGTGAATAGGGACAATCTTCGCCATCTTCCAGTCCTGCGGTATGGCAGAATCTTGGAGTGACTGAGCAAATATGCAACATAGAATCTTGCTGGAAATAGATCTCGTGTTGTATAGAACCTTCAGGTTAATAGAGTCCGGACCAGCACTCGACGACAGCTTAAGTGACTCAATGATTTTACACATACCATGAGTGCTGATATGAATGGGGACCATAGGTGACAAGGCGATTACTGATAATGGAGTTTGGGTGTACCCGTTATCGGTGTTGAAAACGGATGAAAACAAGGAAGTTAAAGCGTTGGCGCAGTCGCTGTCGGCGAGTGTCAGTTAGACTGATACGGTGGGATTTTGGTGGAATAAGATTTTCCAAAATTGTTTTGGTTTATTCGTCAAGAGAGACGGGAGGTCGATGGTAAAGAACTTATGTTTCGCTTCCTTGATCGAGCACCTGTATTCCCGTTCACAGTAGTGAAATTTAGCCCATGATACGTTGTCGCCAAGACGCTTTGCTTTCCTGAATAAGCGCTTTTGCTTGGTTAGCAAGATTTTAAGACTTTTCGTGAACCAAGGATTGTGATCATAAGATTTCACTCTTATCTTTGGAACATTGTACTCGGTAAGGTAGTTTATGTTGTCACGAAAGAGGGAGCAGTTATCCTCAATGGGGTGAGGCAAGGTGCCATGAAATGAATTTTCATACAGAGCTTCAAGACCCTCGTTGATGGCTTTGAAGTGAGCTTGGGCAAAGTCGTATATGGTTTTATCGTTGAATTTATGAACATTTGGACTACTTGAAGAGATATCTTAGAAAATGGTCACTGAGACCATCAGTGACATGCAAAGAAGTGATGTGCTCAGGATGGGAGGTTAAAACCAAGTCAAGGGTTGACTGCGTGGCATGAGTTATTCGGGTAGGTTGTGGAACGGCATGCGATAGATTAAATGTAAGGCATAAATCCACAAACAGTGTCTCTTGTGAACTCCGGGAAAGATTGCCGTGGAGCAAGTCCCAATTTATTGACCGTATATGTATCAGCGTATATTGAAGGTGTATATTACTGTATATGTATCAGGGCAGATTTCAAGCTTCCTGAGCGAGCACAGACGGTGATCTCAGTTGTCTCGCGACGTAACAGACGGAGAACAGACATCCCGAAGGCTATGCCCATCTTTGTTGATGCACCCACGAATCCACAGGACGACTGCCGAAGCTCTCCCACTCGTATTAAGTACCTGTAGCTTGAACTACAAACAGTTTAGTGCACACTCCACGAAACGAGAACAGCTGATTACTGCTTTCATGGGCGCGGCCATGCGAGCGGCCATGCGAGCCGAGAAGGACCGTTCAACAGAGGAGCAATTTTAGGTAAGTTCGAGCGTGGCGCCAGTCGTCGGTGGAACAATTTCCAGAGTGAACCGAGTTCGATCAGCTCAGATAACGCTTTATTCATTCTTTTTCTTTCTAGTAATATTTATCATTCTTTTTGATTCATTTCCAATTCTAATTCCAATTCCAGCTCAACCGCTCAGCGCGCTGACACTAGTGCAACGTAGAGTCAATAAATCTTTCGCTTCCTCGCTTCCCTAAGGAGAAGAGTACTTGAAGTATATTCGTGTTGTGTGATTCCTTTTTCCCTCTCTACGTTCCAGAAAGATACGGTTTCTGGGCCAAGACAATATAGTTGCGAGCGCAGTTGACTTACAGAAGTATCCCAAACAGATCCCGTATCGTGAAGACCACCACCCCAAACGTGGTTGCCACGGTTTCGGTTTTGGCCATTTGCATGTCAAAATTCAGGGATTGATATTTTAATACACGTACGCGTTTCAGAATTTTCAAACGTGGATTTTAACTAGGACAGTCTCTGATATCGGTATCTGGCTGTTGTTCAAGACGACCTTATTAGAGTTAATTAATGAATTTAATTGATTAGTCATCCTTATTAGTCATTACAGTCTCTCTTGGAAAAGATACGCGCCCGTAGAACTCAACTGTGAAAATGACGTGCTCTCGTGACTTTTTTATAAAAGTTTGTTCCCCCCCCCAAGCTGAAACACACACACACACACAAAATAAACAGGGTGCCACAAACGCATACTTTTGTGGTCGTAGCCATATTTTAATGGAGATTTTTTTTAAATAAAACAACTAGGACTATGTGTACATTAGTTTCGCACGTACGCGTACGCGAGTGGAGGAAAACCTTATCTGCAAGGTATTTTGGCATTCTAATTTGCATAATTCACTAAGATGTTTTTTTTGTGTGTGTGTGTGTGAAGCGCTCTTTTTCTTTCTTCGAGAAACAGAAAGAGCAGAATTGCTGGCAATCGGTTTAGATATGAGATGAATCCTTCATCTATATGCTTCAAATTATTATCCCCAGAGGTGACATTTGTTTTTAGTGCACCGTTTCAGATTTTCCATTATCGAGATACTTTCGCTCGCACTAACTCGGAAGTCGGCAAGGGGGAGCGAGCTCTAACCTAACCTAACCCAACCTAACCTAACCTGAAGGAGAGCACTGCTGGACATGGAGTTAAAGATTGAGAAGTACGGCATTTTCAAAGAGGCCCCTCGGAGGGAAAATTCGAGGGTGGGGGGGGGGGGGGGCAGAGCCATCACTGTGAAAACTCGAGGAGCGGTGGACTGTTCCCCCTCCCCCCACATTCCGATTTATACCGAAACTAAACAGGAGCAGCTTTCCAAGCTAGGGCTCCGGAACGAACCGACAACAGTAAAAAACAATAAAAGAAAAAGAAAAACAAGAAAGAAAAAAAGAGGAAGGAAGCACAAAAAAGATATATTCGCTTGAACCGCAACGGGTCAAAAAACATTGTCTATCTTGTTTATCTCTTGCAAACTCGTTTTTCTTGTGCCAGTCATCGGCATTTTTAGCAGCTTTTCTGAACCGTGATATGGATTACAGGCCCAACTAATCACAAATGAGCAAGCACGCATCCTCGTTGCTTAATTTTTGGTCACTTTACGTCCTTTACGTCGTTTGAAGTGCAAATTGTTGCGCCTACCACTAGCGCCACATTCGCGTTCAAATTGCTCCTCTGTTGAACTGTCCTTGTCGGCTCGCATGGCCGCGCCCATGAAATCGGCAATCAGCTGTTCTCGTTTTCTGGAGTGTACACCAAACTGTTCACAGTTCAAGGTAGAGATACTTAATCCGAGTGGGAAAGCCTCGGCGGTCTTCCTGTGGATTCGTGGGTGCATCAACGAAGATGGGCATAGTTTTCGGGATGGCTGTGTGTTCGACAGCTGATATCTGTGCGCTGAACTAACTTCTATTTTTTAAAAACAACTTCAATATATTGCAGTTGTAGCTTGATAGTTTCCTTGGTTTTGTCGCATATTGCGTTCATTTCATCTGCTTTTTCTTTTCGCCAACTGGTGTAACCCCTGCTTTGCTATTGCGGCCTCCCTATGGTTTATGTGTCAGTTTTGGAAACACTGATATTGTTACATGTGACACATTGTAGTGTACTGCAGCCAGCTTCACTGTTTGACTCATAATTTGCACGGTTACTTCTTTAATATTATTTGGATTACTTTCATCTGATACTGTACCATTAAATAGGATAGAAATTCATTATGGTTCAGAATTATTTTTCCTTTGCAATGTTCCCACACTGATCTTGATGACAAGTTGTCTCTCATTAAATTCCTTTTGGGTTGTATTTCACACTGCTTACAGCATAATGTGAGAATGAGAAAATGTATGCTTCACATGTTCTCAGCATCCTCTACAGCAACTGCTCCTGGGCTTAAAATCCAGAAACTACACACGAAAAAAAAAACAAAAAAAAACTGTAGAACAGACGACACATCAAAAAGGACACGACAAAATGATTGGGACTGTGTTATGCTATACTTTTTTTTTGTGTGTGTGTGTCTCTGGTTCTGCATTTTTGTGAACATGTGCCATGTTGCCGGCACCCTTGCCCTCTTGTCACAAAAACACCCTCAGACATAAAAATGCAGACAAAAAAGTAGAGAACTCCAACTTAACATAACAAGAGAGAACAAAGATGGGGACACAGGAAGCTTCTAGAGTCTCGGAACATACGCAGTGACCCCTCGGTTTTTAAGAAAAACCGTGGCCCTTCCCCGAACAATACTCCCATCTCCTTAAATAATGACCGGTTGTGCAATCGCTCATTCAGTTTGGCACTGATGATGTCTGTCGCATGACGGATGAAACGTCTGAGTAAACCTTGTTATTTTGTTATGTTAAGTTGGAGTTCTCTACTTTTTTGTCTAGTTATGTCGTCTCCCGGCTTTTGGAGTACTTTTGCATAAAGATGCAGGTTGTGAGAGGCACATAAACACTGCTTACATTGCTAACCTGTCTATCACAAGACATGTGAAAGGATTGCCAAATTAAAATTCAGTAATACAAAAATGATTCTGAAATACATAATTCCAATAGAAGGGAGAGTAAACATTGGAATAACAGGTAAACGTAAAGCACTGAAGTGTTGGCATTCTCCTGATGTGTATGATATACTGCTCTATTTAACCCATGACATATATGTTGTCAAACATTAACTTCTTGCATTCAACATCAAGATGCTGTACCTATTCCATCTAAGCGACTCGTCTTTACACGGATACGTGGCACACCATTTTGGCACAAAGATTTGATATCTCTGCTTGTTGGACATATCAAGCAAATACTGTGCCAAAATTGTGTTACCTACATGACATACTGCTTTGCTGAGATATGTTACGGAAGAAATACTCCTGAAGCGATTAAAGGAAGTGCATACGAGTACATATGCTTTGCAAAGTTGTTCCAAAGTTCCAAGTGTTGAATTGGCAAAGCGTTAGTCATCTCATAACAAAGTGATGAAAGAAACTAGTGAGAAATGCGGAGCCGCAAGCACTGTTGCATGGCCATGTTCACAATGGGCAATGACGCTTTTCACTTTGTGTACCACGGACTGACTATGCTCAATGAGTGGTTTGCAGTATCTATGATTGATGTAGGCCATGGCAACTACCGATGCACTTTGCAGAGTGTGCAATGATGTCTTTTGTGAATGAGACAAACCTCAATATATTTCCACGTAATTTTGATCCTACAATTAATTGAGTTGAGGGTTTCAGGTATTTAAGTGTGCAGCTCTCTTCTGATATTTAGTGGGAATCACGCATTAGTTACGCATCCTCTAAGCCTCTTAAAAAAATTGTCTTCTTGAAGTGGACACGGAAACTACCTTTCGCAGACAGTACACTGCTGGCATACAAAACCCTTGTACAAAGTGCCTTAGAAACGGTACAAATGACATCACACTGTCCATCATAAAAACAAATGACATCATACTGTTCAACAGTGCCACCAATTTGGTACAGTTGAGCTACGCTCAAAGCTAGGGGGGACGAGTTCGCATCAAAAAGGCACGGTCTTGAGGGGATTATGGTGGTCTTTGACAGTGAACAAGTGCCCATTCGTGGAACCCAGCCCTCCCCTTCCGATTTGTTTCGGTATCAGTCTGTCTACCAATGTCATGATGACATTTCTATTCTGTTGAGTTTCTTACATGCTGTCCAGGACATATATGTAGGTGGGTAGGTAGGTATGCCAAGAATTTTTTTTATTACTACCCTTTTTTTATAGTTTGAATCCCTCCAAAAACCATTGCACAGCACCAGAACACAAAGGCTACATAATGACCCAGTTTCACCAACCTTTTCAGCATCTGAACTAAGATGAACGGTCATTAAACTATCTGCTTCACCACATCACCGATGGAAAAAAAGAAGTGTCTGTTATGTGTCTGTTCGAGGATTGGCAACCCTTGATATTGGTTCAGTTAACCAGAGTTGGTGAAACCGGGCCTATGGAAGTCACCGAAACATTCATCACATCACAAACCAAAGTTTGTAAAAAGAATTGAGTGCTAGCATGAAGTTTTGGCAATTCTGAGTAGCATTTTAACTGCTGCCTATGTAGCTGCTGCATAATTACAAGTAATTCAGAAAAAGTAGTACAAAATTTGAGGGTACTCTACTCATCTTCCTCTGCATGGTATTGAAAACTGTGATTATTCCAAGTGCTCATCGTCTTGGCCCAGATTCTGTAGCAGATTTATCAGCCATTTGTGTTCCTATTTGTGGTACTGTGGCAAACTAGTCACTCCACCCACATACCAGCATTCCTAGGTTACACATACCATGTGGTTGATATACGAAGAGGGGAGTCAAGTCCTGTAGATCGCATAAACAAAATACAGAAACCGACACTGAAGATTTTTGTTTAAGTTTAATTTGTACACGGTTTCGCATGGAGGTCCACGCTTCCTTAGGTCCTACCTGAGGAAGTGTCGGTTTCTGTATTTTGTCTGTATGATGTAGTTATAAGAGTGGTTTAAACCACCTCACAGAAGTTGCAGATGCTGTTCATCAACTTTATTTTGAGATGGACAGAGAGTTTCATTGCCTGGGGCGGTACTCTACCCCATAGCTGCTTGTGGTGTGAGGAAGGAAATAATGTCCCATGGAGTCCAAAATTGCCAAAAGAGCTTCGAGAGCAGGCATTCGTGGGCTCGATTTAGCTATAGGCCAAGAAATTTTAGAGAGAGGGGCAGGAGTTCAGATTATTGAGATCTCAAAATGGCAGTTTGGAAAGCTCAGTAGTGTGGGCAATGACAAAGAATATACTCTGGATCTTCTACAGCACCTGAGAGAGCCAACTTGCCTCATGTGGTAATGACACTGAGCTGTAAATGCCCCATTGAGTCACAGTGCACCACATTGGCGAGAAGTGTTTTGTGGCATCCAGAAACCAAGCTCTGGGCCAACATTTCTCAGTATAGACGGGACGAAAACGTCAGTTGTCCATTGACAGGAACACTATTTAAACAATCCATTGATATGTTGGTGAACGAGATCTGCTTTCTACATGACCAGTAACATTCCTTTGCTATCTTTCACTGTGATTTAATTAAACACATCCCTCATGTGACGGCGTTCCCGGCACAGTTTTACCTTGCTAAACCACTTTTCGCGGCGCTTATCAAACATAACATTAGCGGTTCTTCGTAGGCCGAGGCCGAGGAAAGCAAGGGACGTTTTCATGATGTTTATCGTGATGTACGTGATTACCGTCGTGACAAATGGTCGACACAGCAGTTTTGCGGTACGTTTTATATGTTGCCTATCGTGGACATTTTTCGCTACCAGATTGCCTGTCCAAAACAGCTACGACTGCATCAATGTCACTTCACCAATGAATTCCTTCATAAGTTACACGCGCGTCTTAGCACACCAAGTCGTTACACGTCTGAAAAATACCTGACGAAATCGGCAGAAGAAACATATGCTTTATTAGAGCTTGCAGTGATTATCCTTTTCATGCAGCACATCACGCAACACCATACAGCTCCGTCGTTACTCCATTTTCTCTACTAGCCTCGTCCCCAATAGTAGCCGAACGCCGAACGGCCGAACCTCTGAAGCGTTGTTTTCCTAGTATTCATACGCGTAGTTATTTACGCCTCTAACTTCATTAAATTAATGAATAATTGAGAGGTACATGCTGAATACCACACAGAATTGCATAAAGACTCGTTATTCTGGAGTGTGACCTTCTTAAACACTGAATTTCTCACGTAAAACCATGCTTAACACTGGACTGCATAGACCCATTGTGATTTATTTTGACAGTTTGAATATGAAAGGATTGAAATTTGAAGGGTGGATTTCTTAGCGTGGATTTCAAAAGTTTTATTAATTAGAGTGGGTAACAGGGTACACCCATTAGTACAGCAGCTACAGAGAGGCATAAAACAAGTTTTTGTATGCATGATACCACTTGAATGCAACACAAGCTTCTGTTGCATTGCCAGAACACAACAGCGGACAGATTTACCTTACTTGAACCTGAGAAAAAGAATGCACTGTTGCACACATGATGCTGTTTGAATGTAATCCTGAAACGTCTCAAAAAACATAATTTATGACCGAAACACATCAACTGCAAGATTTCGATGTACCTTACTCAAAACTGAGAAAAGGTATGCGCTGTTGCGCACATGAAACTGCTTGAATGTAACCCTTGAGGGCTCTGGAAGAACACCTTATTTGTGACCAAAATACAACAGCTGAGCCAACATTCAAATTTATATACCTTACTCAAAATACACAAGATGTGCTGCCGTGCATATGATACGATGATACTGCTTAAATGTACTCTGAAAGCGCTGGAGTAAGAACACAAACACCTCAGGCATGGTTGCTCTAAGCTAGCGAGCAACAGCAACGAATAAAGGAAGTCGAGCACAAGTGATGCAATGCACTTGATTAATCAGAAAATGAATTGTCTCAGTACCAGGTTTCACTGTTCCGTCAACAAAAACAGATGAACTTTGAAGGGGCGTCTGGTTGGCACTGGTGACAGCCTTCAGCTTGAAACACAGAAGGTGATAGTTGAGACGTGGAGCGCGAGCTTTTGGTGGTGTCAGAATGCATGCAAAATCATTTAACAAATAAGGCAATTCCAAATCTGTACTGAGAATACACCCGCTGGGGCCTAATCTCTAAAAGATGAAGCAGTAACTGACAGATAGGCGTATTTTTCTTTTCTATGTGATGACATTTGCACCGCTTGACAGACTTGTCTAACATTACGCGTCTTACCTTTATCTGATGCCTAGTCCTGCCTCAGCAATATCCTGCTGCAGATAAGGTTGGCACAGCATCCCGGACGAGATATCTTCGGCTTCGTGTGAAAAAAGTTGCGCATTGCTTCCGTAACATTCGTATGAGCGAAATGAACAGATCAAATCGCTGCTTTCGAAGGTGGCACCCAGTCGGAGTTGTAACCGATTGTTGCAGTCAATAGCTTTTTCTTTCGCCTTTCGGAAAGTTGTGGTTTGAAACATTGGAACTGCATGTTGAAGGGTTCTTGCAGACGGGAGCAAAACGCTCACGCATTCTCGGCACGCAGCACAGAACACGAAACACACCAGGAAGTCTGTACTGGCATAGCAAATGCTTTGCAGTCGAAGGAAGCAAAACTCACGTTCCTCGTGGGTTCAGTGAAGTCCAGAAATATATTGGCTCCCTAATAGCGAACTGTTTATCACTTCCCCAATGTCAATCTGCGCAGCAGACGGCTCGGCAGAAGAAACCAATCCAAATGTCATGCCAAGCCGGAGCAAGGGCAGACCACGAATGTGTCGTCGACACAGGGTTTGCTGGCCACAACACGGAATGTCAGTAAAACTAAAAATTCACTTTTTCGAAAAACCGCGAGGATTTTGGGTTAACTATTTTGCACACATAATCAGTGTTCCCTTATGAACACATCGTGTGAGTACCATTCCATTCTGTAACACTCGAAAATCGGCGTAGCTGAGCTTTAAACCTATTTTTAGAAATTTAATGACACTTTCTCAGCGGATACCCTGTATATCCCCTCGTACAGTGTTGTCTGCAACAAAGGTTTTCTCCAACCTGTATCTTTTGCATAGCTACTGATTTAATATTGTCTATTTTACTATTATTGTCCATTATTTACTTCGGTACACCACAAGGGCCCGTGAGGGCGTTTCGTTGAGAGAAGTGGCAAGGGGTCACACACACAAAGAAGCGTCATATACAAAAATAAATCAAACAAAGTAATGGAACTACAGGAAACTATTCATCAAAGCACATCAAGGGGATACACACACACAAAAAAAATTGAGGCTGACTTCCGCGTCTGAATATTTCACCGTAACGAAACAATGCGACACCTAGCAATCATGTTGGCACCGTACACGTCTAACGCCGACAAGTTTGTTTTCGAAAAGTCATTAATTGCGGAAGGCTGAGGGTAAATAATTAGCGGATGCTTCCACTTCAATCACGCCAGTGCGCGCGGCCCTTTCCAACGGGAGTTTCATTACAGAGAGTTAAGGTCGAAGCTGTCCCAACAATCATAAGCATCTGTCGAATTCTTGGATCTAGAAAACTTAGAAAGAAGAGCGCGTAGTTCAACGACCTAAAGCACATTCTTGTTTCCAACAGGAAATTTATTGTTGCATATTAAAGGAATCGCTACGGAAACGACATTCAGACGGTTTTAATTAGTAAAACATCGCTGTAAGTGCCGTAAACAGGCGGCTACAGAAAGGACAAACTCAGCTGCGGAATGAACTGACATACACGGTTGCAACTGCGTCAAACAGCTCCCTTCTTTCGTACGCGAATTCCAGGAACTGAATTGAAGGTGGGGTATATTTGTTCAAGACATTTCTCCCGCTCGCATGAGTGAATATTATAGAAGACAAAATGTCGGGTATTATTTTTCTCGTGCTGCTGTCGACTCTCACCGGTAAGGAATGCTTTGATTTTCTATCTTTTGCTGTGCAAAATGCGCTACGAGATTATACAGGGTGTTTCACCTAAGATGATAAAAATTTCTAACTGGCTACGTACTCGCCGGAGGTTTGTCGGACTTTCGACAATTACCTTCTGGAAGCTTTTGCCACCATTGAGGAAGGTCTTATAGTCAATTTTTAAATGCGGGAAATTAATTTTTTTCAATTGAACTTTGAAAATTGCCAAGCGAACCTCTTTATTAACAGAAATATGAAGCACTCCACGGATAACTACACACCCCGTACGGAAATTCCTGAATAACCTGAATCACGCCTGAATCACCCCTGAATCACGCCTGAATCCGGGAATAATACGGCGGAATCCGGTCGCAATCAGCCGACATCAGGAAATTCCGGGTGGCATCCGGCCGGATTCCGGTTGATGCCGGCCAGAATCCGCCTGAATGTCGCCGGAATCAACGCGGATTCCTCCGCCTGACTTCCGTGAACAGGCGGGAGATACACGACATTTGCGACATTTTTCCAAGTTAGTGCGGTACTTAATTTTATGACGTAATGCAACTGAACACTGCAAGACATGTGCATATTTGCACATATTCGATGCATGTTTTGTTTGCTGTGAATCGTTGATTGGGGAATTGATTCTAGTCGAGTAACAAACAACTCACAGCAATATTGCTGTGATATATGTCTGTGGTTCGGAATTTCCTGGTATCGGCTGATTGCGACCGGATCCGGCCGTATTATTCCCGGATTCAGGCCTGATTCAGGTTGTTCAGGAATTTTTGTATTTTCATAAAAATAAAACCACTGGCTTACAGTACTATAAGCCACTGGTTTTATTTTTAGCATAGCCTTAAAGACCCGTGATATTCCTATCAGAACAAGCAGGGCAGACAAATTCTGAAGTAAGATTACGGCATGTCATTCATTTGGGTATTCAATTGTTGAAACTTTCTACTCTTGTACTTTCCGTGTACTACTATGACTTGGGCTTCGAAATTCATCTTGGAATGCATGAAAGTATGTGCTTCAAAGTGCACATTCGAGTGAAATTGGTCATTGTAATTCAGTGTAACGCAATTACTTTTGTGAGGTAATAGCCCCTTTATTGAATTACTGTCCATATAATGTAATTGTCAATGTAATTTGACTACTTTTCTCACCATTTAGTTGTAATCAATTCAATTATACCAGAAACGTAATTTTTACAGGTCTGGTACTGATACAAGGAATCAAAAAGGCTTCACAGATTATTTTTTACTCTTGTTTCTGACATAATGTACATAACCAGATTTACACCAGCTGTCTTGCAACTCCTCTCTTCGCAATGGTCATCTGGGGAGCTTTGCTTAGATGGTACCAGGGCATTACTGTTGGCAGGGTCAGTCTAACACTAGCAGCATGCATGTAATGAACTTGCAATGTACGTTGGATCATTTTGAGCAGTGAAATGTTTCCGCCACTGCCACTTGTGAAATCGGAGGTAAACTGACTGATTAATTTGTGTTATTTGTCGAGGATGAGCATACCAGTTTGCGTCAAGGCCTGTCGCAGCTTTTTTTGCTGCACCCTTAGCTGCATGTGTTTAGTATGTGCAAGAATTGGCTAATTCGTTCCAATGTACAAAACTTCCTGCTGCTCTTTCCATATTGAACACAAGCAATTTAGTAATGTTCATCATGGAGGTGAACTGAAAGGCACGGACAAAAAGAGTAACACAGACAGAGATCCTCAAACACACAGTGATGTTCAGTTACTTTATTGCGATCAGTATATTAATCACAAAGGGCAGGCTGCTCATGTGCACTTACAAATTCATCTCGACATTGTTTGGTGGCACACAAATAAAATCTAGGACACGTACACACTTCTTCAGCAGTGCTGTTATCGGCACAACCACTTTTACCCTGCCACCAGCGTATGCTTTTAATATGTGGTGTGCCGTATGACCAGTCCCCGCATGAGTTAACCACGAGCCGTCATCAACTTTAATTTCTTCTATGATAGCATACGCAAGTCCCTCTTTTTTGACGAAACATTCAATGTCT
This sequence comes from Ornithodoros turicata, assembly GCF_037126465.1. Taxonomy (NCBI): domain Eukaryota; kingdom Metazoa; phylum Arthropoda; class Arachnida; order Ixodida; family Argasidae; genus Ornithodoros; species Ornithodoros turicata. The sequence continues at coordinate 182,905,969 of NC_088201.1, forward strand.
CCATAATTAGTCACGTCCAACCTTTTATACATTACAGTGTAATCACAGTGTCGAAGTGAGCCTTTGTACAACATCGATGTGAATGCAGTTAAGCCCACTGTTGCACGGGCATACACAGCCACTGGGGACGACCCAAAGTACGATTCGAAACTCACGCTGCGATGCAATGACTGTCCGTGCAAAACAAACTCACCACTCCGTACACTGCACTTCGTGAAGTGAACGGACTGCAGCCTGTCCACAACAACAGCACAAAGTAGGGCATTTTTTGCATATGCTTCGAGGGCTGACAGAGAGTTTCCAATTAATGCAACAACAACAACAACAATAAATGAAGAAGTGATGATGACATGGGATGTTTCCCCGTGGTAGTCACAGGACCCTACCCCACTTCACAGTGGTTAATATGAGAGGATGAATTATGGTGAGATTGAAGCGACGACAGGTCGGAGTTCTGTTTAGAGCTCTTCGAGGAGTCCTGTGGCTTGCATGAAAGCAAAAAGGGAGCGAAGAGCCCGGCACTGGTGCGCAGGGGAGCTCCATGGGCCAGGTACTTTGGACAGGCTGAATGGTCTATGGTCGAGGAGATCAAGTTGGCGTCGAAGTACCCGGCGTTCACACGTGTACCGCTCACAGTCCTCGATGATATGGGGTATCGTAGCTGGGGTGCGGCAGGCTAGGCACAGCGCCGTGTTACTGTAACCCAGCTTAACACGGAACACAGGGGTGAAGGCGACGTTGAGTCGTAGACGCCGCAGGAGTGTCGTAAAGCTGCGAGGGAGGCCACCTGGCATCCTAAATGATAATGACGGGTCCACTGCATGGAGGAGCGACCATGCAGCCATTGCTGGCGGGCCAAGGGTGACACCAACGCAGCCAAGTAGGAGCGCCTATCTCCGTTGGAGAAGATAATGGGCACGGCTCTGAAGATACGGTGAGCCGCAGCAGCCGCCAAATCTGCCTCTTCGTTGCCCTGAATGCCGGTGTGGCCGGGGACCCACTGTAGGGTCACCCGGTGTCCCTGTTCGCCGAGAACCTTGAGCGCCGTCAGGATACTAACAACCACCGGGGCCAACGAGCCGCGGATGCCCATGGCTCCTACACATTGCAGGGCTGATTTTGAGTCAGTGTATATCACCCAGGAGCGGGGAAGGTATTTGGAGACAGACTTTAGAGATAACAAGATGGCATACAGCTCCGCAGAGGTCGACTAATTGCGATGTGACAGGCGGAAGCCACATGATAGTGACTCCTCCGGTATGACAAAGGCAGCGGAGAAGCCATCCGACGTAGACGAACCATCTGTGAACACAGCCGTGCGGCCTCTGTACTTTGTATCCATCATTTCCAAAGTAGATTGCTTGAGAACCGAAACGGGGATCTGGCTCTTCGGCCCCAGGAGGCCAGGGATGTGTGTCGAGAGGGATGGGCTCGGCAGTGTCCATGGTGCCACTGAAGGGGCCGTCGGGGCAACAGTGAAGCCAGGGATGTTTCCAGATGTTGCTGTAACACATAGCGAGAGTTTACTGTTCTTCCGCCTGCGTAGCTTTTGAACCAGAGGATGACGCCGGTGGTGAGCGAGCAACCGTAGGTAGTGTCGGATGGTTTCTCTTCGGTGGAGGACATCGATGGGTATTTCCCCGGCGTCGGCGATCACCATCCGTGTCTCAGCGCTGCGCGGGACACCAAGGCACGTCCGCAGGCTGCGTGCCAGTGTACACCGAAGCTTGTGTTCAGACGTGGCTGATATACCGTGCAATACGGGCAAGCTGTATAGCAGGGAGCCGCGAACCAGAGTTTTGTGGAGCACAAGAAGATCCCGCTCAGTGCAGCCCCAGCGCACGCCGGCAAAGTGGCGAATCACATTCCCCCAGCGCTGAGCCTTTGAGATGATGAAGTCAATGTGCCTTCGCCACGACAGGTTGCGGTCCAGGATAACACCCAGGAACCTGTGAAACTTGACTTGTATGAGGGGGCAACCCCTAATCCGCAGTTGGAACCTCCGCATCTCTCTTCGAGTAAAAGGAAGGACAGCGCTTTTTTCGGTGGAGATATCCATCCCCGCGTTCAAGAAGAAGTTGTTGATGGCATACAGTGCTCTTTGCAACCGATGTTGAATTGCCGGCCGGGACTTTCCGACAGTCCAGATACACACATCGTCCGCATATATGGAGAGATTTACTCTCCTCGGTAGACATTCCTTGAGATCAACCATGACAATATTAAATAGTAACGGGCTTAGGACACTTCCTTGCGGGGCACCCTGCGGAACAGCAGTCTTTTCTGTGTCACCCTCGCCTGTCCTGACAAAAATTTTCCTTTGGCTCAGGAAGTCGGAAAGCCATGCAAGCGCTTTCCCAGGCACTTGCGACCGGAGTAACGCATGAAGAACACCGGAGTGAGTTACGGTGTCATACGCACGCTTGACGTCCAGAAAGACAGCCATCACGATTTGCCTCCTGGCTTTCGCTTCCTCAACAGCAGGGACCAAATCCATCACCGAATCCATTGAACTACGATGCCTCCGGAAGCCTGACATTTCCTGGGGGAAAACACATCTCCTCTCAAGCCACCACTCGAGCCTGTGCAGCACCATGCGCTCCAGGACTTTGCCTAGGCAGCTGGTAAGGCTGACAGGCCGAAAAGACGCCAGGTCCAAGGGGTGTTTTCCATGTCTCAGTATGGGAACCACTAGGGCCTCCTTCCACTGAGCAGGGACTTGTCCATCCCTCCATAATTTAATGTAGATCTCTAAGAGGACCAGAAGGCAGGTGTCATTCAGGTTACGGAGCGCGGCATAGGTGACCAAGTCCGGACCAGGTGACGACTTTTTCCGAGAAAACGCCAGGGCCGCCTTGAGTTCTGCAATCGTGAAGGCTGCATCCATGTCGGGGTCCGATGATGGAGAAGCTTGGCTAATAGCGCGCTGTAGCTGCACAACATGTTCCTGAAAGCCTGAACATTTCGCTGCCTCGGAGCTCGCTGCTATGGTCTTGCAAAATTCGTATGGAACTTCCTTCTCGGGCTTGGAAATCGAGAGAGACAGAGATCGCAGGGGGTTCTTCGCCGGAGGAGCTTCCCGGAGACATCGAGCAACGCGCCATGCCTTCGCAGTACTGGTAAAAGGGGTCAAAGACGCACAGAACTGCCGCCATCTACGTACGTCTACGGCCTTCAGGGCCTTTGTACCATTACGTTCGCACGACGTGCATCCTGAACATCCGTGAGTTGGCCAGATCGCCGAGCCTTTCGCTCCGCCCGTCTCCTATAAGCACGCAAACGCTCCACTACTGGATCCGTACCTGCATGACCAGCAGCGACCTTAGCAGTCGTGGTGGACGACGTTATGCACCGCACAATGAGATCAGTAATTTCCTCTGCTGTCATTCCCGCCTGCACATCTTTCTTGCTCAGGTTGCGAAAGGACTGCCAATTGGTCAACCGAGCGATCCTGTGGCCTGCTCCGGGCGCGTACTTGGAATACGAGAGGAATATGGGGAGATGATTGCTGCCTCTGCCGTCCAAATCCGTACTCCAAGTGACATGTGGAAAAAGATCCCTGGAACAGAGCGAAACGTCTAGTGCGTCCGTCGAGAAGTCTCGACGCAAGAATGTTGGAGACCCACCATTCAAGACACAGAGGTCAAGATCTTCAATGACGTCGCACCACAGAGATCCCTTGCCATCGCGCTTACGGCTTCCCCACATAAGATGGTGCGCATTGATGTCACCAACTACAAGCGAGGGAGCACCCAATCCACCAAGAGCCTACCGCAAGTCATGCATTGTCACCGGGACGGATGGCGGAGCATACATACTTAGAACAGACAATGTAGTTCTTCCAAGCTGGCTCTGCAATGCACAAGGTCGAACGGCAGTGGCCCCACCGGGTGTATCTGCGTTGCAGTCAAGTCACGCCGCACACAGAGCACTGTTATCCACACTGACACGCCGGGTTTACCAAAAACATTGTAGCCACTAAGACGAAAGTCCGACTTCACATATGCTTCACTTATGGCCAGAAGGGGAGTCTGATATTTCAACAGAAACAAATTGAGGTCCGGTAGCTTCGTGCGCAGACCACGCGCATTCCATTGGAGGAGGGTAGCACGCCTATACAGATGTTCCATGCCTCGCTGTTAGCAGCCTTTCGGTCGCAAGCAAGGGCTGCACCTCTGGTAGACCCGCAGCACCCGGAAAAGCAAACAAAAGTGCCTTGAGAACCGCTATGACCAAGGGAAGTAGCACCGCTGCCGAGTCATCACGACTCGTTGCCATTCGACTTGGTTGCTGTCGCTGGGTCGGCGTCACTCGACTCCTACGTGTACTCATCTGGGGGACCGCGGCCCACTCTGCGACAGCAGCATAGGGCTCACGCAAAGGAGACGACGACGGGAGAGGAGTCCTGGCATCCAGCTCCAGCATGGGCTCTTGTTTGCGGTTCAGAGACCGCTGAGTCCGACCTGGGCGAGGCTTTCGCTTACGGGGCTTTGCCGCAACAGTCGTTTGTTGTTTGCAGGGCGCTGTTTCCACCGGGGCATCGTTGCTACTACGGACCACAGGTCGGCCTACACTGCGGAGTACATCCGTCTGGAAGCGCTGGATCGCCGATCTCTTCCGAGGACACAGAGAATGTGAGGCCGCATGTGGTCCGCAATTAATGCAAGCGAAGCAAGCTGCTTCTCAATAGCCTGTGATCCATGGATCATCCGAATAAGATCCCCATTGCGACTTTCAAAAACGAACGTTGACGAAGCCCACATAGGTCCCCACCTTCTGACGGAAGTTACTAAATGGCTCAGTTGGTGAACATTGAATGTACAGAACTTAGGTGTATACAAGGTGGGCACTTGTGTGACAAAGCTATCCAGCATTTTCTGAGCAGTCTCGAGCTCGGTTGTGCTTTTCGCCTCCCGATCAAAATGTAGATTGCGGCGACTAGCAACAGGAAGTGCTGAAGATGGGTATGATTCAGTATGCCATTGAGAACAGGGAGTGCATAAAACAACAGCCATGCTCTGTACTCAGATGCCTTCCAGTAGAATCTGTCCTTGACAGATCGAGGAACTCTGTTGACATAATCGGGAGGACAAATCTTCTCCAGCTTCCTGTCTATCTCCTCGACCTTTTTCCCCAAGTACCAGGCCTCTCTTCTGTTCTTTGAATCGAGCCATGAAAGCAAAAAGTAACTGACGACACCAAGGAGCACTGAGTGCATGTATTCTGCTGGGAAACTGCATGCGGCGTCAAAGCCAGGTATCATGCTGACAACAGTGGGACCCTTCAGACCCCTTACTGGTTCACCTTCTTTCACAGCTCTAATAGCTTGAACACTTATCCTTGAGGCATTTCGAAGAGTATAATTCTTCCCAGGAGGATACACATGAACAGGCTTGGATTGAGCGTCAATCCTGTAGCTTTCTCCTGGGTGCTCACACAACGAACACCCCCACATTCCATTGAACTGCTTTAGGTTTGCTATCATAGCCCGTGCTACTGCGTCCACTGCGCAGACTAGTGCCGATATGTGGGAGGTAATTTCTCTTCCAGTTATGGGGTGGATCCATGAAAGACCGTTTCTAAAGAGGACTTCCTTGGACTTCCTTGCAGAATGGTCACAAGAACGTATTCATAGTCGGTTTCACACCAAACCATAGGCCAGTCAATATTTGAAATCGCTTTCTCATTGATGGTGCCAACTCTGGAATGACGCAAAGGATGGGCCACAGTGATCGCTTAGAGCTCTTGAATACCTGGACACCGTCAGTGTTCCAAAACAGTGTGAAATGTACTCCCTCGCTTGGTAACGTCGACCTCACTTTCTTGTACAATTCACCATCAACCATATCTTCCAGAGCATTAGACGACATCCGGGTCCTGGTTTCGGGGTACGTGGGATACCTATACATGTGTTCATTCTCCAGGAAGGAACGAAGGACGTCAAATAAAAGAATTTGAAGAAAAATGTCTTTGTCTGATGCTTCTTTCCCGCAGCAAGGGCAAGACCTCATATTTTGATCCAGGTACTGGTGACACGAATTGCAAAAGTAGTGTTCGACAGCACCTCTGCCCTTTCTAACGATGAACTTGAACAGGGTGTAGCAACTTCTTTCTTGGCAGGGAATTTGGCGTAGGCAGCAGGCTGCTCATTATGAAGAGAAGTTCCTGCAGGCGCTCTCTTGTCAACGCAAACTTTGTGAAGAAGGTCATTAATATTAGATACGCTTGGATGACTGTCATTTCAGAACCCTCATATAGGGGCGAGTCAGAGACAGGTTGCGGAGAATCACTCTGTGTTTCTTCTTCGGCACTGCTGCTCAAGTAAGCATCATCCTCAACTTCAGACACATCACTTGCATCGGACAGCTCGGAAGAAGATGAAGACAAGTCAGGGGCCAAGCTCGCTGCAGCATTGTGAAGCACTTCTGAAGTGGCAACGTTGGACATCAGCTCCTAATGGAGAGAGCACGGATATGAGTACAAAATTGAAAATGTTATGTTTCAAATATAAAGGACTACAAAAGTAATATGTTAATGACATAAAGAAAATGCCTTTCTAAGTGTATCAGTTTAAATTTGGCATACAAATTGACAAAATTTTCAAGAGAGAAACAAAAATACATCAATTTTCAGGGGCAAAATTAGTTATCAAGACATCGTTGTTACAAAGTTATAACGATAGCAATCCAATGTGCCACGGAGCAGAACATACGTATATTCGCTACGAAGGAAAAGAAAAAAAGAAAAGAAAACACAGCCACATCAAAAAAATAATTCTTATTACTTATCTTATTACAATCATTAGCTATGTGCTATCCTTCTACAAACTCTGATTGTAGGTTAAACTATACTTAAAAAAGTCGTCCGTTATTCACAGGGCTGAAAACCTCACAATGGAGTCGGCACCTTGAAGTCTCCATACTGTCAAAAGAAATTTTATTGGAATATACCTGAGGCTCACTGCTGCCTAACTGTGTACCCCTGGCGTGTTCAATATCATTGCCATGATATTGTTGCTGCTCTTGGATGGATCACCGTTTTCGAGTCTGACGAGGCACCTATTAAGGGAGGAAAAAAACTAATACCCTCGGGATCCTAGCATAATAGGGGTTATAGTATATCATCTTCCAAATGTTTGCATTTGCGTACGGTTCAATGAAATAACCTACAAGCACAGGCATTGTTACGACTGGACGCCGTAGGTTGCACCGCGTTGAAAGAGACAAGCCTGATGTCATCGCTAGTGTACATGGCGCGGCCGTTCCTAACCCATTACATCTCTCTATTTCCTTGATAACTCGCCTGGTCGTCCTTATCTCGCTAGCACCCCACCAATGCACGTACTACCTTGTGCGAAATATCGCGCATTGCCAACTATAAACAAGGGAAAACTGCACCACCAGTTGGTTCTAACGTAGGTTTAGTGTCCCGCTGCACGTAAAATGTTAGGTGCATGCGAACACTTCAACGAAACTTCTCTCATCTACATAAGACAATCCATAGTAAACACGGACTCACCTCGTGGTTGGAGTCGCTTAAGTAGCATTTGTACGGCCCTCTCTTGCGATTCCTGTTCATTTCGCTGGTTTCTTGTTCAATGCTATACGCTTCAAACGGTTGAAATCTCTTAAGCGTACAGAAAAAAGTCATTCAGTCACTCTCAGAACGTTGCAAAGCGCCCCCAACACCATCACCACACAGCACGGTGAAGCGCCCAATGTTTGCTGACGGGCTCCGGGAATCCACTAGGAAGCAAGAATTCTCATTTGTTTTGTGAGAGCAGTACTATAGCGACGTAGCCGAAGTGGAATCAGAACATCTAACCAATCAACCAATAAAGCAATAAAAGGGAAGCTGATGCTACTCAGTGGTACTTGTGCTTGAAACAGGCGCAAAACAGATTTGCCAAGGTCTACAATTACGATAAAACTGCCAAAGAGAGGAGTAGGAGACAGAACTCTAAATTGGGAGACATCATTTGTCCAAAGGTTCAGGTGGTGATTTCACTTTTGCCCTGGTGTTCGTAGAGAGATTTTTAAAAATGAGCCCCGCCTTAACCTACGCTATATGCTAAATCAAGCTCTACGAATCTGGTGTATATTCCAGCGCTGCGTTCGCCTCATCGATGCTTGCTGGTTGGAGCAATACGCGTAAGATTTACCCCCTAATAATTAAACAAATATGGATTGGCCATTAAAAATATGGGACAAAATTACATATTTCCGTGTACAGTTTAATGTTCCACGTTTCGTTTGGCCGTTTTATGGTCATTGCGAAACCAGGACTATCTTCGCCACCGCTGTGCAAGAGACGGACCCAGGGAGGAGCGACACACACACAAGGCACGCTGCTAGTGTGTGTATGTCTCCTCCTTCCTATCGTCCTTTTACCCTGTTTATAGACATGTATTCGGTATTGTGAGGCGAAAATTCAACATTGTTTAAGTGACGCAAGAAACGAATTTTTACGTATATATACAGTCTGTCACGTGTTGGTTGGCCACGTTTTGACGTATCATGTAGCCTAAGACCATTTAATGCTTCGCGTTCTTCGACTTCCGTGCGAATTGGGCACAAGGGTGTCTACGCATTTCATCGAACCCATTTCATTGAAAGCCGAATGGCCGCCATATAAAGAAAAGTAGAAAAAGAAGTTGACATAGGTAATTTAGGATAACTTTCGACAGTTCTTCTGGCGGCGGGCTGTATCCCAAAGACCATTGCACATTCGACGAAGCATCTATATTTTTGAGGGACCGTCGTTGAATAAGTCTCGGAACCGGAATCCCGAAATCTCGGGATCCCGGTTAATTTTTGACGTCCCGAAGTCCCGGGATTCTTTCCGGAAGATCCCGGGATTTCGTGAGGGCAAATATGATAGGAAAATCAAACACCCGCGGGCCATCAGGCACAGACTCTCTCTTATCATATATCATTATCATAACAAAAATAAATAAATAAATAAATAAAATGTAACCATTTCGCCGTCACTATTTTACCAATGTAATTGCACTGCGAATTTTGGAGTGCTTTCCTTCGGGAAAAGGTAGAATTGACAAAGCGCACACGAACTGCGCGCAGCACGCCGATATAATGACTTGGAGTGAATGGACTTCGAAGTAGAGTCCTGCACGGCACGCTGGACCTGCGGATAGCGGGCCCGGTGCGGTCGTTGCATTTTACCAAAACACTATCAGAAAGTACACGGAGTTGCTCAATATTTTACGCGTCTGTACTGCAGTCGCTCGAATTATGACGTAAAACGTCGCTGGCAAGGGCGGAACAAACGCTCACACCGTTAGGGTGCAACAGGGCCCGCGTGTTCTTCCTTGTCCATGTCACGCACGGTTCGGGTGCGGGTCAGATAATCCCGACCCGCGCAGGACTATACTTGAAAGCACCATCTAAATTCGTCACAATCCCGAAATCCCGTCCTGGGATCCCTGCATTGACAGCACAAAATCCCGAAATCCCGGGAGAGCAAAAATGGCTCGGGATTGACAACCCTAGGCAGAAGAGGTACATTCACGTCTACGAATCCTGGCCGAACGAAGCCGAACTTGCCATGAGCTGGACTTGTTCTGAGATTATTTATTAAAACAGCATCGATGAGAATGAGAATGATCCCTGGCCTGTTTCCTGTTTTCGGGAAAGTATCCCACCTTCTTTAGCGGTTCATATGTTAACATTTTTATTGCTAAGTATAAGAACACAAATGAGCACGTCCCGATTCAGAGGAATGATACTTTTCATTTGCTAGATTATACTCGGAACCTTCGCAAGGTAGTTCTTCAGTTTACAAATTCGCGAAAAATATATGAGTCAGCGAACAGAAGCAGCTTCTCCTGAATATAAGTTTGCAACTCGTGACACGAACAGCCAAAGTGCTCTAAAAAGTATTAAAATCAGAAAAAGCATGTGGGATGTCTTCTGACCATAAACAGTAAATCTAAGAGAGCGACATGAAGGCTGTATATTTTAATTTTTAACTAATTCATTAGTACTTATACCACGTGATAAATCTGTTTCAGTATAGGGGACAAACTAACTTATGACTTGTGAAATTATCATCATACTTGCAAGGGCATTTGTCACGCCTTTGGAGTACAACAACCATCCGTCCCGAGAAAGGTGGGATCACTACCACTTCGTGCCAGGGACATTTTTCCGGGGACGTTTTTCTTTTTCCTTGTTTTTTTTTGGGGGGGGGGGGAATGACGTTCTTTCATACATTTTTTCATACCATTTTGCATACCATTTTTGATATCTACACCGCGCCTGCACGTTGCATGGCATGACACCCAATTGGCTTCCTCTTCTGTTCGCTATTTCTTTCTTGCAGTCATCACAAAAACACACGCAGCCAGCCCCGCGCACTATTGTTAAACAGATGGTGACGACTCCAGCCGGTTCAGTCAGCTCGAAATTCCTAAAGTAGAAAGGAAAAGAAACAGTGACCCATCTCTCCCTCCGACAGCACTGTTACAGGAAACATCCCTTTCTTCGGATTCGGTGACGAGAATGAGTGACCCTAATAGTTTTCTTCGCTGCCATACGTTTTTAACGGGAGTTCTTCCGGAGAGGCTAGCTTGGGTGCGGCGTGGTCATTGTTCGAACCTGTTGACTTCAGTAAGTGACCTGGATAGTTGCCCCTATCGCTACGTGCTTTGACAGTTGCTTGCTAGGTTCGTCCGTGGCGTGTTCACCCGACACTAAGGATGGCGTATGCGTTGGTGCATTTCCAAAAAGAAAATCAGTTTCCCGTATGCCCAACATCGGACATAAAGAATTTTGGCGCTGAAACTGCTGTTTGAAGCAAGGTGAAAGTACGTTGGAATGTAAAGAAGCATTACCCTGCTACGTTGAAACAGGTCTCCGGTGAGTACCCACCTACCTAGCGACGCATTTTTTATGAATGACGTACTCTACGAACCCCCATAAAACCAATGTCCGTTGTTGCAAATGGCTTAATGATGTTCTTTACAGATGACGAGGCTGCACGTAACCCCACCCGTTTTCCCGTTTCCGTTCCCGTTCCGTTTCCGTTCCCGTTTCCGTTAACCCGTTTTCACCACGTAACCACTAACCTCCTTATCTTTCGCTATGCTTGCCAATTCTTGCCTGTTGTCCCGTTTCGTCCACGTGTTCGTGAACCTTCCATTTTTCTGTGACCGGTCTGTAGCCTAGATCACTACGTTCACATAATCCCCTCCACACTCTAACAAAGCAGCCATTCACTCCCGCCGTAGAAGCCCGTACGGAACCTTTCTTCCTTCCGGGCTGTTGACCCACAATTCGCACGAACCTTTAAACGCGTCACACCTAACCCTTTAAATACCATGCAAATGATGAGGACGGTGCCCAGAAGAAGAACAGTCTCTGTTCGAAATATCGGCGGCTTCTGTCCTGAGGCAACTCCCTTCCTATAAGGGCTATAGACATGCTGTATTCACTTCTATCATCTCTGCACCGGCGCATGTTCTTGGCCAAATGTTGCTCGACCTTCAAATGACTAATTACCTAAAAATCGTTAATTGACTTTTGAATTATAAAAGATACGAAGTTGTCCCAATGAGAACATATGTTCCTTTCGGTGACCTGATATCGTAGCCGTTTTCAGAACAAAAATCCGTTCGTTAGATCGTCCGCAAAAAATTCGTGAAGGAACACCTTTTTTTTTTCTTTATTTTGTTCATTGCGCATCTTCGGAGACCCGTCTTTCCTTCACCCCCAATGTGAGAAGGGGGAAACAGCACACTGTCGCCTCTTGCGTCCTGGAAAAAGATTAGCCGAAAATGCATCCGAAGAAAAGGGCAGTTTCGATAGCATCGCATGATACATGTGTATTTGTTTTGTTTCCGCAAGTTAAAGCTCTTCTTCGACGCATGAGGCGGCACTGTGGCGGCATCTTCGACGCATCAGGCTCCTTCACCATCTCACATTGGGGGTGAAGGAAAGACGGATCTCGCAAGATGCGCAATGAACAAAATAAAGAAAAAAAAAGGTGTTCCTTCACGAATTTTTTGTGGACGATCTACCGAACGGATTTTTGTTCTGAAAACGCGTACGATATCAGGTCACCGGAACAGATGTTCTCATTGGGACAACTTCGTAGCTTTTATAATTAAAAGGTTTATTAACCATTTTTAGGTAATTAGTGATTTGACGGTTGAGCAACATATGGCCAAGGACATCCGCCGGCCCAGAGATGATAGAAGTGAAAACAGCATGTCTATAGCCCTTATAGTTTTTTAATGAAAAATCTGTATCGCCTAAAAAAAGACACCGTGTAGAGCTGCTCCCTGGCCAATATGGGGTGTGCATTGGAAATACTGGAGCTAAATATCAACAGCCAATATTAGGCCTTGCTTGGGCAAGGTTACATTTGTAAAATTGGGCTAACATTGCAAATACGAGATTTAGCCTAGATTTCTCCAGTCTGGAACCAACATTAGGGTGCTGCCTGAGCACCTGCATGGTTTATGACCTGTTATGACTATTTCAATGTTTACAGCTGTTAATTGATTTTTATGACCATGACTATTCTGTGCTCCACTATGGTATAGTGTGACAACTACCTGCATGGTTTATGTTGTGTTATGTCTATTTTTTCTTGTTTACGGCTATAAATTGGCGTTTCATGACTATGATTATCCTATGAACTACTATGGTATAGTATGAGTCTAGATGCATGATTTATTACCTGTTATGGCTATTTCCTTATTTACAGCTGCTAATTGTTTTTTTTATGACCATGGGGACTCTATACACTACTATGGTATAGTATGGGACTACCTGCATGGTTTATGACCTGCCATTGCTATTTCCTTGTTTACAACTTTTTTTTTTTCTTAGTGCCCACCAAGAGAAGAAATCCTTGTCCTCCTATAAATAAACTTTTCATAATTATGAGTACTCCTTGCACCACAATGGGATAATATAGGGCTCAATGCTATATTTCTCAACATTCGTTGCTCTGGACGTGTAAATATACATTGCCATCTTGCGCGCTCGTGATAAATACTCAACGCGTGATTAAGAGTTAAACCTTTGCTACTAACAGCGATACTATCCTGTAACGTGTGATAAGCCGAAGTTCAGCGACTGATCCCAGCAGTAGAATTGAACGCACCTTGCGATATGCGGCTGTCCAATTATGCCGCTAAATAATCAGTGATAAACAGAAGGGATCAGGGGCCCGATCTTAAATTTCTTGTTATCCCGTAGCGTGCGTTAATTGCACCAATCCGCCCGTGATTCCCCACGAGCTGTCGTGCGAAGGCCAATCGCAAATTGTAAGTCTCGGCCCATTAAAATGGTTTTCACGTGCTGCCGCGTGACGTTTGGAGCGTGCTAACTTCACGCGTAACGATAACGCATGCTATGTGAGAATTCAAGATCGGGGCCCAGGTGATTTTAACATAGAAGACCTGTGACGCGCAAAGAGATTAATGAAGTGATAAACTCCAGGAGACATGAAGAGCATTTATAAAGAACCAATGAACCGAAGGCTTGCACTAGTGCGACCTACGTTGTCGTTTTTTTCCTTTATGTTTCTATTGTATTCTGTGATTCTGTGTCTGTTACTGCTGACCAACCTCTAAGGCTGACCGACTTACATTTGGAAACAGGTGTGAAAAAGAAGGGGGTGTGATATTCCTTTTAACGTACTTTGAGTTCATCGACACGATCTGTCGTGGTGAATGGTGGATACGGGTTGAAGCCCTTAGGCAAATATATGGTAACCAATTAGCGGGCTGACTTTCTGCAGTCGCTCTACTGCGACCATGGATATGTGGTTGCAACACTGGACACATTCGGCCAAATGATAAGGAGGTCAGGACAGTCCCTGTGTCGACTGATATAGCTCAGAAGAAAACTAGGGTTAAGAAATAATGTTGCCACAGTGGGCAGTCACACCTTATGTGTAATATCATCCTTATTAGTATTAGTATTATTATTTTAAGCTACAATGTTGTAATTTCAAGAATATTCCTTTCGTTAAATAATGAGCGCAAAGCGAGCTGAGAATTGGGGCCATTCGTAAGTGATTGCCGACTATTAACATTGCAAGATGATAAGGCATTCAATAAAAAGAGGCGACACTTTGACCACTAAACTGTTTTTGCTGTAGTATACAAATATACTTTCCCAATGTCTTACATGTGACGGCCGTTCACAGCGTTGTCTAGGTACTTGATGTGATTGCGGTCGTAGTCCGCACAGTCCGAACGTTGAATTTTCCTCATTATTTCTTCCGTAACCCGAACCAATATGTTGCAATAGTATTCACTTACACTCACATCATGCATCCTTGCGAGAGTGCTCATAGCCACATTTGCTTCGGGGCGCTAACACAGGAAAAAAAAAAAAGCAAGAATTTCGTTCTCTCTTTCAGTGACGGGGAACTGCAGACGACAGTAAACCAGGTCCCAGGGAACCAGGAAACCAGGTCCCCGTACGCGCAGACGTCAGACGTATAGCATCGCAGCGCGGTCTGCTACTATGCAGCCGGCTGTTACCTCGTTGCTGAGTGTCGTCTGCGTGCTTACAGGAGGCACAAAACTGAAAGTCGACCAGTACCAGTTGCTTTTGCATGAGACAGCTGTATATTCACTTTTTCTAGTAAAATGTGCACCGCAAACTGAGCGTATATGTGAGCGACATGCAGACGAGCAAGCAGCGAACCATACCGTCCGTGCTGCATTTCACATTGATATCAATCAGGGCAGAACCTGGTAGCGGAATGAATGCTTGAATGCACCAAGTAGCAATGCACGAGGGCCTCCACGAAAGCGCAAAGGAAACACCAGAAGAAGAAGAAGAAGAAAAAAAAAAAGAAAACGCGTGTCGCAACAATATTCATGGAGGATCATTGACTGCAAAAGGTACGGTTGTGATCTACTTTAGCATGCCGAAATGCTCGAAGTGGATGTGAAGACCGCCGGGTGAATGGTGGTAATGAAGAGGAAACAAAGAGGAAACAGAGAGGAAACAAAGAAGAGAGTTGGGGCAATTACTAGGTATCGATATGAGATAGTGCGCAAGTTGAAGTAAATTGTAGACGAGAATGCAAGCTTTACCTTGGAACAGATCTGCGGCGTCATAACGCAACGCAGCAATTCCCCGGAGTTCACCATCAGCACATCATCTGTGAACAGACTCCTAGATGGTCATGGCTACACCATAAAACTACTCTCGTGTCAAACTGTCAACCGAAACCATCCTGACGTCAAAGAATAAAGGAAACAATATGGAGCAAAGATAGAGTCCGCAGCTGCTCCGTTACTATGTGGATGAAACACACTTTAACATACGGTGTAGCAGAAGCTATGGGAGCTCGCAACGGCGAACAAAAGCTGTGCGCTTATAAGTAGGCTCGAAAGGTGCGAACATTAACTTGATTGCCTGTATGTCATGGGGCGGTCTCCTGCACTGGCAAATTGTGGACAAAGTTTCGGGGAAGACATATGACGAATTTGTAGCAGAGGCGTCGTGCCTTGCGGAAGTGTACGAGACGAATCAAGAAGCTGTCTTTCTGATGAACAACGCGCCTGCACACAAACGCGTCCACGACGCGAGCTTAAGCACACGACACTCTAGGAAGTACCTGCCCCCTTACAGTCCGTTTCTCAACCTATTGAGGAAATGTTTTCCAAATTATCCGAGTAAAGTTGCTCCTCACTGAAAGGCAGGACGAAATTCTCGCAACGCCGCAAGATGTGAGTATGAGAGAAGACCGTTGCAACATATTTCTTCAGGTCGCGGAAGAAGCAGTGGGGAAAATTCAGACTGTGTGACCTACGACAGCAATCACTTCAAGTAAATAGACGATGCTGTGAATGGAGGTGACATGTGAAATGCCGGGACAGTCTGCTTAATACTAAAGGGAAATGAACAACAAGGAAACAGCCATAACAGTTCAGAAATCATGAAGGTAGTCCCACACTATTCATTGTAGTGCATAGAGTGTGCATAGCGTGGGTTCCCTTTCGCAGGCGCTCTTCCACAAATTTTATTACACGAGTGGCTACTTTGCAAAATTGTTATTTACCGTTGAATTACCGTATTACCGTAACGCTCCCGATTCTTTAGTACTACAATGAACCCTCTATAGTAATCTGACATGCTCGCTTTATGTCCGATTCTCTTGGGAACCGTATCACCGCTATGTAAATCTACCTCGTTAGGAACGCAATTCACTTGCCCCACGTATATTTGTGTCACGAGTAGGGTCAAACATATGTATTCTTTTCTCGTTATTATGACAACGGCACTTGACCCCCAGACTGACCCCAAGGAGAGACTACGTCAGGTAGGATATTCATGCTAAAGTACGAGTAGTAGTAAACTTTTGGGATGACTCCTGATGTCGTTGACTTCCGTGTAACGTATAGCGCTTTTCGAACCGCGAAAGCGCTGAAGTGCTGCCCAGTGACCACAGCCACACAGTGCCGCTGACTGCTTCCCGAGAGTAACATATTGAGTCTGCCCGGACGTCGCCCGATAACGTCACGGAAGGAGTGCCTGCTGGTGAGCAGAGTAGGCCCCCACACGTCACTGCGACTGCGGCAAGCGAAGCACTAAAGATTGCACAGTTCTTCCTTGAGGAATAGATGGACATTCGTGGAGTCCAAATTTGATGGAGCTATTGTCCATTTAGAAAACTGTGCCTTGTTCTTCAAGAAAAAGGCCACAAAGTGAAGTACATGCTGAGTCCTGCTGACTGTCCGGCTGTCAAAGGACAAACTTTTACTTTAGCCCACCCTTTTATAGTTCTGCTTGAGCAAAAGAAAACAATCAGAGATTCCTCTCCTAAAACAATTGAAAAGGGAATAACATTCAGCGTCGCTGCTCAATGCATTCGGGAGGAAGAAGATATCAGATATCAATAGGTGTCCAACTCTGGACATATTCGGAAACTTTTAGTTTTAATTATGAAACACGCTGTTAACAAGAACATCAAGCTGCGGACGATGAGTTGCACAGGGAGGAGGAAGCAACTTCTCAGAAACAAAACATAAAGCCCTACAAGACGAATACTAATAGTGCTATTTGACCAGAGCGTTCTACGGGCGCCATTCATAACGTAGTCAATCTTGCATCCAAAGATATATGTATCTGGAATTGTACGCCTCAAAGCACTTTTCACAGGTAACTTTTGCGCGTAATTCTGCTCACAGACCGTTCTAGAAGTGTTCCGGACGAAGTATTAAAAGTTATACACGCGAAACGAGTAGTAAATCTGTTACAACTCACCTTTATTCGTGCTTTCGTATGCTCGTAACAGAAGAAGCTGTAACTTAGCAGGCTTACCGCTCTGTACGCAATTATTCCGTAAGTTACGGGCACAAACACTCCACTAGGATCCCATTCTTTGGAAGTCCACGCTTGTTCGCTGTTTCACATCGAGAACACAACCACAGCGAGCGGACGCCATGTTGCCCCCCCTGACGGACGGCATAGGGTGACGTCACAAAGCTGTGGAGGGGTTTGTGAATCTAAGTGGTGTTTGCCCAACCCGGTTCGTCGGATTCATCGCGAAGAAAAGATCGATCGAAAAAGCTATCGTAGAGAAAAGTGACCAGGGTAAGGACACGCAGGAGGAAGCGCAACAGAAAGTTACCATTGAGTGTCCAACCCGGTTTGTAGGATTCATCGCGAAGAACAGATGGATAGAAAAAAGCGATTCTAACGAAAAGTGAACAGGGTAAGGACGAGCAGGAGGAAGCACAACAGAAAGTTCCCACTGAGTTTGTGGGATTCATCGCGAAGAGCAGGTCGATAGAAAAAACCTAACGTGCTGAAAAGTGACCAGGGTAAGGACGAGCAGGACGAGGCATAACAGAAAGTTGCCTCTTAGTGTGCAACCCGGTTTGTGGGATTTATCGCGATGAAAAGATCAATAGAAAAAATGATGGTAACGAAAAGTGGCCAGGATAATTACGAGCAGGAGAAATCACAAACAGAAAGTTACCACTGAGTGTCCAACCCGGTTTCTGGGATTCATCGCGAAGAAAAAATCGATAGGAAAAAGCTATTGTAGCGAAAATTGTCCAGGGTAATTACGAGCAGGAAGTTGCCTCTGAGTGTGCAACCCAGTTTCTGGGATTCATCGCGAAGAAAAGATCGATAGAAAAAAGCTATCGTACCGAAAGGTGAGCCGAGTATGGACGAGCGAAAAGTGACAAGTGAGAGTTCAACCTGGTTTGTGGGATGAATCGCGATGAAAAGATCGATGGAAAAAGCTATCGAAGCAAAAATTGACCAGGGTAAGGACGAGCAGGAGGAATCACAAGAGTAAGTCGCCTCTCAGTGTGCAACCCGGTTTGTGGGATTCATCGCGAAGAGAAGAGCGATAGAAAAAACGATCGTAGCGAAAAGTGACAAGGTTAAGGACGAACAAGAGGAATCACAACAGAAAGTTCCCACTGAGAGCCCAACCTCGTTTGTGGGATTCATCGGGAAGAGATGATCGATAGAAAAAGCTCACGCATCGAAAAGTGACCAGGGTAAGGACGAGCAGGAGGAAGCATAACAGAAAGTTGCCACTGAGTGTCTAACCCGGTTTGTGGGATTCATCGCGAAGAAAAGATCTATAGAAAAAAGCAATCGTAGCGAAAAGTGACTAGGGTAAGGACGAGCAGGAAGAAGCACAACAGAAAGTGGCCACTGAGTGTGCAACCCAGTTTGTCGGATTCATCGCGAAGACAAGATCGATAGAAAAAACGATCGTAGCCAAAAGTGACCAGCGTAAGGAAGAGCAGGAGGAAGCACAACAGAATGTTGCCACTGATTGTCCAACCAGGTTTGTAGGATTCATCGCGAAGAAAAGATCGATAGAAAAGCTATCGTAACAAAAATTAACCAGGGTAAGGACAAGCAGTGAGAAGCACAACAGAAAGTTGCCACTGAGAGTCAACGCGGTTGGTGGGATTCATCGTGAAGAGATAATCGATCGAAAACAGCTGTCGTACGAAAAGTGACTTAGGGTACGACAAGCAGGATGAAGTACAACAGAAAGCTTTTTTTCGTCTCCTCAAAGTATTTGCAACACGTACGCTGGACATGTTGCAATTCAATTTTCCGTAAAAAAACGTCTCTATTACGTTTCTATAGCACTACCCTCAGAAAAGATATCGTGTAGCGAGCGATAATGGGCATTGAGTGACCTACCACTGCTGCAACACCGTTGCCCTTAACATTCTGTGATTGAATTCCAGTTGGAAAGTGCAGCACGCTCTGATAAAGTTGGAACATCTGTCAAACCTTAAATTATCGTTGCTATTGATTTCTTCTAACAAGTACACGCTGCCGACATGATTCCTAGCCATTGTTTGGTTGCAGTATAATTCGGACGCAAAAGTCAACATTATATATTTCTTTCCTTGCCTTGCTTGCACTTTGATAATTAGTTCCCTGCAGTTTCATTACTATGTGTTTGGCATACGTACATGCAGTACAAGTGCATTTTGTTCTGTGTACCCTTGCCTTCTCACGGGCCCCTGATATGTTCCGTTCCCAGTGAACCACAAACATCTATCGGACATACCAGAAAAATCCAAACGTCTACATCCAAAAGCAACATCTCTTCGCTGTCCATCGTACGTACAGAAAGTACGTTAGAAAAGGTGGATGTATAAGGAACGTACACTGCACCCTGATTTCAGACGTCTAGTGTGCATCCATTGTTATGTGCATTGAACGTCTGATACATGTTGTACACATATGTGTTGTAAACATAAAGATGTCTGGCGTCGAGAAGGTGAATGGGAAAGGTTGTTTCTAGTTTGATCGGCAGTGCGAAAACGAGCGCTCACACACTAAATCCTGTGACGGACACGTGCCGGTTCGAAAAGTTCCCTCAGACAGTACAGCCGGTACACAGCCGTAACCGTCCTGAAATAGCCGTAACAGTTTTGAAATAGCAGGCACAAAGCTCCCGATCGACAAATTTGAGCAGGTACACAAAGCCGTCACATCGGCATCCAACAGCTTTGTGTCCGCTGAATAATATGTGTGCCTCATGACTCGTGTACTTGTTGAAGAATCCGTGTGCCGGCTAATTACGCGTGGTTTCGTTCCAGCGAACTATGTTGCTCCGCGCACCGCCGATGAGGAGTGACACGGCATCGCGTATTCTTCCAAAGTGCATTCTTTGCTTTGTCAAGAAACGTAGGTCAACCTATTTGTGATGCATCGTACAACGCCTGTGTTTTACTTTTGTTTAACTGTCATAGTATTTTCTGTTGCAGACGGTGGACGCATTACAAATGGTGGCGGGAGAGATCGGGTACATGGGTGAAGCGACGTTGTGCATTACAAGTGAGGCTAATTGTATTGTTTCATTCTAGGTGACTGTGGGACTGTGTCCACTGCAAGAAAGTGAGTTACAAAACGATTAGCGGTTAAAAACGGCCAACCTGCTGCTACTCACTTCGGTTTCTTTACAGGTTATTTGCAGTCTCAACGGTCACACATAGCAACATTGCAACTGCTTCTTACATCGAAGGGTGACTGGTGGAACGTTTTGCTTGGACTATTGTTCGTCGGCCATTTCGTTTCAGGGACAATCGTGTTCGTCACTAAGGATGACCTTGACTGAGTTTTGCAGTGCCTGGTGCATCAGATGGGTTGTGTGTCCGTGCAACGTGTATTTATTGGAATCAGTGAACTGTGCATGGATGCAATTTAAAGGTACGTACACGCCAATAAATTTAGTGTTTCAAGTTCGATGTCCTTGGAAGTAGTATGGGATCAGCTCAAGAAGCCGGCAAGTCACACAGTCATCTGGACGCCATTAATTAGCAATTAGAGCAATTTGGAACCCCCACAATAATTAGGATCATTCAGGGAGTCATTACACTAATTGGGGAACGGCCGGTTGCCGGCTTCTCGAGCTGATAAAAAATAAAAAATAGATAGAAATAGAGTGGAGAGAAGGAGTTTAGTTGAAGATGAACGACGACATCTTGAAGAAAGCGGTCCGGAACGGCCGCTGACCGTCGCTGGGCGACGGAGCACAGAGGCAGGTTGCAAAGCATCTCAGCTATAACCACCAGTTCCGGACATCCTGTGACGTCAGCTGTGACATCATCCTGGCATGTCTGGGCAAGTTAGGACAGCTCTGGACATGCAAGGAGAAAAACACTCGTAATACAGAGGCTGGGAAAGCAAGAGTATGCAAACCATCAATAGCTAACAAGAAAATAGAATTAGTTACACAACGAATGATTCCACCACAACAGGAGCGCAGAACGATGCAACTGCTCCATCCGAGAGGCAGGCAGAGAACTGACTCGTAATGTTTTTTTTCTCCTGTATAAAGCCCCGCAGCTGCATCCCCTAGCGGGTACTTACTCAACTAATCTCACAACAAAATTATTAAGAATCACGCCAGCGCTACTCCCGTTCCCAAGGCAGAAGATGATAGAAAATGCCGAGGATACCCGGACAACAGCAATCAGCACCCGACGTGCACTGGCACGAAAATCGCAAACAAAGCGGGAAGAAAGTTGGCGAAAGCATTAGTTACACAACAAATCACCTCACCACAGCAGGAGCGCAGACCGATGCGACTGGTCTCCGTGACAGCCAGCCAGAAACTGAGCGAGCGCGGGGAGCGCACGTCTGCTTTCCGCGACAGCCGGAGAAAAACTGACTGGGGCGCCGCTCCGCGGCCGCTACGCATACGCGCTCCTAGCGCCCTCTGGGGCGACCACCTCCGAGAGGCTAAGGGTGAAGAGCATTCCTGCGCCCCCTGCTGGCCGTTCTCATTGGTCATGAGGCTAAGAGAGAAGAGCATTCCTGCGCCCCCTGCTGGCCGTTCTCATTGGTCGTGACGTCATCCTATTGTCTCAGGGCTACCCTGTTTTTTTCCACTAATGCTCCTTTGGTCAATCTACAATGAAGCCACAGTATGACATCATCATGCACCTGCGTGGCTCAAGGACGCGTACGCTCTAGACAGGGGACCTATTATTTATTGAATCACTATCCCATGATTATTTCCTTTATTCTTCTATAACGATTGAATGGGAAACTATTGCAGAAGAGCACCATGCATGAAAGCTGATCGTAGGAATTCCAAAGTCTTACTAAATGAGACTTGCAAAAGAACAAAATATCCTAACACGTAACTCCATCAACGACAAATAAGAGAACTAGGCACTCAACAAATCAACACAGAGTACGGGTAACCAGGAGCGCAGAACTCAGGGCAGCACTATCGTCAAGACAACAATGTTCCTTGTCAAAAGAGAAAAAAATACTAAGCGTCAACAAAGGAAAGCATGCATATTGAGGCATGTCAGGACACGTCAGGACAAATCGTACGACTGCTGGGCAACAGAGGAAAACAAACACTTGAACAGAGTGAACCGTTCACAGCATTCCCTCATTGTAAATCCGCTCGTCACAAAATCCACCTGCATCGTCGAACACCATTCACCAGTGACGAATCACACATCCGCACCCCATCAGAGGCAGACAGAACCCCACCGAAGCTACGCTCTTCCACTGACGGCCAACGCAATTACCAGGAGCAGAATTTGCGTGTCGAGACCCGTCAGTGTCCAAGAGAGAAGTGAATCCTTGCGCCCCCTGCAGGCCGTTCTCATTGGTCGTGACGTCATCCTATTGTCTCAGGGCTACACAGTTTTTTTCCACTAATGCTCCTCTAGACAAGGTCAACCTGAAACAATAGTCTCTCGGTATGACGTCATCATGAAGCTGCGTGGCTCAAGGACGCATATGCTCTGGACAGGGCACCTGTTATTTATTGAATCACTATCTCTAGATTATTTCCTTTATTCTACTATAATGATTGCATAGAGAACTATTGCAGAAAAACACCATAGACAAGAGGAGATTGTAGCATTTCATTCCCAAAGTCTTACTGTACAGGAAAAAAAAAAGGTTCAGCAAGACATAAAGTCACACACCTGTCCCCCTCGCGGTTACTCTCTGAACTAAATGAATCGCAAAATTATTAAGAATAGCTCTACTCCCATTCAAGGCAGCACTATCGTCAAGAATATTCCTTGTACAAAAAGAAAAAAACTACATGTAGAAGGAAAGCATGTCAGAACAAGCCCAGGCATGTCAGCACATGTTTGTCAGACAAGGGGGAAAAAGCGAAAAGAAACAAAGAAGGAAACCAGCATCAAACTATTTCTAAGCACACGCACTCCTTTTATTCAAAAACAGTGCTCATCATAAATCTGCCCAGGACAATACACACTATTTTTCTATTGCCACACTTTTTTCCAGTAACGGTCAATGCATTGCTACAGACTGCGTGACGTCATCACATCCTGTCTGAAGAAGACACCAGCAAAGACTCCTATTATTTATTGAATCGCAAGATTATTTCCTTTGTCCTACTCTTAATGACATTGATTCTCTCATTAAAATTCAACAAAAAAGCACCCCGCATATTAACGATTTTCACCCCAAAGGCTCATCATGGTCATTAGAATTACAGTAAACTGCCACTGCTCTTTTAAAATAATAAGTGAGACCACTCAACATCACCTCCAGGCTTATGTAATACATGACCCTTTCTATGCTCATACATTCGTTGTCTGAGGCTACACCTGCGAGCAAAAAGGCGCGAAAGCCGGAGGCAAAGTTCCATTCGCGCACTGCGAGCAAAAAGGCGCGAAAGCACAAGACAGAACGCCTTTACGGGAACACTATGGCATTCCTATACTATATTAATGATTATTGCATTGCAGTTTAGAAAAACTACAAGTAAACTATAATTTTAGGAGTCCATTAAAATTCTACTTTCTATGGAAACTATAATTGCCCTATTACTTGGATCGCTATTAATGAAGCGCTCCAATTTTTTCTCTCTTCCCATTTCAGCCTTGTCATGCAGGGAAGCAGACTCACATCCAAAATAATTAATTTACACTGAGGGTGCCGTGCTTCAGGAATTCCTATCCTGCGCTCAGATGCAAGCATTTCTTCACGGATACCTTTAACAGCTGACTTCCTCAACATATCGAACACCCAACAAAATCAAACAAACAACCCCACTTCCACTGTAGAACACTATTTAGCTTTTACGCAGGAGGCTTTCTTCCACATAAAAAGTAGAGAAAATCAGAAAAGAGCAGCGAAAAATTGCGTGCACTTTTGCTTGACTTAAAAAACCTGAAGCATATGCTAATAAACCAAGAAAAAGACACTAATGTCTGGTATCTGATAGTGCCACATACACAGACGCATTGCCCTTGCGTAAAGAAAGCACAGGACAGGGATACACAAATATCGTTAGGTGAGCAGGGAAAAGGCTTAAGACATCAGGTCACCACACATCGCCACGCGGCTAGCACAACATGACACCAACAACATACTAGCGGCGGGAAGAACTGCAACACTGCTAAACAAGTCCAGACATGCCACGATGACGTCACAAATCAGGGGGAAAAAAGCACACGCATGCACGCACAGAAGACAACGCATTAAACACACGGAGCGCTCAGGAATAATCGTAGCGTTACCGCACATTGCTACGAAGCTCAACGTCTAACACAAGACGGCAGCAACAAGATATTAAAGGATAAAAATTGCAACACTACTGAACAAGTGCAGACATGCGACATCGCATACAAAACACTGCTCATCGAGGAAAAGGCCTAAGCCCGCGGCGGATCATCATAGAGCATACACAACTTCATTTTTCTATTTCGCGTAAACTAAACGTGGTCTGCTTGGAAAACGACGTAAAAATTTTCTTAAGGAGCAGAGAAATATATCTACTCCGTGCTCAGATACCAGCATTTCTGCTCAAAAATCTGCAAAATTAAGCACTGCTTACTTCGTCAAGATATCGAACAAAATCAAACAAACAACCCCACTTCCACTGGTACAACACTATTCAGCTTTTACGCAGGAGGCTTTGTTCTGCATAAAAAGTAGAGAAAATGAGAAAAGAGCAGCGAAAAATTACACGCACATTTGCTTGACTTAAAAAACCTGAAGCATATGCCAATAAACCAAGAAAAAGACACTCATGTCTGGTATCTGAGAGTGCCACATACACAGACGCATTGCCCTTGCGTAAAGAAAGCACAGGACAGGGATACACAAATATCCTTAGGTGAGCAGGGAAAAGGCTTAAGACCTCAGGTCACCACACATCGCCACGCGCCTAGCACCACATGACACCAACAAGATACTAGCAGCGGGTAAAATTGCAACACTGCTAAACAAGCCCCAACATGCCATGATGACGTCGCAAACCAGGAAAAAAAGCACGCGCGCGCACACAGCAGCTTAAGAATGCACAAGGAGAGGTGCTTTATTGGAATTTCTCCTCCACGCTCCTATACCAGCATTTCTACACAAATACTTATAACTGCATACAGCTTACTCCATCATCATATCGAGTAAAGTGAATACTAGAGGTGTGAGAATAGTGAAATTCTCGAATACGAATAGTAAACGATTACCTGAGGAACGTTCCTCCGAATATCGAATCGAATATCGAATATCTCGGCCCGGCAAAAATGCCTACTGCAGCCTTGACACTGAATTGTCAGGTCCAATAACCTCGCATAAACACTACAAATATGGCACTGTTGCTTGTCAAACATAAGAATGATAAATAAATAGGGCCCTCAGTTTCCTGGGCATATTTCTATGGGAATCGAGGGTAAAAATCAGAATAGAATTGAAGATCCACTAAACTGATCAAAAATAGACAAAGGAACTCGAGTCTGTATTATCTTTAAAGAAAAGATAACGAAAGCGCACATAAAAAATATGAAATCGGCTAGGTAGCCTACCAGACGTTATGCCTTAAAGTTGGCTGCGCGCAATGCGCGGAAGCATGCTGTGAAGCAAACTTGCGGTTTTGCTGGATGCACATGAAGTCCGATTTCAATTGGAAATCGCGCTAAGGACGTGCCAAACGTGGAATTTTCGCAAAATTAATCCCAATACCTGGAATTCTGTTCATTTTAGTGGGAATGCTGGCGCTTGTGCTCCATTATTCGAAATTTTCGAATATTCGAATTTCTCGATTATCAAATTTTCGAATACGAATAGGGTTCGAATATCAACAATATTCCAAGGATATCCGAAATTTCGAATATTCGTACACCTCTAGTGAATACTGACACTCATCAACATATAACAAAAAACAAACAAACAAATCCCATTTTGTTGAACTCTCCTCTGCCGAGCGGCTTTCTCCTGCTCTACCTGGATGCTGACTTTTTCCCCTCACCTACATTCTGAGTAAAAGCAGTGAAAGAAGAAAAGAACCGCGAAAAATTACACGCATTTGTGTCACAGGACAGGGATACACAAATTTCCTTAAGTGAGCAGAGAAAAGGCTTAAGTCGTACCGCTCAGGAATAATCGGAGAATCACCGCTTATCGCTACGCGGCTAGCACAACATGACAGCAACAAGATATTAGCGAAGGGTAAAAATTGCAGCAAGAAAGACACTACTGTACAAGTCTAGACATGTGACATCGAATGCGAAAACACTGGTGATCGGGGAAAAGGGCTAAGCCAGCGGCGGATCATCATAGAGCATACATAAGTTCATTTTTCTATTTCGCGTAAACTAAACGCGGTCTGCTTGGAAAACGACGTACAAAGTTTCTTAGGGAGAAGAGAAATATAGGAATTTCTACTCCGTGCTCAGATACCAGCATTTCTGCTCAAAAACCTGCAAAATTAAGCACTGCTTACTTCATCAAGATATCGAACACCCAACAAAATCAAACAAACAACCCAACTTCCACTGATAGAACACTATTCAGCTTTTACCAGGAGGCTTTCTTCTGCGTAAAAGTAGAGAAAATAAGAAAAGAGCAGCGAAAAATTACACGCACTTTTGCTCGCATAGCGATAAGAGAAAAAAATAAAATAACGAGGCACACGCTAATAAACTGTGACAAAGACACCCATTTCTGCTATCAGATAATTATTGCATAATGCTAAATACCCAATTGCATTGTTCCTGCGTGAAGAAAGCACAGAAAAAGGACACTCAATTTATCTTAAGCGACCAGGAAAAGTCAATTCTACTCGGACAGCTTAATACCATAAAGTCTGAATTTGTGCAAAGAAAACAAAGCTTGAACAGCGCTACGAACGTGACAGATACATACTAACAAACAAACAACAGCAGGAGCGGCGTCGGGCACTCATAAAATACCCTGCCCAAAACAAAGACTTCACCAGGTTCGCTAGGCAACTCCATTAAAAACGCTCGTCCTATCCTACAGATAGCAATGGAAACGCGACTGCCCTTATTTTTTAAACCACTATTTCACGCAATGGTACATAAATGTATCACTCGTGTCACACGAAAAGGCAAACACTTACTTGTCAAGTGGGGTCCCAGCGCGTGCGCGCGCGCACACACAGACACACACACTCACATTTTCACACTCACAAACACCAAGTCTATTTTCACAACCACATAAATCCATATTATTCCTCAGGTCAATAATTATCCTACCATCGCCAAAAGACGGCACAGACATGTATGCTTACGCAAGATAATCGGTCCTCGTTCCGGATGTAATAGGATATCGCCACTCGGCCGGTGCGAACCAATAAAGAAAGAAAGGAATGCATGTTCGCTACGAAGAAAACGGTGCCGTGCTTCTACGCAGCGATCATTATACAGACGCGTAAAGCGAGGCCCGCATGGAGCGCTTTTTGTCGGCGAAAACGCAGCGCGCGTCAAACGCTGACGCCCACGCCGGCGACGGCACACCCGCAAGGAGCGACTGTCTCGGCGCGGAATTCACGGCTGAGCTTTCACAGTGTTGCTTGGGGCTGGGCGCAGTCAGCACGCAGGTGGTTTTCATTGGGGCATAAATAAACATGTTGTACCTAGGTTATCGAAGATAACACTAGCATATGCCTTCTTTAGTCAAGATGTTTCTCCTTCAGTTTTATGTCCCCACTTTGCGCTGTCAATTCGGCAAACCGGTCTAGTGTACGAAACAGGCATGCTGAATGAGCCGACACGATGACAACGCCGGCCCCGATTGGTGGAGAGCTGGCATCACCTCCGGCGCTGTCGCCACGCCGGGCGCATTTTTCTAGTCTGCCGAGAAACCTCCCAATCGCTGGAAAATGACGCGCGCTCGTCAAAATAGACGTCGCGCCAACGCCGACGCGAGCTAGTCGCGAGGAAAAACGCTGCATGCGGGCCTCGCTTAAATGTGAACATCATTCGCTACACACTGTAGCTCTCATCATTTTAAACCAAACCACTTAACATGTGTTCATAGGTCTTCACTAAATAGGTGAGCCGATAATGACTCCAAATAAAATAAAATAAAATAACCATTCCAGCATCGCTGGCTGCAAGCTTGCGTACCCAACAGAGCAGCGCGCTTCCATCAACACGCCTTGGGCTGACTTTACACAACCAAAGCCTTCTCTGAATACATTCTGCTGTCGCCGGAATAAAAGATTTATCGCGACGGTACTACAATGTCAGGTCTGTTGCTAAAACAGTGCGCCCGAACCGCGCCCCACGCGAGCCGCACGCGGGCCCGTTCTCGCGGTTTGGACTCGCGACGCGCGCGATTCCCCGCGCGAGCGCAATGCGGGCCTGTTCTCGCGGTTTGGACGCGCGCGATCCGTTACTCCGAGTGAGCGCACTGTTTTATCACTTAAACAGCAACAGAGCTGACATTGTAGTACCGTCGCGATAAATCTTTTATTCCGGCGACAGCAGAATGTATTCAGAGAAGGCTTTGGTTGTGTAAAGTCAGCCCAAGGCGTGTTGATGGAAGCGCGCTGCTCTGTTGGGTACGCAAGCTTGCAGCCAGCGATGCTGGAATGGTTATTTTACTTTATTTTATTTGGAGTCATTATCGGCTCACCTATTTAGTGAAGACCTATGAACACATGTTAAGTGGTTTGGTTTAAAAATGATGAGAGCTACAGTGTGTAGCGAATGATGTTCACATTTACGCGTCTGTATAATGATCGCTGCGTAGAAGCACGGCACCTTTTTCTTCGTAGCGAACATGCATTCCTTTCTTTCTTTATTGGTTCGCACCGGCCGAGTGGCGATATCCTATTACATCCGGAACGAGGACCGATTATCTTGCGTAAGCATACATGTCTGTGCCGTCTTTTGGCGATGGTAGGATAATTATTGACCTGAGGAATAATATGGATTTATGTGGTTGTGAAAATAGACTTGGTGTTTGTGAGTGTGAAAATGTGAGTGTGTGTGTCTGTGTGTGCGCGCGCGCACGCGCTGGGACCCCACTTGACAAGTAAGTGTTTGCCTTTTCATGTGACACGAGTGATACATTTATGTACCAGTGCGTGAAATAGTGGTTTAAAAAATAAGGGCAGTCGCGTTTCCATTGCTATCTGTAGGATAGGACGAGCGTTTTTAATGGAATTGCCTAGCGAACCTGGTGAAGTCTTTGTTTTGGGCAGGGTATTTTATGAGTGCCCGACGCCGCTCCTGCTGTTGTTTGTTTGTTAGTATGTATCTGTCACGTTCGTAGCGCTGTTCAAGCTTTGTTTTCTTTGCACAAATTCAGACTTTATGGTATTAAGCTGTCCGAGTAGAATTGACTTTTCCTGGTCGCTTAAGATAAATTGAGTGTCCTTTTTCTGTGCTTTCTTCACGCAGGAACAATGCAATTGGGTATTTAGCATTATGCAATAATTATCTGATAGCAGAAATGGGTGTCTTTGTCATAGTTTATTAGCGTGTGCCTCGTTATTTTATTTTTTTCTCTTATCGCTATGCGAGCAAAAGTGCGTGTAATTTTTCGCTGCTATTTTCTTATTTTCTCTACTTTTACGCAGAAGAAAGCCTCCTGGTAAAAGCTGAATAGTGTTCTATCAGTGGAAGTGGGGTTGCTTGTTTGATTTTATTGGGTGTTCGATATCTTGATGAAGTAAGCAGTGCTTAATTTTGCAGGTTTTTGAGCAGAAATGCTGGTATCTGAGCACGGAGTAGAAATTCCTATATTTCTCTTCTCCCTAAGAAACTTTGTACGTAGTTTTCCAAGCAGACCGCGTTTAGTTTACGCGAAATAGAAAAATGAACTTATGTATGCTCTATGATGATCCTACGCAGGCTTAGCCCTTTTCCCCGATCACCAGTGTTTTCGCATTCGATGCCGCATGTCTAGACTTGTACCGTAGTGTCTTTCTTGCTGCAATTTTTACCCTTCGCTAATATCTTGTTGCTGTCATGTTGTGCTAGCCGCGTAGCGATAAGAGGTGATTCTCCGATTATTTCTGAGCGGTACGACTTAAGTCTTTTCCCTGCTCGCTTAAGGAAATTTGTGTATCCCTGCCCTGTGACACAAATGCGTGTAATTTTTCGCGGTTCTTTTCTTCTTTCACTGCTTTTACTCAGAATGTAGGTGAGGGGAAAAAGTCAGCATCCAGGTGGAGCAGGAGAAAGCCGCTCGGCAGAGAAGAGTTTATGAGAATGGAATTTGTTTGTTTTTTGTTATATGTTGTTGAGTGTCAGTATTCACTTTACTGGATATGATGATGGAGTAAGCTGTATGCAGTTATAAGTATTTGTGCAGAAATGCTGGTATGTGAGCGTGGAGGAGAAATTCCAATAAAGCACCTCTCCTTGTGCATTCCTGAGCTGCTGTGTGCGCGCGCGTGCTTTTTTTTCCTGGTTTGCGACGTCATCATGGCATGTTGGGGCTTGTTTAGCAGTGTTGCAATTTTACCCGCCGCTATTATCTTGTTGTTGTTATCTTGTGTTAGCCGCGTAGCGATGACCTGTGACTCTGCTATTATTCCTGAGCGTTCCGTCTTAAGCCTTTTTCCTTCTCGCTTAAAGGAATTTGTGTGCCCTTGTCCTGTGCTTTCTTTACGAAGGGACAATGCGGCTGTGTATGTAGCATTATCTGATGCCAGACATGAGTGTCTTTTTCTTAGTTTATCAGCATATGCTTCAGTTTTTTGAAGACAAGCACAAGTGCGCGGAATTTTTGCTGCTCTTTCCTCAAATGACTGCTTTTGCGAAGAAGAAAGTCGCAAGGTAAAGCTGAGAAGTGGGTTTCTCTGCTTGTTTGTTAGATGTTGTTAGGAGCTCGGTATGTTGAAGAAGTAAGCTGTTATAGGTATCCGTGCAGAAATGCTGGTATGTGAGCGCAGGATAGGAATTCCTGAAGCACGGCAGCCTCAGTGTAAATTAATTATTTTGGATGTGAGTCTGCTTCACTGCATGACAAGGCTGAAATGGGAAGAGAGAAGAAATTGGAGCGCTTCATTAATAGCGATCCAAGTAATAGGGCAATTATAGTTTCCATAGAAAGTAGAATTTTAATAGGATCCTAAAATTATAGTTTTGTAGTAGCTTTTCTAAACTGCAATGCATTAATCATTAATATAGTATAGGAATGCCATCATGTTCCCGTAAAGGCATTCTGTCTAGTCCTCCGTCGAGCGCGAATAGAACTTTGCCCCCGGCTTTCGCGCCTTTTTGCTCGCAGGTGTAGCCTCAGACAATGAGTATACGAGCATAGAAAGGGTCATGTATTACATAAGCCTGGTGATGATGTTGAGTGGGCTCACTTATTATTTTAAAAGAGCAGTGGTAGTTTACTGTAATTCTAATGACCATGATGAGCCTTTGGGGTGAAAATCGCTAATATGCACGGTGCTTTTTTGTTGAATTTTATTGTAAAAGTGAACGTCATTAAGAATCGGACAAAGGAAATAATCTTGCGATTCAAAAAATAATAGGAGTCTTTGTCTTTGCCGCTGTCTTCTTCAGACAGGATGTGATGGCGTCACACAGTCTGTAGCAAAGCATTGACCGTTACTGGAAAAAAGTGTAGCAATAGAAAAATGGTCTGTATTGTCCTGGACGGATTTATGATGAGCACTGTTTTTGAATAAGAGGAGTGCGTGTGCTTAGAAATAATTTGATGTTGGTTTTCTTCTTTGTTTCTTTTCACTTTTTCCCCCTTGTGCGCTGACATGCTCTGGCCTGTTCTGACATGCTTTCCTTCTACATGTAGTTTTTTTTCTGTTGGGCCTTGAATGGGAGTAGAGCTATTCTTAATAATTTTGCGATTCAGGCAGGTGCATGGCTTTATCCAGTCGAGGAAAAAAGCGACATTATTCGTTAGCTGCCTGGCTCTCGGCTGGGATGGACATGTCTTGCTGAACCATTATTTTGTTTTTTCCTGTACAGTAAGACTGTGGAATTCCTACAATCTCCTCTCATGTATGGTGTTTTTCTGCAATAGTTCCCTATGCAATCATTATAGTAGAATAAAGGAAATAATCTTGGGATAGTGATTCAATAAGTAACAGGTCCCCTGTCTAGAGCGTAAGCGTCCTTGAGCCACGCACCTGCATGATGACGTCATACCGCAATACTATTGTTTCAGGTTGACCTTGTCTAGAGGAGCATTAGTGGAAAAAAACAGTGTAGCCGTGAGATAATAGGATGACGTCACGACCAATGAGAACGGCCTGCAGGGGGCGCTCCTTCTGCTCCTAGCAATTGCGTTGGCCGTTAGTGGAAGAGCTTAGTTTCACTGGGGTTCTGTCTGCCTCTGATGGGGTGCGGATGTGTGGTTCGTCACTGGTGAATGGTGTTCGACAATGCAGGGGGATTTTGTGACGAGCGGATTTACAATGCAGGAATGTAGTGTACGTGTCCGATGATAGTGAGTGTCTTTTCACTCTGTTCAAGTGTTTGTTGTCCTCTGTTGCCCAACAGTCGTGCGATTTGTCCTGACGTGTCCTGACATACCCCGACATGGATGCTTTCTTTTGTTGACGCTTTGTATTTTTTCTTTTTTGACTTGTTAGCCGTACTCGGTATTGATTTGTTGAGTGCCTAGTCCTCTTATTAGCCATTGATGGAGTTATGTGTTAGGATATTTTGTTCTTTTGCAAGTCTCATTTAGTAAGACTTTGGAATTCCTACGATTAGCTTTCATACGTGGTGCTCTTCTGCAATAGTTTCCTATTCAATCGTTATAGAAGAATAAAGGAAATAATCTTGGGATAGTGATTCAATAAAATAGGTCCTCTGTCTAGAGCGTACGCGTCCTTGAGCCACGCAGGTGCATGATGACGTCATGCCATGGCTTCATTGCAGATTGACCTTGTCCAGTTGTGTCGACTGTGTGAAAAAAAAGCAGGGTAGCCTTGGGACAATGGGAATACGTCATGACCAATGAGCAACGCCAGAAGAGGGCTCAGGAATGCTCTTCTCTCTTAGCCTCTCGCAGGTGGTCGCCGCAGGTGGCGGTAGGAGCGCGCGCGCATGCATAGCACCCGTAGAGTGGCGCTTACGTCAGTCCAGCTCTGGCTCTCGTGGGAAGAAGACGTGCGGTCGGTCGCTCCGTCGTCACTTGATCCCTGGCTGTCGACGAGAGCGGACGCTCCGTCGCAGCGGGGAAAAAGGTGAGTGATTTGACGCGCTCCTTTTCTCGCATGTTTGCCGTGTTTAGCGGCGACCAACGAGTGATTTGACCGCGCTCGTGTTAAGCCTTTTCTCGCATGTTTAGACGTGTTTTGCGGTGAGCAAGGCTTTTGTTTTTGTTGACGCATGTTTAGCGATGTGTGCCCAGTGGTTCCCGCCTTGTGTTAGCTGCATAGTGTTGTGACGCTGTGGTTAGGCCTAAGCGATCGCCCCCGTAAGCCTTTTTCCCCGATGTGTACTGTTTTCTCCGTGCTGTTTTAGCAGTAGCGGTTAGACCTTTTCTCTCGCATGCCTAGACTTATTTAGCAGTGCTGCCATTTTTACCTGCTGCTAGTATCTTGTTCTCTGTCTTTCTCGTCTAGAGCTATGATGGTGACGCCATCTGGTGTGATGCCTTGCAACAAAGTCACCACATGTCGTCGATCTCTGCAACTGCTCGGTGCCAACTACCAACATGGCGGGCGCTGGTCACTCGGGTGTTGCGGAGCAGCTTCTTCGCCGCGGCATCGTTGATTTTCGAATAAATCGTTTCCCTCCACTCTATTTCTACCTTTTTATTTTATTTTCTGTCTATTTTTTTATTTTTTATGGACTCGCGTAGTGCACAACGCTCAGCTAGTCTGGACACGAGTTAGACGTTCCCCAATTAGTGTGGTGGTTCCCTGGAGGGTGCTGATTAATGTGGGGGGTCCCAATTAGCTCTAATTGCTAATTAAATCATGTTCAGGACAGTTGAGCGTTGTGCACTATGAGAGTCCAGTACCTACTACTTCCTACTCGGCTGTTCGGGGTTCTGAAAAAGCCTTTCTCCTGGCTCGGTATGATTCGGCCGCTCCTTCTATCCCCAATTCTCCGGGAGAACTGGCAACACTGGTTTACGGCGGCAAAGGGACAAGGCGCTGACCTCCACTGACCGGCGAATCAGAACGAGTTCTCCTTATAACGTCATCGGTGACGTGGCATCATACCTCCTCATCCTCGTTATACCTGGAGCGGCGAGTTAAAGGGACGGTCACGTACAGCCGGGGCGATTCCGAAACTTCGCGAAGACTAGCTTCACGAGTACTGTACACATACAACCGTCAAAGTTTCATTCGGAATAACCAAGTCGTTTTCGAGGAATTTGTCGAAACGTGCCGTAATAGCAGACGACGAAACTTGCGCTTCTCTCATGCATACGTCACATATGACGTCGGCCTGCGGGTACGTCGTCGTTGTCATGGTAATTGTAGCTTGCAGAAGCACCTTGGGTTGAGTCATCACCTTTGCTCTCGAAATGGGGACACTCAGGCATATACCTCCGCGAGCGCAGAATGTAGTCCGAGCATAGACTGTGGGGTCTCTGATAATGTGGCGCATAATCGGATAGGTGGAAGCTAAGTCGCGTGTTTTCTTTCCGCGAGTATTTAATGCGGTTTTTAAATAAACACGCACTCCTTTTCCATGTACGTCGTCAGCGACACTTCATTTCGAAGCATGATCCGTGTGCAACGGGGAGTGTAATGGAAGCGCGAGTAATATATTTTTGGTCGGAGCTGTAATGCGACCGCACGCGCCGATGGCCGGCGACTTCAGATTTGTGATTGTGAGTGGGGTTGTCCTGCGACTTTTAACTTGTCTCTGAGGATTAACATAGTTGTTCTAAACCACCATGCTTGCCACTTCTTAGAATGTGCATTTTTCACCTGAGAACTGAAAGAAAATGTACGAGAGTTGCCGCGGTGCCCAGTAACTTCTCAAGGTCGTCTGCTCACGCCGATGCACTAGCGCGCGCAAAATCAGACGATTTTATATCCTATCACGGACTTTCCCGCAGGGCGACGTGGCTGTAATCTTTATCTATTTAATTCGGTTATTTAATAACTGTGGCGTGTTTTGTCGGGTAAATTCGCAGTATTCCATTTTCAACAAAGGGCAATCGAAGGGTACACTTTATGAGAGGGGCAGGGGGTACGAGACCGTCCTTTTAAGGGTGAACGTACGGACCCATGTTTATGTGAGTTTTTTTCTGGGAAACAAATAGCACACATCAAAACCTTTCACGCTATTCGGTAAAATGACACACACACTTTCATCAGACGTCTTAATCTGAAATATTTTTTTTTGATGTCCCTCTCTACTTCTTTGAGGTTCTCCTCACGTTAGAATTTGTACACAATTTTTGTACAAACAGGCCATGGATTCGAGGGACACAAAGAAGACGACACTAGTTGATCCTACTCTTCGTTTTTAGGGCGAGGGCAGTACTATTTTTGAAATGCGATGTGGGTAAGCTTTCTCTTGTCCCATCCTACAGTTGGCAATACGAATACTATGTGACATACTTAAAGGGACCGTGAAAGGATTGACAAGCCTGCGATCATTTTCAATTTGTTCCTCTGTACTAAAGCATTGATGCTGTGAAATATGAAGTTGAAGATCGCTCAAATAGCCAAAATATTTAATATTAACCACGACAGTCAATTGTGCCACTGACATCAATACAATGTTGCCGATTAGCGGACGGTTTTTTCCAAGCGAATTGCAAAGTTTGCAAGCAATCTTGCAAACTTTGCCATAAGATATGTTTTAATTTCATCTGGAGCTAAGATCGTATCCAATCGTTGGCACATAATCCTACCAGAGGGGTAATGTAGCCATTGATGTAAGAACAGATGTTCCCGGAAAAGCGCCGCAAGTGGTACTGTCCCGAAGACCGTTTTATGTGCCGTTGATGGTCAGCATCGTTACCGGAACACGTTTTCAACTCTGAACATGTTCTTCGTCAGAAAGTGTCTTTGTCGGTGGCCTTTTGACAACTGCTGCACACGGAACGATTCCTAGACGCTGCGTGCGTCGCCTTATCTCTTCCTCCATCGCTAACAATTTGCGTTTCCTCATATTTCTACTGATTTCGACGGCAGATATACGACGTGGATGTTGTCCAAACCGAATCCATGCACCGACGTGGCCCTGCGGAGTGCGTGCTCCCGGTCGTCCACAATTGGCTGGTACGACTGGACGTTGATGACGTAAGCCCGTGTCGGAGAGCCGTATCCGGCGGTCACGCCCTGCTATTTTTGCGTGTAAAACGGCGCCCCCGGTGCACTGAATACGGTTAAAAGTCTATGTGTGTATTATAGTGCGGGCTCATGAGAGCCGTCTCCGGTAGAATGCTCGGAATTCGCGAAAATCATTTCATGGTCCCTTTAACATAGAAGGATCATGAACTCCACATGATCTGTTATCATTGTGCTGCTCGTCAGTGACGTGACTAGATTCTCGACCTTTGCATATGGAGAGAAGTGGTGGGTAACCGGCCAGTTGAACAAAACGACGACAGTTCATTCGGAACTTTAGTCAAATATCTTATCGTCCTTGCGGACTCTCTCACGTCTTACAGGGACGGTTTCGTACCCCCTGCCCCTCTCATAAAGTGTACCATTCAATAGACCTCTCCCTGTTTGTAAACAAATGATGTCATAGTGTTCGACAGCGCCACCGGTTTGGTAGAGTTGAACTGTGCTCGAAGCTATGGGGTGAACAAGGTCGCGCCCAAAAACCACGGTTTGAGGGGATTACGATGATCCCTGAAAGGGACGCGACCTTCGGTCTGACTTTTCTTTCAATAGGAGGCAGCGAACAAGTGCCCATTCGTGGAACCCAGCTCTCCCCTTCCCATCTGTTTCGGTTTCAGTCTGTCTACCAACGTCATGATCACGTTTCTCAGGTAGAGGTTTATTGCCCTTTGTTGAAAATGGAGTACTGCGAATTTGCCCGACAAAACACGTCACGGTTATTATATAACCGAATTAAATTGATAAAGATTGCAGAGCATGCTACGAGTTGTGTTGACAACAATAAGAATAGCCACATCGCCCTGCGGGAAAGTCCGTGATAGGATACAGAAATCGTCTGCTTAAGTTAGTCTGTAGTCTGTAAGTCTGCAGAAGTTACTGGGGACCACGGCAACTCTCGTACATATTCTTTCAGTTCTCAGGTGAAAAACGCATATTCTACGAAGAGGCAAACATGGTGGTTTAGAGCAACTATGTTAATCCTCAGAGACAAGTTAGAAGTCGCAGGACAACCCCACCCACAGTCACAAAGCTAAAGTCGCCGGCCATCGGCGCGCACGGTCGCATTACAGCTCCGACCAAAAATATATTACGTGCGCTTCCATTATACACTCCGTGCACGTTCCGAAATGAAGTGCCGCTGACGACGTACAAGAAGAAGAAGTGCGTATTTATTTAAAAATCGCATTAAATACTCGCGGTAAGAAAACACGTGACTTAGCTTCCACGTATCCGATTATGCGCCACATTATCCGAGACCCCACAGTCTATGCTCGGACTACATTCTGCGCTCGCGGAGGTATATGCCTGAGTGTCCCCATTTCGAGAGCAAAGGTGATGACTCAACCCAAGGTGCTTCTGCAAGCTACAATTACCATGACAACGACGACGTACCCGCAGGCCGACGTCATATGTGACGTATGCATGAGAGAAGCGCAAGTTTCGTCGTCTGCTATTACGGCACGTTTCGACAAATTCCTCGAAAAAGACTTGGTTAT
This sequence comes from Ornithodoros turicata, assembly GCF_037126465.1. NCBI lineage: Eukaryota > Metazoa > Arthropoda > Arachnida > Ixodida > Argasidae > Ornithodoros > Ornithodoros turicata. The sequence continues at coordinate 182,943,957 of NC_088201.1, forward strand.
TTCGAATGAAACTTTTACGGTTGTATGTGTACAGTACTCCGTACAGGTAGTTTTCGCTAAGTTTCGGAATCGACCCGGCTGTACGAGACCGTCCCTTTAATAGTCAGATTTGCAGTACGGATTGGCAGCAAGGTGCTTATAAGTGCTCAGACGTCGCCCACTGACAGCTGGACAGCTGTTTCGGTGTTCAGCCCGGATCCCATAGCACGCTACAAGAGATACGCGACATATTCGATGGCAGCGCTATCGCTCCAACGACAAGGAATCTCTGTCCTGGACACAAAGTCTTGCATCTACCTTGTCGCCAGTGACCTTTGAACGCGTCGCGCGCCCAAATTCGCTAGATTTGGCGTTATGCAACTAGTGCACCAGCTCCGGTGGCGCAGCGGTAACGCGTGCGCTTGGAGACTGGGAGGTCCGCGGTTCGAATCCGCGGGCCGGCTGTGCCGTCTGGGGTTTTTCCTGGGTTTCCCTCAGATGTGTAATAGGCGTATGCCGGCACACTTCCCCTGAAGTCGCCCCATGGACGCAGCTATCCTCCCCCCGAGCAGGTTCCGCTCGGTCTTCCACTTCACCCTTTCCTCTCCTCCTCTCCACCACCTTTCCCTTCCCGACAAACATGCCGCCTAATCAGGCAGGCAGACCTCTCGGGTTTCCTCCCAACGACACTCCTCCTCCTGCTCCTCCTCCTCCTCCTGCAACTAGTGCGAATGATAAAGAATAGAGATAGGGGACAACAGTTCTTGCAGGGGTGGCAAGTCAACTTTATTAGAATGCGATTTCGAGCTTGTAGGTGGAAAGTAGCCGTTTGAATGGATGGTAATTGCGTGTGACCAAAATCTATTGCACATTGCACTCTAGAAAGGAGGATGTGAAAAGGTTGTAACTACTGTAGTTACCACATAGGTCAACGTGGCGTATGATAAAGTGTGTAAAAGGGTGGTAAAAGCAATTATCATGCATCGAAATTGTTACAAAAAGGCGTAGGCAAATCCTAGCTCACCGAATCAGAACCGGTAACCCTATCACTCGTGTTCGTGGTTGGCGGACAACGTGCGATGGGGTGAGTAGTAGTTACTGGACACAGACTGTCCGCAACTCTACAAGGCTTCTGGACATGTTTAATTAGCAATTAGAGCTAATTGGGACCCCCACATTAATCAGGACCCTCCAGGGAGTCATTACACTAACTGGGGAGCATCTAACACGTGCCCAGACCACCCTGTGCGTTGCCGACAATCTGTGTCCATAAAAATAAAAAAATAGGTAGAAAATAAAATAAAAAGATAGAAATAGAGTAGAGAGAAACAATTTATTTGAAAATCGACGATGCCGTGGCGAAGAAGCCGCTCCGCAACACCCGAGTGACCAGCACCCGCCATGTTGGTAGTTGGCACCCAGCAGTTGCAGAGATCGACGACAGGTGGCCACTTAGTTGCAAGGCATCACACCAGATGACGCCACCATCATAGCTCTAGACGAGAAAGACAGAGAACAAGATACTAGTGGCAGGTAAAAATGGCAGCACTGCTAAACAAGTCTAGGCATGCGAGAGAAAAGGTCTAACCGCTACTGCTAAAACAGCACGGAGAAAACAGTACACATCGGGGAAAAAGGCTTACGGGGGCGATCACTTAGGCCTAACCACAGCGTCACAACACTATGCAGCTAACAGAAGGTGGGAACCACTGAGCACACATCGCTAAACATGCGTCAACACGAACGAAAGGCTTGCTCACCGCAAAACAAGTCTAAACATGCGAGAAAAGGCTGAACACGAGCGCGGTCAAATCACTCGTTGGTCGCCGCTAAACACGTCAAACATGCGAGAAAAGGAGCGCGTCAAATCACTCACCTTTTCGCCCGCGGCGACTGCTCATCAGCCAGGCAGAAACTGAGCGAGCGCGAACCACCCGAGCATACGTCTGCTCTCTGCGACAGCCAGCTAGAAACTGAGCGAGCGCAGGGAGCGCACGTCTGCTTTCCGCGACAGCCAGAGAGAAACTGACTGAGGCGCCGCAGCGGCTATGGATGCGCGCGCGCTCCTAGCGCCCTTTGCGCCACCCGTCCGCGTATGCGCGCGCGCGCTCCTAGCGCCCTCTGCGCCGCCCGTCTGCCCGCGGGTGTTTTCGGTTTCGGCTCTCCGCTGCGCGCGCGCTCCTAGCGGCGACGGGTGGCTTCTTAGTTTCGGTTTCACTCTCCTTTCTTTGCGCACGCGTTTATCTGTATAAAGGCACCGCGCTCGCGTCATCATTCTGACCGATGCGTGGAAAACGCCATGTGTGGTTTATTCTCCTGCGTTTCTCGTCGTCGTCGCAAGGAAAAGACAAAAAACGAAGAAGTTCGCGAATTTATTCACGGCATCGTGGAGGAAGCCTTTCAAGTCCACCGCCTGAAATGGTTGCAAGCGCGTCAAGAAATGTGTCAGGACAAGATGAACATGCTCGACCGCATCTTAGCGGCGGACAGACTGGCGAAAAAGAAGTCCAACTTTAGCCTGGATAATCTGTATTGGGAACGCAGTTCCGATGTAGAGGACATCCATGTAGAGGTGTTCCATGTGCGGCAAATCTAGTTTCGTTGCTAACATGCTGAGGAACCTGAACGACGTGGTGGACAAGCCTCCATCACAAATATTCTACGTGCAGAAATATGCTCCGCCGAGCATGCAGGACGAATTTGGGGACTCTGTAAAATTTACCAAGGAGCTACCGCGAGAGTGGGACACATCGCGCGCTACGCTGATCGTCGTCGACGATCACATGACCGACGCCGGTTCCTTGAAGGAGGTGACCGATCTTTTCATTCGGGGTTCTCACCACGCCAACGCGTCGATCTTCTTACTCGTTCAAAACATCTTTTTCGACAGTAGCCATTTTAGAACAATATCCTACAACGCCAGTTACGTCATCCTGTGGTGCAACGTGCACCAGATGGAACATTTCGGCCAACAGCTATTTTGCAGAAAAAGATTGGAGTATTTTCTGGACGCATATAAACAAGAGATGTCGTCGCCACCCACATATTTACTCGTGGATCTTCACAACTATACGCACGAGGATCACAGGTTGCGTAGCAATATCTTTCCGGGCGAACGTCAATATATCTACGCTCCGAAATGAATCTCCGCCCTCACCTCACTTTACTCAAAGTACTCTCCACTCTACCCCCTCAGCACCGTCACGACGTCTTGAGACGTTCTTCCTCGTCCGACATGAAACACCTCTCCGAAATTTGCCTCAATGTATTGAACGGAAAGGTGGCTCTAGCTCCAGATACTTTCGCGCGTTTGAAGAAGCACAAACGCTTTTTACGACGGCTCGCCTACATAAAGATTCAGAAGAATCTGCAACGTTTGAAGCGCTATCTGTCTCAGCAGCGAGGACAGGGCGTTCTTTCGTCGGTGGTTCCTCTTCTACTTTCCGCTGTGTTGAACCTTTTCACCAATGGCCAAGAGAATTGAAGTGACCACCTCCTCCTCCATCGGAAACATTCTTTCCTCGAAGGAGAGTGACGACGTCAAAAAAAAACTCATACTGCAAGCAATGTATCGCATACTCAAGTAGTACGAATTTGACCCCTACGACAATAACAACAAGACGTCCGATGCTACAAATGACTTTGACTATTCGCTCCTCTCTCCAGAGGTGGACGAAGAGGAAGCGGAAAGGGTCGTTTCGGAATTAAAGAAGGTTCTTTCTTGGGATCGCGAGGGTTGTGTCTCCGTGTCGGGCAAGCCCATCCGACACTCCTCCGTTTACGAACTCGTCAATTATTTGTGACAACGTAAGACGGGAAAGAAACCTTCCTGGTTCCCCAGAGTCTCAAAACTATTGCGTCTGATTTCTCTGCCCAAATCTCGCGAGCCTCAACAGCAGCAGCAGCAGGCCTCCATTGCGTGGAGACTTCTGGAGGGATATGAAAAGCCAGCGGGTGGTTTGGGGGTCTGGACCGCTATAGAAAAGCGCGTCACTTGAGCAAAAAGAAGGCTCTCGCCATTCTCAGAAAGCTGGATGCCTACACGCTACACCATCCGGTCAGAAGAAAGTTTAATAGGAGACGCATCATCGCGCTCAAGATCAACGACGTGTGGCAACGACGTGTGGCGACGTTTTCATAAGAGCTCGGAAGGGAGTTGGTCACCTCAGATTTTCACCGTCTCCCGCCTGAGAGACACCTCCCCTCCCATCGTGCACCTGAAAGATTACCGGGGTAAGGATGTGGACGGATCTTTCTACCCGCAGGAGGTACTCGTCGTAACCCGAGACGCAAATCAGCCTTGGCCAGTAACGAAAGTGCTGAAAAAGAAGCAAGTGAGCGGTCAGAGCTTCTCCTTGGTTCGCTGGTTTGGTTACGACAAAGAACACCACAGTTGGGTTCCGAGCAGCAACGTGGTCAAGATTGGGAAATGACGTCAGACATCTACGTCCACCTGCTCTTGAATGCCAGCATGGATAAGTTTCCCTCGAATAAACTCAACGCCTTCACGGTAGCTTTCGATAGTCCGCTTCAGCTCTCGAATCGGTATAAAGTCAGTCTGATGGATCTCAGCATAAGTAACGATTTTTTAAATATCGGGTACGAAAGGCAAGACGCGAAAATCGAGGTTTCTTTGGAGGACACGGTGGAATCCGTCAGAACTTTTCGTGTCACCTCGGATCTCGAGAGGGATTTGGGAAAAGCCCTTTCGCAATTTAACGTTTCTTTCGCGTACAATAAATCGCGATACGACTTCGTCTTACCCGTGGACGTGAAGGCCGTGGAATTGGATGATCGGCTCGCGCAGGCGCTCGACGCCTCGCTAGCGTCCCGCGAAGCAGGTCGTGCGGTGAAACCTCCCAAATTGAGCGAACGCGAAGCCACCTCCATCTTATTGGAGCACGCCGCACCTGTCGCTTTCGGGGACGTCACTTTCAATTCGGAAACCACGTCTCTACGGAACACACTCAATAAGTATTTCCAGACGCACAAGCTGGACGCCTGGCTAGAATACTCTCTGAAAACGCCGAAAGGGTTGCACGTACCAGAACCCTTTGTCAAGCTGCTACAACTCACAGCCGTCGAGGGACACAGAGAAACGCTACGCGTCTCTCTCCCCGTAGCGCACCAATTTTCTTTCACGATCAAGACGAAAATTCCTCGATCTTTGCAAGTACATCTGCCTCCCGGCTATTATGCGACGCTGAAAGCACTTCTGGATGCGATTAACCAGCGCGTAGGCGAACGCGCGCGCTTCAGCTTCGACGGAACCGAACAGAAATGTAAAATTCGGCTTTCCGAGGGCACCTCCATCTTAAGACTTTCCGAGTACCTGGCCGTGCTTTTGGGCTTTGAATCGCGTATCGTGTTCACGGGGGAGGATGCCACGAGCTCCGTCGAGGTACTCCTGGAACCCCCGTTTCACAACATAATCGTCTACACGAATATCGTGGAACCCACATACGTGGGGAGCGGGAAAAAAACGATATTAAAAATACTACCATTTTATTACGAGAAAGACAAGCACGTCTCGCCTACACATTAGATAACATCCAGTATTTTAACCTGTCTCAATTCGAAATTCCCTCAGTGATGATCGTTCTCGCGGACGAAACGGGAAGACGTTTGCCGTTGCGGTCCAAAGGCAGAACCAATCTAACATTGCATTTCAAATATGTACCGTGATTCCCACAAAATAATTCCCGTGTACACGGAACCCCTTTTCCAACGAGGGGGCAGTGTGTTGAGCAACATATCCAAGTTTATCGTTCCCATCTGGCAGCAAATAAAACCGATGGCCAAGAGAACGTTGAAGCGCTTGGCATGGAAGTTGGCCGATGGCGAAGGAATATCGCGCGCAGTAAAAAAGACGGCCATAGCAACAGGGAGAGACGTGCTGGATTCCATAGAGGGCTCTGGAAACAACAATGGGAAGAAACTCCGCAAACAACAACAAAAGGCGCCGACACACGATGCACCTGCAGATATCTTTGGTACGCCGTGAAGGTCACACATCGGTTGTGCGCGGTCCGTCATGTCGTCAACGAAAGGAAAAATACAGACGCCGATCTGTCTAACGAGTAATGTGATGATATTCGAACCCCTCCCACTAAATACGGCATGGAAGATACTTCGTACCAACTTTTTTATGCGGTCGACGGGGTAAATAATTCCGTGATCGAGTTTTGTATTCAAAATTTACAAAGGGCACACTTGGATCTCTACGGTAGCTTTGTGTCTTTGACCGTGCGCGTTGTTCGCGACGACGGGGGAGAAATGGACGAGAAAGATGTCATTTTCCCAATAAACCACCTGTTGAGCGGCATGTTTAAGACGGTCACCGTTTATGCGAACAACAAGCTCGTCAGTTCCAACGAGTTGTACGCCTACAGGTGTATTTTGGAGGTCGGGCTTCATTCCACGCCCATGGCTCAAGAAACAGTGCATGCGGCTGGACTCTATGTCGAGGACGACGAACATTTAAAGAACGATTACGACGTCTCGTCTCGCGGTCCGAAACAACGTTACGAAGCGACGAAGGGTGAAAAATACTTTAACCTGGTCAGACAGATCAATACCGACCTGTTTCAACAGCCGCGCCTGATGGTACCTGCCGTCGAAATTCGCGTCGTTTTCCTATTAAACAACGACGAATTTAAACTCATATCGGTCCCCAACGACAAGAAAACGTACAATTACGAGGTGGACATTAAAGAAATGACGTTACACTTGAAAAAGATGACGCTGGCACCTTCCCTGTTTTTGGAATACGAGCGGCGGCTTCAGACCACGCCGGCCATCTACTTCTTACGCGGATTGGAAACCAAGGTACGGAGCTTGAGTGCTGGGAGCTTGGGCGCTCACTTTGAAAACGTTTACCCCGAAAGGGTACTTTCCAAATTATGCGTCGCCCTGCTCGCCACGTCCGACTTTCTTGGCGACCTCCAATCGAACCCCTACAAATTCCGCCATTACGACCTGTCTCGTTCGATGCTCTCCGTGGACGGACAGCAAGTGCGAGCCGAGTACGACTTTAAGAACGACCTCGTCAAAATTCCCTACTTTAACTTCTTGCAAGAACTGGGTGAGAAACATTTCAAGTATAGCTACGAGCAATTTAAAATGAACGGGTTCCTTCTCTACTTCAACTTGGACGTGGACAAGTGTTCTTCTCCTTCGCATTTGAACGAGTGGCGAAAAGGAAACGTTCGCCTGCAATTACGCTTCGCTAACGCCCTTCCACACGCGGTCACCGTTCTCTTCATTTCCGAGTGTCCCAAGCTCATGTGCGTCGACAAGGACCGTACGGTCACCTTCCCATAGAAAAGATGTACGAGAGCGACATCTTGGAACTCGTGTCCCTGAACCCCCTCGCTTTCTCCATGCTGAGAGGCATTTGCGCTTCCGACGAAGCCTTCGTTGTACGCGACCCCGGCTGTTTAATCATCAATATGGATGAGCGAAGAAAGCGCGGGCAGCACTGGGTGCTCTACCTGAAAAACTACGACGGGTCTGCCGTGTTTTTCGACAGCTACGGACTGCCCCCATCGAAGCAAACCTTCGAAGGACTTTACCTGCAGTGAACGAATATAATGACAAGTGTATTCAATCACCTTTTTCGCCTTACTGCGGGCTTTTTTGTATCTACGTAGCCACGCGCATGTCGAAACGCTACAGCTTGAAAAATTGTGTATTCATGTTTTCCTGTAACCTCGAAGAGAATGACGAAACAATAAAACGTCTCCTCGTGAGCGAACTCGTTTCGTAAAATAGTCTATTTATTCACGACATACACAAGACGCTTGCGAGACGATCTTCCAACGTGCTGACCCGACGCTCGTCGTCGCCGGTCACCGTGACGTCGAGGGATGTGTGGAGAAGCCCGTAGCAACGGAAGATAGGTCGGTTGAAACCCACGTTGATGAGACACAGGTCGACTGTCTCTCCTCGTCTATACTTTTCCAACAGCTCGAGCTTGTAATCTACGAAACGCTTTATTTTCTTTGCAATCTTCCCACTGACGGTGAACAGACGTAAGGGTATCGTCTTGAGAATCGAGCGAAAGTCTCCCTCGCAGCTATCGTCATGAATATAATCGCGTAATCGCAGCAAGTTTCTATACCTTCGCGTTTGCACAAAGGTTGCCTACTTTTATTCCGTCTCAGTCATGACGCCCGAGCAGAGGTTTGCAACCTTTGTGCAAACGCGAATGTATCAGGACTTGCTGTGATTACGCGATTATATTCATGGCGATAGCTGCGAGGGAGACTTTCGCTCGATGCAAGAGGTTAAAGTAGGGAATTTTGACGAGCTCGTTCTTAAAGTCGTACTCGGCTCGCACTTGCTGTCCGTCCACGGAGAGCATCGAATGAGACAGGTCGTAATGGCGGAATTTGTAGGGGTTCGATTGGATGTCGCCGAGAAAGTCGGACGTGGCGAGCACGGCGACGCATAATTTGGAAGGTACCCTTTCGGGGTAAACGTTTTCAAAGTGAGCCTCCAAGCTCCCAGCACTCAAGCTCCGCACCTTGGTTTCCAATCCGCGTAACACGTAGATGGCCAGCGTGGTCTGAAGCCGCCGCTCGTATTCCAAAAACAGGGAAGGTGCCAGCGTCATCTTTTTCAAGTGTAACGTCATTTCTTCAATGTCCACCTCATAATTGTACGTTTTCTTGTTGTTGGGGACCGATATGAGTTTAAATTCGTCGTTGTTTAATAGGAAAACGACGCGAATTTCGACGGCAGGTACCATCAGGCGCGGCTGTTGAAACAGGTCGGTATTGATCTGTCCGACCAGGTTAAAGTATTTTCCACCCTTCGTCGCTTCGTAACGTTGTTTCTGACCGCGAGACGAGACGTCGTAATCGTTCCTTAAATGTTCGTCGTCCTCGACATAGAGTCCAGCCGCGTGCACTGTTTCTTCAGCCATGGGCGTGGAATGAAGCACGACGTCCAAAATACTCCTGTAGGCGTACAACTCGTTTGAACTGACGAGCTTGTGGTTCGCATAAACGGTGACTGTCTTAAACATGTCGCTCAACAGGTGGTTTATTGGGAAAACGACATCTTTCTCGTCCATTTCTTCCCCGTCGTCGCGAACGATGCGCGGGGTCAAAGACACGAAGCTACCGTAGAGATCCAAGTGTGCCCTTTGTAAATTTTGAATACAACACTCGATCACGGAATTATTTACGCTGTTGACCGGATAAAAAAGTTGGTACGAAGTATCTTCCACGCCGTATGGAAGGGGGTTCGAATATCATCACATCACTCGTTAGACAAATCGGCGTCTGTATTTTTCCTTTCGTTGACGTCATGACGGAGCCCGCACAGCGGATGTGTGACCTTCACGGCGTACCGAAGATATCTGCAGGTGCGTCGTGTGTCGGCGCCTTTTGTTGTCGTTTGTGGCGTTTCTTCCTATTGTTGTTTCCAGAGCCCTCCACGGAATCCAGCACGTCTCTCCCCGTTGCTATGGCCGTCTTTTTTACTGCGCGCGATATTCCTTCGCCATCGGCCAAATTCCGCGCCGGGCGCTTCAATGTTCTCTTGGCGATCGGTTTTATTTGCTGTCAGATGGGAACGATAAACTTGGATATGTTGCTCAACACACCGCCCCCTCGTTGGAAAAGGGGTCCCGTGTACACGGGAATTATTTTTGGGGAATTACGGTACATATTTGAAATGCAATGTTAGATTGGTGCTGCCTTTGGACCGCAATGGCAAACGTCTTCCCGTTTCGTCCGCGAGAACGATCGTCACTGAGGGAATTTCGAATTGAGACAGGTTAAAATACTGGATGTTATCTAATGTGTAGGTGACGACGTGCTTGTCTTTCTCGTAATAAAAGGGTAGTATTTTTCATATCGTTTTTTCCCGCTCCCCACGTATGTGGGTTCCACGATATCCGTGTAGATGATTATGTTGTGAAACGGGGGTTCCAGGAGTACCTAGACGGAGCTCGTGGCATCCTCCCCCGTGAACACGGTACGCGATTCAAAGCCCAAAAGCACGGCCAGGTACTCGGAAAGTCTTAAGGTGGAGGTGCCCTCGGAAAGCCGAATGTTACATTTCTGTTCGGTTCCGAAGCCGAAGCTGAAGAAGTGCTTGCGGCGTCGCATAATAGCTGGGAGGCAGATGTACTTGCAAAGATCGAGGAATTTTCGTCTTGATCGTGAAAGAAAATTGGTGCGCTACGGGGAGAGAGACGCGTAGCGTTTCTCCGTGTCCCTCGACGGCTGTGAGATGTAGCAGCTTGACAAAGGGTTCCGGTACGTGCAACCCTTTCGGCGTTTTCAGAGAGTAGACGTTATCCGCGAATTCTAGCGAGGCGTCCAGCTTGTGCGTCTGGAAATACTTGTTGAGTGTGTTCCGTAGGGACGTGGTTTCCGAATTCAAAGGGACGTCGCCGGAAGCGACGGGTGCGGCGTGCTCCAATAAGATGGAGGTGGCTTCGCGTTCGCTCAATTTGGGAGGTTTCACCGCACGACCTGCTTCGCGGGACGCTAGCGAGGCGTCGAGCGCCTGTGCGAGCCGAGGATCCAATTCCACGGGTAAGACGAAGTCGTATCGCGATTTATTGTACGCGAAAGAAATGTCAAATTCCAAAAGGGCTTCTCCCAAATCCCTCTCGATCTCCGAGGTGACACGAAAAGTTCTGTCGGATTCCACCGTGTCCTCCAAAGAAACCTTGATTTTCGCGTCTTGCCTTTCGTACCCGATATTTAAAAAATCGTTACTTATGCTGAGATCCATCAGACCGACTTTATACCGATTCGAGAGCTGAAGGGGTCTATCGAAAGCTACCGTGAAGGCGTTGAGTTTATTCGAGGGAAACTTATCCATGCTGGCGTTCGAGAGCAGGTGGACATAGATGTCTGACGTCATTTCCCAATCTTGACCACGTTGCTGCTCGGAACCCAACTGTGGTGTTCTTTGTCGTAACCGAACCATCGAACCAAGGAGAAGCTCTGACCGCTCACTTGCTTCTTTTTCAGAACTTTCGTTACTGGCCAAGGCTGATTTTGGCCTGTGTTTGGTGGCCTGTGTTTGGTGTTGTTGTAGTTGCGCACGATCTTGGGAAGCGCGGAAACGAAGTGATATTTTCCGGTTACTCTAAAATAGCGGAATATTCTGTCGCGTAAAGTGCGTATCACGCGTTCTGCCTGCGATGCTTTGATTACTGGAGAGAAGGTGGAATACATGTGTACCTGCTTTCGTGAGAGATACTCCTTGACGGTCTTGTTGTAGAATTCCCCTCCTCTGTCGCAAAAGATGCGTGGTGGTACATTGCCTCCCCGAAAAAGTCTTATCATGGCCCTTTTCATTTCAGCGGAACGCTTCGTCTTTAGCGGGAGGGTGCGCAGAAAGCGGGAGAGGGAATCGATTGCCACGAGAACGGAGGCTCCACTATCAACAAGTTTTTACTGGACTACACCTGGTCCCTGTTTTTGACTGCTCCTTGTTCTCTGAGGGGTAGGTGGCCGAGATTCCTCGCTATCAGAGTATATGGCTTTTCTTTTCTCGCGTTTGCCACGACCATACTGAATCCCAGCATTGAGATCAGATGTCTCTTCAGCCAGAGACAAATTTGCCCGAGCTGCATCATATGTAGCTGCATAGAAAACATACTTAGGATTGAAAGACCAAAGATAAGAATGCAATATACCATATCTCTCCAGCACCTTGCAGGAAAGTTGCTTCCACTTGGGTTCTGGTTCTTTTTGTTTCCGTACCAGTGGTCCAATGTTTTTCCTATCTTTTGAAGGGGGCCATCGACATCTATCTTCATCTATCCAGGAGCATGCCACCACAGCCACACTTACATCCAGAAATTTCACAATTGCAAAAGGCAGCACTGCCTCACCTGCCAATATATTATAATACTTGTGCAACATATATTAGTGTGAACGAAGTGAATAGATAGCCCACATACAAAAAGTCCCATTCCAGTTGTAGAGGGTGACAAACAGCAAAGACTATAAAGAATGAAACAAATCTTAATAAGAAAACAAGCTTTTGGATGGAGTCCGTCTGAAAGCTTCTTTCCTTGCTAAAGACATGTTTCACTCTCTAACTGCTGTTGGAAACGAAACACAGTTGGCTAATGAACGGTCAGACCTACACCAAGGCCACGATATAATAGAGATGCTGTCAAAGATAAATGCAGAACTAAATCTAAGTGCTGTATGCAGCAAGAAAGCTTCATTTAAAAAATATACGAATGTCACTACCTCTCAGTGTGCGTCAAAGGTAAAACAGCATATCTATTAGACCTGAGTGAAACCTTACACATTTCATTCTCACTGCCAATAGTGGCCAGATACGTTGCGCTGACAGCTGGCTAACAGCAAAAATGTCTAGCATGCATGACTCACAAGGGAAAAAGTACAGGTCATAGACGTTTTGAAATTTCCTCCCAATAATACATGTCTCATTCGTTGAACTACTGTTGGCAGCGCCACTCATTACAATGACACTCCCATCATGCAACAAACAGGTGCAGTCCTTCGCATTGTTTTGCAGGCTGAAGCGTCCTGACACCGTGACTTTGTTGTACAGCGGAGGAACACAGCCTACAGGAACTGATCGCCTTGGCATTTCACGGGATAGCACAACGCTGTTTGGTTTGTCAAGTTGGGGCAGTGGAACAGACCTCTGCTCAACAATACGGTTATGAAGTTGTTCCAGTGGCCTATCTGGTTTCCGCACATACTTTTTGAGTGTCTGCATGAAATTCTCAAATGCGAAGGCGCTCCAGAGATCTAGGGGACCATGAACACTAACGTCACTTGCCAGATGGCTTAACGCATGTATATTATGCGAGATGCGGTCGCCGCCATATAGCTTGGCGTACTTCTGAACAAAGTGACGTAGGAGCCTATCTGCGTAGTCTACATGCTCCAGAAGAGGGTTGTGCCTTGTCAGAGTGGAAATGGCTACATCGAGTTCCATAAAATGTTCATACAATGCAGTTGGGAGGGTAGCGTTTAACACGAGGGGCCCAGTATAAAGCATGAACATACGAAGCTCTGTCGCCTTCCACCTACTCAGATCCGAGATACCTCTGGGCTTACGACTAAAATCTGCGGGGACAAAAGGTGCCAGCTCAGCGTGCTTCAACGAGGCACCCTCTCGTAAACTAGGGGAAAGTCTGCACTTTTTCTGACCAGCAAACCACATGTGAAGTAGCCTCTTTTGGACTCCAAGGCAAACAACATGCATGTAATCCAAGGGGACTTGAGTAACTAAATCGATCGGGAGTTGCTCTAAAATGGAGGTTCCTATGTGGTGCTCTTCTTGTGTACGATTACGGAAGTCCTCGTCTCTTCTGAGGGGTGCATCGATTTCTGGAAAGCTCACCCTGTCAGTGCTGTAATTGCCCTCGGTGAAGCATTTGGTGCAGCTATAATACCCTGAGTGTCCTCTTATAGCTAGGATATAAGATTTCGCAGGAGCGCCGCATACGAATGCAGATACGCTAACATGCACCTGCTTGACCTGATTCTGCATCCCATTTTCATGCAATGAAAGAAACTCGGTGACAAAGTATTCGCAAAGTATGGCTCCAAGAAAGTATTCGCAGATAATGCCTTTGAGTTACCATAATACACGCCAATCGGGAAAGGCTCAACCGCGTTACCGCAGTTCACCACCCTGCAAAGTACGGGCCAGAACTGACTGTTTGTGCTCTTGGAAAGCGGGAGCCCATCTACATTTATGTTAATGCTGACTGTGGCGGGTAGCGGATCAAAGCCAGCAAGTGCGTACTGTAGCCCATTTTACAAACCAAAATGGCAATATTTTCCACTGCCTATTACTCTGATCGCAAAGGACACACGGGGAGTACTCCACAAAGTTCGTGCGCAATCCGGGAGATCAACCAAGCACGGGTGCGACTGCAAGATTTTTAACATCCATGTTACGTATTTGCGATGCACTCCACTTAATGCCCATTTTTTTTTACTTCTTCCTGCATCCTTTTGCATTCACTGACAGCTGTTCCAGATGGGGAGTCAATATTGTGTTCGTTTGCTCCAGCAGAAATACCATCCTCGTGTGAACCACTAGTGCGAGCATCACACATTGATGTGTCGGTTTCTCGTGAAAAGCAAGTTCCGTATTGCTCTTCCAGCTCTGCAGCTGGTTGATTATTATGCTCATCTTCAAACTCCGTAGTTTCATTCAAGTGGCTAACCGTGCTTAGGTTTGAAACGGGCAAGACATCTACACCTGCTTCGGTAGGCGCATTTAGGCTTAACTCTACCTCAGCATTCTGCCTCGCTTTTCTGTACAATGTTGCACGAGAATATTTTTGCATTGCGACTAAATTCAGCAGAACAGCAGCAGGGCACGTGAAGCTGGATTCACTTACGTGAACTTTCCAATGCCGACGAACAAAAAGAAACACATTCGGCAGTAATTTGATTTGAGATGCAGTAATTTCCCTAGTCACTGGAAGTCATCCGTTGTGATTCCTGTCGACAAGTCAGGAGACCAGCACATTGCGACCAACTACAGACCGATCAGTATTCTATGCGCGCCCTCTGAGGCGTTTGAGCACATCATATATACGCACTTGTCGTCGTTTTTCAAACGCAAACTCGTTGACTCTCAACATGGCTTCATGACACGCAGATCTACGGTAACAAATTTTGTATCCTTCATGTCTTCCGTTGCCCCTGTCGTCAGTGCTGGCGGTCAGATTGATGTTGTCTACTTCGATGTATCAAAAGCTTTCGATTTAATGAGTCACGGCCTCCTACTAGATAAGCTACGTACATCCGGTGTTTCTGACCCGCTTGTTGCATTCTTCGAGTCATACTTAAGTCAGCGTCATCTTGCGTCAAACATTCTACTCTACTTCAGTATGCGGATGATTTCAAATTAATGAAAATGGTTTCTTCGGTTTCCGACTGCTTACAGCTACAGGCAGATGTATCCAATATACTGTCATGGTGCAGTGCTAACGGTCTCAAAATGAACAGCGCAAAGACGAAGGTTTTCTCGTTCGAACGCAAGACAAATATCTCTGTGTTTCGATACTTCTCCGACATTGAAATATGTCGTGTTGACAGTATCCGAGATTTAGGAGTTAATTTTGATGCCAAGCTGCTATTCCATGAATATGTCACAGCGGTTCGTTCTTCCGCTCTTCGCACGCTGGGCCTCCTGTCATATACATGCAAGGAGTTTCAGACTCCTGCTGTCTTCATTAAACTTTACAAGTCCTATGTTCTTCCCAGGCTTGAATATGCTTCGGTTGCTTGCAACGCACTTGCAGGTACGTAGTAATGGAATAATACAACTTAACGAGAAACTTGACACCTTCCTCCTCTCTCACCCCACTGTTACCCCCAATTTTGCAATTTCCACTCCCACCCAATTTTTATTTCTTGTTATTTTCGATTTTTCCGCTTAAAATCGCTGATACACGCATAAGAATGCGATAATAGAACGTAGAACATAATTTTCAAATAATAAATTCAATTACCATTCATTCGAACGAGAGAGAGAGAGAGGAGGAAAATATCAAATTATCGTTAAGTTGTATTTTTCTATAATGAGACACATGAAAAGAAGCGCACATACGCATAAATACACTTTCTAAACTCATTTAATAATTCAAGTCATTACTATACATATTCAATTCATTAATGTGACGGTCCAGGTTCGGTAACAGCATCAGCCCATGGGCGCCGCCATTTGCAAAGCGTCACACCAGGCAGGTCGCCAAGCATCACGTCAGGTAGCAGCACAGCTGTCATCATGGGGACTTCCGTGGAATGCAGAATAAAACAAAACAAAAAAGTGCTAACGAGGGGAAAACACGCGCGAAAACAGGCACATACACACACAAGATTTTCACCATCGCGAACATGTGCGGGCATGCACCGACGACAATAGCAACAAGGGCATTGCGAACGTGTTTGGGCATGCACGGACATGCATAACAACAACAACAAGGGGAAGACTTTCTGCTAATCGCAACAAGGTAAATCGCAAAACATACACTACTCCAATACACGCTGTCAAGTAATCGCAGTTAGGGGGTAGGTAAACGCGACAACAAAAGAGGTATGAAAACGACAACTCACCGGCACCGAAGTATTTCCACACACATCACTCAGTCAAAAACAGTCTTCGTCCTAAAGTCGCTCGTCACGAAATCCGTGGTGAGGAGAGCACCAACAGCATGATCACCACTCAGACATCCACCAGAAGCAATGAAGCGTCCGTTGATTTCTCCGCCAGGACATCAGGAGCTCTGCACTGTCATTGGTCGTGACGTCATCCGTTCCAAAGGTCGTCCACACAGGAGAGCTTCGCAAATCCCCCACTGTTATTCATTAAATACATTAACCAATTATGACGTCATTGTTTATGGAAATCTTGCATTAAAGCAAAATCCAGACGGGTACGCACCTACACCACAACCGCTGCCCTAGCTTCCCCTGCGAGAATGAAGCACTAGTCCACCAGACATCGCGCTGTTTGACGTCATCATTTCCTCCCATTGTCTCAGGCTGCTCCTGCGAGCACCCAACCACCGCCCCAACGGTCAACGTTTCAAAGTTCGTTCTTGCTATCAGGACTGAAGAATGCGCGCCAGACAGGATTGCTTCATGCTCCCAGGTATTAATCTAATTTATACCGCCATATTATTTTCTTTACTGCGCTATTACTGATTTTTCATTCTTACATTAAAGACTAGAAAAGCTACTACTACTACCAAAAATGTTCTTGCTCCTGTTATTGAAGTCATAAATTATATTCACTCATTAAGGGAAACACCATCCATGCGCAAAGGCTGAGAAAAAAAATAACTGAGCCTTGCAATTACGCGCTATTTTCTCGAAGACTTACTAAATGACTAAATAAACATATCAAAAAGCGCTTTTTCTACTCATTTTACTCATTTCAATCATTAAGAACCATATCAACATTTTTTGCACAACAATTCAATAAACTAATCATCTCTCTCTTCATGGACGCTGTTGCTTCTGTCTAAAATAACTGTCCCTATTGAAGATGAGAAAATAATAAGCGAGCCTGGACCACTCAAAGTGATCAATAGGCTTACTCAATGCGCGAAAATCATATTTTCTTTGTGATTTTGCTCTTTAAAAGTAGCGCACAATCCACAAAGCGCGATCTCAGTTGTCCCGCGACGTGGGATTACTCTGGTTTACACTTCGCAAAATAAACTTCGAGAATAAACTCCTCAAAATGAACCACGAAAAAATCCACGGTGTAAAGATAAAGCCGTAAAAATCAACTTTTGCGATACAAACGCTTCAGATTCAAACTTTCAAAATAAATCGTCTCTGATTGGTCGACAGGCATGGCAGCCTCAGAGCAGCGAAGGCTTTTGGCTCCCGCGTCTCAAAATAGTTCCCCGCAGGGTGACGCTTTTTGCGGTGGGCTGGGAACGAGAGTACCGAGTTTGGACGAATCGTTTACTGTATTCTCCGCCGGCTATCAGGATTCTGTTGACACTGCAGTTAATGACTTGCTCTGCTGCTCGCCTGTCAAATTTGAGTATGTCGAACTCTGAATTCGTGTGGTGTCACCGAATGAGTTCCCGGTGTTGGTCCCAGCCGTCCCAGCTATGGTGGACACCTGCTATATTATGAACTTTGTCGCGAACATCGCCATTCTCCTGCAGCTGCCTTGGTTGTGAAGTCGTAGAGTTGAAAAGTGACGATCGACGAAAAAGCCTGTGGAACCTGCGGAACCTGCCTGTGGTTTTCCTTGTGAGCCTACGTTCTGATTAACGCACGGAACAGGTACTGGACAGACTCTCGAAATGCATTTCTGCAAATAAGCTGCATATGAATGTGAAGAAATTGTGTGTTTGTTTGCAAGAAAAAAAACTATTTTCTCTCGAATGAATAACTTGAGACAGCAGAGGTCCTAATTTTTTTGTAACCAGCATACGGCAATCTCAAAGTGTAACGAAGTAAGATTCTAATTTCAGGAACGTCCACATTGATTCGCGCACCTTCCTAGACAACGATTTGCCATGCAAAAGCTGCAAAAGATGTATCTAGACATAATACTTCAAGCACTTTGTTTTCACTGGTCTTTGAATACACTGAAACCGAAGAATGCCATTTTCAAGGTATTAAAAACCATGAAATTTTCTCACAGGAATTTTTGCATCTTTTTTATTCGCATGGACATACAGTGTAAATTCTGGTTATCAGATGTCGGAACTGAAGAAAACTAAGAGCAATGAAGTAACTGAAATCAGAAGTGTGAGAAATGAATGGCACCCTCTGTTGTATTTGTTTGCCTTCCTTTCTCTCCTATGATCTTCGCATTCAGAAATTCCCAAGTACGTTTATTAGCAGTCACTCTTTATGCCAAGCACCCACGCAAAGAAGAGGTCTAAAATTTACGGTACCAGCTACTTCACTGTATGGTA
Organism: Ornithodoros turicata; assembly: GCF_037126465.1. Lineage (NCBI taxonomy): Eukaryota > Metazoa > Arthropoda > Arachnida > Ixodida > Argasidae > Ornithodoros > Ornithodoros turicata. Next base: position 182,962,366 of record NC_088201.1, read on the forward strand.
CCCTTGCACCCATTTTTACAGCTTATAAATATTGTGCTGAAATATGAAATCGCTGTAAAACTTGCATCCTGTACGACATTACATTAAATGTGCTGCTTGCAGTTCTGCAGCGTTGTTTCTTCCTCACGTTCAAGTGAAAAGGCAAAAAGAACGGTCCGGGACTTACTCTCACACAGCCATTATTTCGGGGCCATGTCCTCGCACTAAATGGTCACGAGCATACTTTGGAAAACTATAGCGGCACATAGGGAAACCGACATTGCATTTGCACCGACCTTCTATTTCTAACAATTAAACGAGACCTAATTATTACATTCGCTTCGGATGTAGAACATGTTGTCATCCTTTATAACTGCAAAAATATTATTTCTCTAAGAACAAAAAATCAGTCCATGGACATGCTATATGCACTGCACCTACTAGAAATTAACCAGTGCTTGCTGAAAATATACTGGTATTTGTGTCTTATGTGATGTATGGCCCACATTTTCTTTTTGACCAGCTATGCCAGTGTGAGAGCTCCTACGCCAGACTAGCTAATTCCTCCTCTTTGTCCTCTATGTGGTCACGTATATGTTACGCTACAAGGAAGCTACCTGATACCACAGTACCAAAGAGGTGAATTTACATGAAGACAATCACATAGCAGAGTGAATAACAACCACCATTATTGACTTAGTTTGCTTGGTCGATGACAGCTGAAGGTGGCATATTTCTTTCCTCAGATTTTTTTTATTGGTTTGTTCCAGCTAAAAACAGAAGCCATACACTGAGCAGCAGGGCATAATAAAACCCTCCATAAGCATCACTCTGCCTCTTTGGCTTTGGCAAGCGTGACTTTGCCTCCACAAGCATAACTTTGACATAATTGCTTTGTGCCGTGATATAGGGTACTATGACTGTGTTCGCAGTACCATTTAAAACGTTGGCACCTATAGGGCTAGATTGTAGCCCCTTATTGCGTGCAAATATTCTGATGCCTGCAGAGCTGTAAGCTGTTCTTCCGGGTGAAAGAAAGCTTGAAGACTGCATACGTTGTGGCTCACTGCCAAAGAGATACGGTTGGAGAAGAAATTAGTGGACGTAAAGCACAGTGAGGCATGCTCCACCCAGGCCACGAGGAGGTACACAATTAATTTGAGCCACCTTCTGTTAATGCAGCAAAAACACCTATTTCCACAGAAAGAGAGACTTTTTTTTTTTCTGTTGTGGTTGGAAGGGCACACGAGATCATAATAAATTGTTTCCAAAAGCTGTTACGTTGCATTCTGACATGATCTGAGCCAATATGGTCAGCTGATGCTATAAGACCTACAGAAAACGCATGCCAGCAGGTTCTGAACATGCTATAGGAGAGGGTATGCCCTTGAAATGATGAGATTTGTTCACTTTCCAGATGACTTCAGGTATGTGAAAACAATCATAAATGTTGACAAAGCTGTTATGAAGCAGCGACTGCAATTAATCTGTAGAACTGGGCAGAACGGTTGAATGCAGAATGTTTTCAAAGTGTGCTATAGCGTCATACAGATGGGATATGAATGAGCTGACGAAACATTTTTCTTGCGTAAGAGCAAATACACCTGTAGGTTCTCAAAATATTTTTTTTTGCTTCCTAGATAGCCTCAACTGACGAACAAGCTGCAGCACATTATGGTGACAATTTTTTAAAATTTTTCTTAAAGAAAAATAAACCTCTAGATTTTCAATATGTTGCAGGAGAGGACTAGTTATACAAATAAGGGAAGATTTCTTTTAGACGACCTATATGTGAATATACTATCTGAAAAAAAAAAGTAATTTTTTGCAAGTGCTTGTTATTCTCAAACACATGGTTAAACAATGAATATAGATCAGCTTGATATTTTTATGTGAAGCTAATCACAAGCAATCAGTTACAAGCACAAATAATCTGGGGCTCCTTCAAGAATGCTAATGTGTCAGAAATTTATTGTAAACTTGACTCCAAATGTGTTCCTTTCTCGAGTTCTCATCACATCACCAGATTTATTCTCGTTCTACATACCCTTTGGGATGGCAGAGCCGTGGTCCCCTCTAACACCAGGCAAGGAAAGCGCACAAATGATGCATATGTAGATGTCAGAAGGAAGCTCGTAAGGGACAACTTCATATTTCGGCACAGTTTAATGTGCCCCCATTGTTCAAGAAAACAAAATGATGAGTTACATTCGATATATGCATCATCTAAAAAATGCACACAATTTTTTTCAGTGATATTTAACAGAGTCAAGCTACATCTCTGGCTGGTTTTGGCTGGAATAGCCCAGGTTGACAGTTACACAAGCTGATGTATGTCAGCACTGAAAATATAAAGGAAAAAAGGCAACTTCCAGCCTCCAGCCTCAGAACCGTTGAATTGCTTGGTGGGAAATGTAATTTCGAGTGTAATGTAATTTTTGTAATGTAATGTAATGTAATGTAATAAATGTAATTTTTGTAACTTAACGAGCAACTTGACACCTTCCGCCTCTCTCACCCCACTGTTACCCCCAATTTTGCAATTTCCACTCCCACCCAATTTTTATTTCTTGTGAAATAAAAATTTCCCTACATTTGTAGGGAAACAGTATGATTTCAAATCATACTGTTTCCCTACAAATGAATATACAATACAATATACAATACAATACAATACATGAATCATACTGATTCATGTTGCATAGAGTATGCAACATAGAATCTTGCTGGAAATAGATCTCGTGTTGTAAAGAACCTTCGGGTTAATAGAGTCCGGACCAGCACTCGACGACAGCTTAAGTGACTCAATGATTTTACAAATGCCATGAGTGCTGATATGAATGGGGACCATAGGTGACAAGGCGATTACTGATAATGGAGTTTGGGTGTACCCGTTATCGGTGTTGAAAACGGATGAAAAGGAAAAAAGGCAATTTAAAATGCCTCACTCAATTTACTACTTTTCATAGCTTACACCTTGACAGGTGTTTTTTATCCTAAAATGGTTTCATTGCCAAAATCAACGAGAATGACCGTCATCACATTGACAAGTTTCAACTGTATACCAAGTAATAACAAAACATGTGCTTACTTTTTCTGCAATCAAGATGTAAATTACATCGTTGAGTTGCAGGCTTCAGTGAAAAATCACTGCTTGTGATGTCACTGCTGAGTGAGTACGGCACTGCTAGTGACGCAACATGTGATTCCAGTGTCTTTCACCCCACCCCACGTTATTTCATGAGCAGTTGGCATCAGAATCAATCAGCTTGCATGATGCACTTATGAAGGGTAATTTCATGTGTGCCAATAAACATACTGCAGTGCTAATTTACAATGTAGTTTGTGGCTGTGGAGCACACTCATATTCAGTATGCCATGTGAACTAGGGGAGCATTTTCTGGCATAAACATTAGATGAGTGAAGACCCCCAAAAAATGTAACCACTGTTTACGTGCATTTGACAACCCGCATTTTTATTGCTGAGAGGCTCTCTTCGTAGCAAGAGGGAAAGGGTGCTGGCAATGTGGCGCATGTTCATAAGATGTAGAACCAGAGACACAGAAAAAAAACTGACAGCATATCATGATCTCAATCATGTCATTGTGTCCGTGTTTCTGTCTCCTGTTCTGCATTTGTTAATCTTTTTGTGTAGTTGCTGGATTTTAGCCCAACAGCAGGGGTCAGCAAATAGAGCACATCCAGAACATGCAAGGCATGCATTTCCCCATTCTCCGCATTCCTCATTCAAGTAATGTTGAAGAAGTAACCATGCGAAGAAACAATACAACAGTGAAGCTGGCTTCAGTACACTACAACATGTAACAATATACAGTATGCCTCAGTGTTTCCCAAACCGTGTGTCAGGACCCCCATTGAGGCCGCGATAGCCGAAACAGGGCCCAAGAGAAAGCAGATGAAGTGAGGGCAATATGCCACAAAACCAAGGATACTATCTCTCTACGACTGCATTATATTGAAGTTGTTTTACAAAAATGCAAGTTCAGTTCAGCACACAATCAGTCGGGAAACAAGCTAACTCGCAGCAATGCTTTGAATCAAGTGTGTCGCAGTATTCCTCACTGTATCATGACGAGACCGTGGACCTACATCAGACGCTACTTGCACGCACTAGTATAACATTCATATTTCTTTATTTATTTCGAGAACCCCAAGGGTCCGGAGGACATTACATGGGGGGTGGGAACTGGAGCGTAAGATACATTTACAGCAATTTGATAGAAACAAACAAGCAAGCAGAAAAGAACAACACAATTAGCAGTAAGTAAACAGGAAAATAAAGAAACGACGACAGTACAATCTTATATGAAAACAAGTATTAAAGCGTGAAACAGGGAGTTCGTTCACATAAGTACAGATAATTAACAAATATGATAAGGGGGAGGTGAAAAATTTCATAGCAACTGACATACAAGCGTGGTGGTCTTGTGGGTGGAGTGAACGGGAGAGGGTGTTACAAAATAGTCTATGGTAGATAATAGTTGCGAGAGGTGATGGGAGGTTGTTCCATTCGATGGCAGTTGAACAAAAGAATGATCTGGATAATGCATTGGTATTACAATGAAAGCATGTGACCTTATTAGTGTGGTGGATGCGAGGAAAAATGACACTCGGGCGGGTGATGGGCGATTGGTGCGGTGGCAAGATGAAAAAGAACCAATGGAAGAGGGCTAACTTGGCAATACGGCGACGATGTTCGAGTGAGTCGAGATTAAGGTTTGATTTTAACGCGGTTACAAGGAATCGAATTTGTAGTCGTTGGAAATGAAACGGGCAGCCCGATTGTGGATGGCTTCTGGGGCGTCGCAGAGATACTTTTGGGGAGGGTCCCAAATAGGTGATGCATATTCCAGCTTGCTTTGTACAAGAGCCGTGAAGGTTAGGAGCTTAAGATGGAGCCCGCCAACCTGAGGGTGCGTCTAACAAAGCCTAGGGAGCGAGAAGCGTTAGTTATTATGTGGTTGATGTGCTCGTTCCAAGTTAGGTTGGAGGAAAGGTGGATTCCAAGATATTTGTAAGAATCTGCTCGGGTTAATGTGATATCACTTAGAGTGTAGGGGAAGGGAGGAAGGCAGGAGACCCGTCTTCGACAAAACGACAAAATGCGACACTGTGCAATGTTCAGAGGCATTTGCCACTCATTGCACCAACGCCGGATTAGTTAAAGGTCGCTTTGTAAGGTTAGTTGGTCAGAAGGAGAGAGGATTTGCCTGTATACAACACAGTCGTCAGCAAAGAGACAAATCGTGGAAGATATGCCTGAAGGAAGGTCATTTATATAGATAAGGAAAAGGAGAGGGCCGAGGACTGAACCCTGAGGGACACCAGAAAACACAGGTAAATCTGGGGATAGGTGGTTGTTGCAGGTAACAAATAACGTACGATTAGTCAGAAATTGAGCTATCCAATGGACGACATACGGGTCGAGGTTAAGCAGATAGAGTTTGTATAGAAGCTTAGAGTGCGGCACCATATCGCCTTGCGAAAGTCTAAGAAAGCGGCGTCAGTCTGATGATTATTGTCCGCGTGGAGAAAGATGTCGTGAACAAAACTGACTACTTGAGTTTCACATGAAAAGAGGTTTCGAAACTCGTGCTGCAAGTGATAGAAGAAGCATTTTTCTTCAAGGTACTTAACTACGTTGGAGTATGCGTTCGAGAATTTTACATACTATAGATGTGAGTGAAATGGGGCGGTAGTTATTAACGATGTGGCAGCTGCCTGATTTGTGAATAGGGACAATCTTCGCCATCTTCCAGTCCTGCGGTATGGCAGAATCTTGGAGTGACTGAGTAAATATGCAACATAGAATCTTGCTGGAAATAGATCTCGTGTTGTATAGAATCTTCGGGTTAATAGAGTCCGGACCAGCACTCGACGACAGCTTAAGTGACTCAATAATTTTACAAATGCCATGAGTGCTGATATGAATGGGGACCATAGGTGACAAGGCGATTACTGATAATGGAGTTTGGGTGTACCCGTTATCGGTGTTGAAAACGGATGAAAACAAGGAAGCGAAAGCGTTGGCGCAGTCGCTGTCGGCGGGGTGTCAGTTAGACTGATACGGTGGGATTTTGGTGGAGATCAGATTTTCCAAAATTGTTTTGGTTTATTCATCAAGAGAGACGGGGTCGATGATAAAGAACTTATGCTTCACTTCCTTGATGGAGCACGTGTTTTCCCGTTCACAGTAGTGAAATTTAGCCCATGATACGTTGTCGCCAAGACGCTTTGCTTTCCTGAATAAGCGCTTTTTCTTGGTTAGCAAGATTTTAAGACTTTTCGTGAACCAAGGATTGTGATCATAAGATTTCACTCTTATCTTTGGAACATTGTACTCGGTAAGGTAGTTTATGTTGTCACGAAAGAGGGACCAGTTATCCTCAATGGAGTGAGGCAAGGTGCCATGAAATGAATTTTCATACAGAGCTTCAAGACCCTCGTTGATGGCTTGGAAGTTAGCTCGAGCATAGTCGTATATGGTTTTATCGTTGAATTTATGAACATTTGGACTACTTGAAGAGATATCTTAGAAAATGGCCTTGTGGTCACTGAGACCATCAGTGACATGCAAAGAAGTGATGTCCTCAGGATGGGAGGTTAAAACCAAGTCAAGGGTTGACTGCGTGGCATGAGTTATTCGGGCAGGATGTGGAACGACATGCGATAGATTAAATGTAAGGCATAAATCCACAAACAGTGTCTCTTGTGAACTCCGGGAAAGATTGCCGTGGAGCAAGTCCCAATTTATTGACCGTATACGTATCAGCGTATATTGAAGGTGTATATTACTGTATATGTATCAGGGCAGATTTCAAGCTTCCTGAGCGCGCACAGACGGTGATCTCAGTTGTCTCGCGACGTAACAGACGGAGAAAGACACCGGCTGACACACACAGACATCCCGAAGGCTATGCCCATCTTTGTTGATGCACCCACGAATCCACAGGAAGACTGCCGAAGCTCTCCCACTCGTATTAAGTACCTGTAGCTTGAACTACAAACAGTTTAGTGCACACTTCACAAAACGAGAACAGCTGATTGCTGCTTTCATGGGCGCGGCCATGCGAGCGGCCATGCGAGCCGAGGAGGACCGTTCAACAGAGGAGCAATTTTTGGTAAGTTCGAACCTGGCGCCAGTCGTCGGTGCAACAATTTCCAGAGTGAACCGAGTTCGATCAGCTCAGATAACGCTTTTTTCATTCTTTTTCTTTCTAGTAATATTTATCATTCTTTTTGATTCATTTCCAATTCTAATTCCAATTCCAGCTCAACCGCTCAGCGCGCTGACACTAGTGCAACGTAGAGTCAATAAATCTTTCGCTTCCCTAAGGAGAAGAGTACTTGAAGTATATTCCTGTTATGTGATTCCTTTTTTCCCTCTCTACGTTCCAGAAACATACGGTTTCTGAGCCAAGACAGTATAGTTGAGAACGCAGTTGACTTACAGAAGTATCCCACACAGATCCCGTACCGTGAAGACCACCACCCCAACGTGGTTGCCACGGTTTCGGTTTTGGCCATTTGCATGTCAAAATTCAGGGATTGATATTTTAATACACGTACGCGTTTCAAAATTTTTAAACGTGGAGTTTAACTAGGACAGTCTCTCATATCGGTATCTGGCTTTTGTTCAAGACGTCCTTATTAGAGTTAATTAGTGAATTTAATTGATTAGTCATCCTTATTAGTCATTACAGTCTCTCTTGCAAAAGATACGCGCCCGTAGAACTCAACTGTGAAAATGACATGCTCTCGTGACTTTTTTATAAAAGTTTGTCCCCCCCCCCTCCCAAGCTCAAACACACACACACACACACAAAATAAACGGGGTGCCACAAACGCATGCTTCGTGGTCGTAGCATATTTTAATGAAGATTTTTTAAAATAAAACAACTAGGACTATGTGTACATTAGTTTCGCACGTACGCGTACGCGAGTGGAGGAAAACCTTATCTGCAAGGTATTTTGGCATTCTAATTTGCATAATTCACTAAGATGTGTTTTGTGTGTGTGTGTGTGTGTGTGTGTGAAGCTCTTTTTCTTTCTTCGAGAAACAGAAAGAGCAGAATTGCTGGCAATCGGTTTAGATATGAGATGAATCCTTCATCTATATGCTTCAAATTATTATCCCCAGAGGTGACATTCGTTTTTAGTGCACCGTTTCAGAGTTTCCATTATCGAAATACTTCGCTCGCACTAACTCGGAAGTCGGCAAGGGGGAGCGAGCCCTAACCTAACCTAACCCAACCTAACCTACCCTGAAGGAGAGCACTGCTGGACATGGAGTTAGAGATTGAGAAGTACGGCATTTTCAAAGAGGTCCTCGGAGGGAAAATTCGAGGGTGGGGGGTGGGGGGCAGAGCCAGCACTGTGAAAACTCGAGGAGCGGTGGACTGTTCCCCGTGCCCCCACATTCCGATTTATACCGAAACTAAACAGGAGCAGCTTTCCAAGCTAGGGCTCCGGAGCGAACCGACAACAGTAAAAAACAATAAAAGAAAAAGAAAAACAAGAAAGAAAAAAAGAGGAAGGAAGCACAAAAAAGATATATTCGCTTGAACCGCAACGGGTCAAAAAACATTGCAAACTCGTTTTTCTTGTGCCAGTCATCGGCATTTTTAGCAGCTTTTCTGAACCGTGATGTGGATTACAGGCCCAAATAATCACAAATGAGCAAGCACGCATCCTCGCTGCTTAATTTTTGGTCACTTTACGTCGTTTGAAGTGCAAATTGTTGCGCCTACCACTAGTGCCACAGTCGCGTTCAAATTGCTCCTCTGTTGAACTGTCCTTGTCGGCTCGCATGGCCGCGCCCATGAAATCGGCAATCAGCTGTTCTGGTTTTCTGGAGTGTACACCAAACTGTTCACAGTTCCAGGTACAGATACTTAATCCGAGTGGGAAAGCCTCGGCGGTCTTCCTGTGGATTCGTGGGTGCATCAACGAAGATTGGCATAGTTTTCGGGATGGCTGTGTGTTCGACAGCTGATATCTGTGCGCTGAACTAACTTCTATTTTTTAAAAACAACTTCAATATATTGCAGTTGTAGCGTGATAGTTTCCTTGGTTTTGTCGCATATTGCGTTCATTTCATCTGCTTCTTCTTTTCGCCAACTGGTGTAACCCCTGCTTTGACTATTGCGGCCTCCCTAAGGTTTATGTGTCAGTTTTGGAAACACTGATATTGTTACATGTGACACATTGTAGTGTACTGCAGCCAGCTTCACTGTTTGACTCATAATTTGCACGGTTACTTCTTTAATATATATTTTTATATTAATAATATATTATTTGGATTACTTTCATCTGATACTGTGCCATTAAATAGGATATAAATTCATTATGGTTCAGAATTATCTTTCCTTTGCAATGTTCCCACACTGATCTTGATGACAAGTTGTCTCTCATTAAATTCCTTTTGGGTTGTATTTCACACTGCTTACAGCATAATGTGAGAATGAGAAAATGTATGCTTCACATGTTCTCAGCATCCTCTACAGCAACTGCTCCTGGGCTTAAAATCCAGAATCTACACACGAAAAAAAAAAGAACTATAGAACAGACGACACATCAAAAAGGACATGACAAAATGATTGGGACTGTGTTATGCTATACTTTTTTTGTGTGTGCGTGTCTCTGGTTCTGCATTTTTGTGAACATGTGCCATGTTGCCGGCACACTTGCCCTCTTGTCACAAAAACACCCTCAGACATAAAAATGCAGACAAAAAAGTAGAGAACTCCAAATTAACATAACAAGAGAGAACAAAGATGGGGACACAGGAAGCTTCTAGAGTCTCCAAACATACGCAGTGACCCCTCGGTTTTTAAGAAAAACCGTGGCCCTTCCCCGAACAATACTCCCATCTCCTTAAATAATGACCGGTTGTGCAATCGCTCATTCAGTTTGGCACTGATGATCTCCGTCGCATGACGGATGAAACGTCTGAGTAAACCTTGTTATTTTGTTATGTTAAGTTGGAGTTATCTACTTTTTTGTCTACTTATGTCATCTCCCGGCTTTTGGAGTACTTTTGCATAAAGATGCAGGTTTTGAGAGGCACATAAACACTGCTTACATTGCTAACCTGTCTATCACAAGACATGTGAAAGGATTGCCAAATTAAAATTCAGTAATACAAAAATGATTCTGAAATACATAATTCCAATAGAAGGGAGAGTAAACATTGGAATAACAGGTAAAGGTAAAGCACTGAAGTGTTGGCATTCTTCTGATGTGTATGATATACTGCTCTATTTAACCCATGACATATATGTTGTCAAACATTAACTTCTTGCATTCAACATCAAGATGCTGTACCTATTCCATCTAAGCGACTCGTCTTTACACGGACACGTGGCACACCATTTTGGCACAAAGATTTGATATCTCTGCTTGTTGGACATATCAAGCAAATACTGTGCCAAAATTGTGTTACCTACATGACATACTGCTTTGCTGAGATATGTTACGGAAGAAATACTCCTGAAGCGATTAAAGGAAGTGCATACGAGTACATATGCTTTGCAAAGTTGTTCCAAAGTTCCAAGTGTTGAATTGGCAAAGCGTTAGTCATCTCATAACAAAGTGATGAAAGAAACTAGTGAGAAATGCGAAGCCGCAAGCACTGTTGCATGGCCATGTTCACAATGGGCAATGACGCTTTTCACTTTGTGTACCGCGGACTGACTATGCTCAATGAGTGGTTTGCAGTATCTATGATTGATGTAGGCCATGGCAACTACCGATGCACTTTGCAGAGTGTGCAATGATGTCTTTTGTGAACGAGACAAACCTCAATATATTCCCACGTAATTTTGATCCTACAATTAATTGAGTTGAGGGTTTCAGGTATTTAGGTGTGCACCTCTCTTCTGATATTTAGTGGGAATCACACATTAGTTGCGCATCCTCTAAGCCTCTTAAAAAAATTGTCTTCCTGAAGTGGACACGGAAACTACCTTTCGCAGACAGTACACTGCTGGCATACAAAACCCTTGTACAAAATGCCTTAGAAACGGTACAAATGACATCACACTGTCCATCATAAAAACAAATGACATCATACTGTTCAACAGTGCCACCAATTTGGTACAGTTGAGCTACGCTCAAAGCTAGGGGGGACGAGTTCGCATCAAAAAGGCACGGTCTTGAGGGGATTATGGTGGTCTTTGACAGAGCACGCGAATTTCAGTCCTACTTTTCTTTCAAGAGGAGGCAGTGAACAAGTGCCCATTCGTGGAACCCAGCCCTCCCGTTCCGATTTGTTTCAGTATCAGTCTGTCTACCAATGTCATGACGACATTTATATTCTGTTGAGTTTCTTACATGCTGTCCAGGACATATATGTAGGTAGGTAGGTATGCCAAGAATTTTTTTTATTACTACCCTTTTTTGTAGTTTGAATCCCTCGAAAAACCATTGCACAGCACCAGAACACAAAGGCTACATAATGACCCAGTTTCACCAACCTTTTCAGCATCTGAACTAAGATGAACGGTCATTAAACTATCTGCTTCACCACATCACCGATGGAAAAAAAGAAGTGTCTGTTAAGTGTCTGTTCGAGGATTGGCAACCCTTGATATTGGTTCAGTTAACCAGAGTAGGTGAAACCGGGCCTATGGAAGTCACCGAAACATTCATCACATCACAAACCAAAGTTTGTAAAAAGAATTGAGTGCTAGCATGAAGTTTTGGCAATTCTGAGTAGCATTTTAACTGCTGCCTATGTAGCTGCTGCGTAATTACAAGTAATTCAGAAAAAGTAGTACAAAATTTGAGGGTACTCTACTCTATCTTCCTCTGCATGGTATTGAAAACTGTGATGATTCCAAGTGCTCATCGTCTTGGCCCAGATTCTGTAGCAGATTTATCAGCCATTTGTGTTCCTATTTGTGGTACTGTGGCAAACTAGTCACTTCACCCACATACCAGCATTCCTAGGTTACACATACCATGTGGTTGATATACGAAGAGGGGAGTCAAGTCCTGTAGATCGCATAAACAAAATACAGAAACCGACACTGAAGATTTTTGTTTAAGTTTAATTTGTACAAGGTTTCGCATGGAGGTCCACGCTTCCTTAGGTCCTACCTGAGGAAGTGTCGGTTTCTGTATTTTGTCCATATCATGTAGTATCATGTAGTATCATGTAGTTGTAGTTGTAGTGGTTTAAACCACCTCACAGAAGTTGCAGATGCTGTTCATCAACTTTATTTTGAGATGGACAGAGAGTTTCATTGCCTGGGGCGGTACTCTACCCCATAGCTGCTTGTGGTGTGAGGAAGGAAATAATGTCCCATGGAGTCCAAAATTGCCAAAAGAGCTTCTAGAGCAGGCATTCGTGGGCTCGATTTAGCTATAGGCCAATAAATTTTCGAGAGAGGGGCAGGAGTTCAGATTATTGAGATCTCAAAATGGCAGTTTGGAAAGCTCAGTAGTGTGGGCAATGACAAAGAATATACTCTGGATCTTCTACAGCACTGCAGTGACAGCACCTGAGAGAGCCAACTTGCCTCATGTGGTAATGACACTGAGCTGTAAATGCCCCATTGAGTCACAGTGCACCACATTGGCGAGAAGTGTTTTGTGGCATCCAGAAACCATGCACACAACACAGCAGTTTTGCGGTACGTTTTATATGTTGCCTATCGTGGACATTTTTCGCTACCAGATTGCCTGTCCAAAACAGCTACGACTGCATCAAAGACTCGTTATTCTGGAGTGTGACCTTCTTAAACACTGGTTTTCTCACGTAAAACCATGCTTAACACTGGACTGCATAGACCCATTGTGATTTATTTCGACAGTTTGAATTTGAAAGGATTGGAATTTGAAGGGTGGATTTCTTAGCGTGGATTTCAAAAGTTTTATTATTAAGAGTGGGTAACAGGGTACACCCCGCGACGTAAACCCCCAATTATTATTATTATTACCCATAAAGCGCGCCAAGTTTTCCTCAACCCCCACTTCTGCTTGCTACATCATGTGTCATGCAGTGACGCAGGGCAAGAATTAATCAATTTAGCATATGAAATGCATTTTCACCATTCCGTTTTGCAGCTTGCTTCCATGAGCAGACACACAACCCTCCCTTTTTTGTTCACGTTCGCTATGAACTTTAAATATTATTACTTGAAATGCAACAAACTGCAGCAGATTCGTCTCACAGAGACGGAAATTTGCATTGAACGCTCAGATACCCGATTTTCTGCGCTACGACTGCAAAATTAAGCACCATCATCAACACATAAGTCATAATGCGTGTCATGCCTTATGAAGCAAAGTGCCTACTGCCAACCATGACAGAACACATACACAAACACACACTGCCGTTTCTACTGTCCGAAAATTATTGAACCGCGTAATAGTACGCACCCTGAGTTTTACCAGGAAATCTAAACTTGAACGGAGCTACAAGCCCGACAGAAGCTAACTCTGACAAACAACGACTGAAAAACAACAATTAACAAACACACCCATTCGCTTCTGTTGTCTGAATTCGCGCTAAATGCGGGAGCGATTCCAAGAGCAAACACTCGTTTGAAGAAAGCCTAACAAATGTAGCTCAACACAACCCTCGCCGCACTAGCCGGGTGGGAGGCGGCACGATTCACAAAAAACGACTTCTCTTTCTGATTTTGCTTTTAAAACACGGTTAACTAGCAATTAAGCGCTCAAAGTTTTTCTTATTTCTCACTCCTTCCTGCGACTTCCGCGTCCTGTCTTGCAATGAAGCATGGCAAAAGTTAGTAACATTAGCATACGAAAGTCATTTTCACCATTTCATTTCGAAATTTGCTTCCATGAGCATGCACACAACCGTCCGTTTTTTGTTCACATTGGCTATGAAAATCCAATAATCATACTTACTTCCAACAAATTGCAGTGAAATAAAGATTCGATTCACGGAGACTATAATTTCTACCCTCTGCGTTAAGCGCCCAGATACCCGTATTGCTGCTGGAATTGTAATAGCTATGACTGCAGAACTTAAACACCTTCATCAACATAACAGTTATAATGCATGTCATGCTTTATCGAGCAAAGGGCATACACAATAATCGTGAAGCATGACAAGATACACGCTAACAAACAACAACAACAACTAACAGACAAACACATTTCTCCTCTCAGAAAATTATTAAGCAGCATAATACGACATACTCTGAATTTTACCGATAAAACTAAGCTTGAGCACAGCTACAAGCACGACAAACGCGCAATCTATCAAGCACCTACAACAATAACTGACGGTTAACTAACAAACACACCATTTAATTCTACGCTAAAGGCATGAGCGATTCGATAAGAACAAAGCACACCGCTTTATGAAAGCCTAACAGATGTAGTTTTAACACGGCCCTCGCTGCGATAACAGCCTGCAAGGCTCATAAAATCAATCAGTGCGAATCCTGGTAAATTAGCGCGCCCAAAACAAGCACTTCACCTTGCCCGCAATGCATTTCCACAACGAACTCTATTAAAAAACGCGCGCGATAAACTTTATTTTTTAAACTAATATTTCGTGCAATCGTACATAACTTCTTCACTCGACTCACAGGAAGAGCCATACACAAAGAGCTTACGTGCCAAGTGGGGTCCCCGCATAAAATACGCCCGCACACAACAACTACAATAAATGATGACGATGAGATAGGGTGGTGTGGTGTGGTGAGGCACGCACACAGACACACATACAGAGTCAAAGTTTTCATTACACACAACGCGCGTCGCGAGTCTTCACAGTCACATAAATCCATATTATTTCTCTAAGTCAATAATTATTCATATATATTTATATATGGGCAAAACACTGCCCATATATACTATGTATGCAGCTATGAAACAATAGAGCTTCGGTTCGGATGTAATAGGATTCACCGTCTGTCGACCGATGCGTACGAGAGAGAGAGAAAAACGAGTGAAAGCAGACCAGGAATGCGCGTTGGCTATGGCTATGCGTACAGAAAAAAAAAGAATGAAACAGTGTCATCACGCTCACATGCAGCAATTCGAATGCACCTCCCTATTATTATTACTACCGAAAAATTAAAAACTTCCGCTTTGCTGCCGTTAAAGTAGCACGAAAGCGCTCTCGAATAGCAAAGTGCATACTGACAAGCATAACAAATGCACACGCTAACGACAACAATAACTACTAACAAACACAACCCTTCATTTCTACTGTCTGAATTCGCGGTAGAAGCGTATAAGCGCTTCCACAAGAACAAGCATAGTGCTTGAAGAAAGTCTATAACAAATGTAGCTCAACGCAGCCCTCGCCACAATCACCGTGTTGAAGGCCGTCTTTTCTTTCTGATTTTGCTTTAAAAACGTAGCTTAAACAGCTTTCGCACATAACATTTCTGTTTGCTACATGACGCGTCCTATCATGTAATAAAGCAGGGTAAGAATTACTAAATTTAGCACACAAAAAAATGTTTTGCGATACCGATTCGCAATTCGCTTTAATGAGCAGGCACATCCCTTCCCTTGTTTGTTAACAACTTCACAGCGCGCATGAAATTTAAACACTATTACCTAAAATGCAACAAATTACTGCAGATTCGTCTCACGGGGAATGTAATTTCTACCCTCTGCGTTAAGCGCTCAGATACCCGCATTTTTGCTCAAATAGCAAAATAGCTATGGCTGCAAAAAGTAAGCACCTTCAACAAGTTCATAGTTCCTGTCATGCCTTATCGAGCAATGTTCATACCGACAGGCGTGACAAAATACAGAACAAACACACCCGTTTCTGCTGACAGAACTGAGCTGTACAATGAGGCACGGAGCAACCCGGGCAAAACAAGGGCTCACACATTCAGTGAGCAGTGACTTCTTGAACAGCATAACACCACATACTGTGAATTTTACCCCGGAAACTCAGCTTGAACACAGCTACGGGCATGACAAACGCACGTGCTAAACAAAAAACTGACAAACACACCAAACCAGTTGACATGTGTTCATAAGCATACGACCTTTCACTAAATAGGTAAGTTGCTAATGACACTCACAAAATTGTCATTCCAACATCATTGACTGCAAGCTTCAGTGCCCAACAGAGCAATGCGCGCCCATCAGTATGCCTTGAACTCACTTCGCACATATACGATACCTTTCTTAATACATCCTACTGCCACCGGAATCAAATGTGAATATGTATATCGCAAGGATAATCATCTGCCTCGCGTCGTATTTTTTATTTTTTAAGAGACGCCAAAAGAGCCTCACTCTCGTCGTGTTAAACAGTACGTAGAGACTGATACCACCGAGGGCAGGGTAATTTTTCTTTCTTTATTTATCTATTTTATTTTTTCTTTAGAGTTTATTACTTTCTACGAGTCATCTAAATTTAACATGTCTGCTTTGCCGCTGTTAAAGTGATAAGACCTGAACCGCGTCCACATGCGAGCCGCATGCAGGCCCGTTCTCGCGGTTTGAACACACTGACGCAATCGCGCGCGCGATCCGTTACCGATTCCCCGTGCGAGCGCTCTGTTTTATCACTTTAACAGCGGCAAAGCAGACAGGTTAAATTTAGATGACTCGTAGCAAGGAATAAACTCTAAAGCAAAAATAAAATAAATAAATAAAGAAAGAAAAATTACCCTGCCCTCAATGGTATCAGTCCCTACGTACTGTTTAACACGACGAGAGTGAGGCTCTTTTGGCGTCTCTTAAAAAATAAAAAATACGACGCGAGGCAGATGATTATCCTTGCGATATACATATTAACATTTGATTCCGGTGGCAGTAGGTATTAAGAGGTATCGTATATGTGCGAAGTGAGTTCAAGGCATACTGATGGGCGCGCATTGCTCTGTTGGGCACTGAAGCTTGCAGTCAATGATGTTGGAATGACAAGTTTGTGAGTGTCATTAGCAACTTACCGATTTAGTGAAAGGTCGTACGCTTATGAACACATGTCAACTGGTTTGGTTTAAAAATGATGACAGTTACAGCGTGTAGCGAATGATGTTCACATTTACCCGTTTCACTCTATAGTATTCTTGCAAAATATATGGGTGCAACGAAATAAAAGCAAAAATAAGTGAATTCTCTTCTGTATCATAATTGTTGCGGAAAAGCACGGCACCGTTTCCTCTTGGATGTATAGCGAACATGCATTCCTTTCTTTTTTTTGTTACGATTATTATAGCATACTAATGAATACATGCAATCTCGTTTGGTTTAAAAGTGGCTTAGAGGTGCTGTGTGTATAGCGAATCCAGATGTATTCTTTGCTCAATTCCTTGGCTCGGTCTGTAGTATTGTTTCAAAATATTTTATTGCAAGTGAATAAAGCAAGAGGCAATGGATTCCAATTCTGTGTTATTCATCTCTTTTTATTACTGCATGGAGCTCGACGTCTTTCTGTACGCAATGGCAATGTTAATTTCTGAGATGCTTTATTTGTTTTTAGCTGGTGTCGTCTCCGTGGAAGTTCCTATTACATCCGGTGCGAAGACGCGCTGTCCTTTGTACCACTGGCGCATATGTGTGTTTCGTATTTTGTCGTTGGATAATTATTGACCTGAGGAATAATGTGCACTTTTGTGGTTGGGAAGACACTTTTGGGAGTTTGAATAGGTGACGCTCGTTGTGCGTATGAAATATATGTGTGGGCGTGTGTATTTGTGAAGCTAGGAAGTCACTTGAAAAGTAAGTAAGTAATCTCCGCATTGTGTACGTCTTTTCGTGTGAAAGAAAAGTACTGTAGCGCGAAATATTGATTAAAAATAAGGTTTATCGTGTTTTCTGGAAAGAGATGGGTGCAGGGTGGCCTGCAAGCAATGTGAAGTGCTTGTTGTGGAAGCGCTATTTTACTTGGATTCGAATCGATTTTATGAGCCTTCCACGCCGTCATCAGAGCGAAGGCTGCATCAAGCTACATTTGTTAGTTAAGAGCAACAACAACAGCAAGAACCGGAGTGCTTGTTCTTATGCAGGCACTCACTTGACGCGAGTTTTGACAGTATCACGGCAAGCGTGTGTTTATCAGTTTTTTGTTTAGCACGTGTGTTTGTCATGCCCGTAGCTGTGTTCAAGCTGAGTTTTCGGGGTAAAATTCACAGTATGTGGTGTTATGCTGTTCAAGAAGAAGTCACTGCTCACTGAATGTGTGAGCCCTTGTTTTGCCCGGGTTGCTCCGTGCCTCATTGTACAGCTCAGTTCTGTCAGCAGAAACGGGTGTGTTTGTTCTGTATTTTGTCATGCCTGTCGGTATGCACATTGCTCGATAAGGCTTGACAGGAACTATGAAATTGTTGAAGGTGCTTACTTTTTGCAGCCATAGCTATTTTGCTATTTGAGCAAAAATGCGGGTATCTGAGCGCTTAACGCAGAGGGTAGAAATTCCATTCCCCGTGAGACGAATCTGCAGTAATTTGTTGCATTTTAGGTAATAGTGTTTAAATTTCATGCGCGCTGTGAAGTTGTGAACAAACAAGGGAAGGGATGTGCCTGCTCATTAAAGCGAATTGCGAATCGGTATCGCAAAACAGTTTTTTGTGTGCTAAATTTAGTAATTCTTGCCCTGCTTTATTACATGATAGGACGCGTCATGTAGCAAACAGAAATGTTATGTGCGAAAGCTGTTTAAGCTACGTTTTTAAAGCAAAATCAGAAAGAAAAGACGGCCTTCAACACGGTGATTGTGGCGAGGGCTGCGTTGAGCTACATTTGTTATAGACTTTCTTCAAGCACTGTGCTTGTTCTTGTGGAAGCGCTTATACACTTCTACCGCGAATTCAGACAGTAGAAATGAAGGGTTGTGTTTGTTATAGTTATTGTTGTCGTTAGCGTGTGCATTTGTTATGCTTGTCAGTATGCACTTTGCTATTCGAGAGCGCTTTCTTGCTACTTTAACGGCAGCAAAGCAGAAATTTGTAATTTTTCGATGGCTCGCACAAAGTAATGAGCTCTTGGAAATAACGAAACAAAGAAAAAAATGCTCTGATATTGTTATTATTTCCTACATATAGCGTTTAACACGCTGAGAGCGAGTGTTTTTACCATTTCTTATTTTAAAAAAAATACGACGTGCAGCAGATGATTATCTTTGCGATAAATCTTTATTCCAGTACCTGCAGGATATATTCAGAAAGGTTTCGAGCTTGTTAGGTGGACCCAAGGGGAGCAGAGGGGTCGCAAAGCCCGCTGCGCTGTCTAGTACTGAAACCTGCAGTCAATGATGTGGGAATTATATATATATATATATATATCTTTTTTATTCGTGAGCACCTCACCGATCTAGGGAAAGATAGCATGCTTATTAATGAATACAATCTGGTTTGCTTTAAAAATGGTTTAGAGCTGCAGCTTGTAGCGTATGCTGAAATTCTGTTCTCATTTTCCTGATCCACTGTATATTGTTCCTTCAAATTATTTTGGTACTTACTTCTCATTCCTTCCTGCGACTTCCGCGTCCTGTCATGCAATGAAGCATGGCAAGAGTTAGTAACTTTAGCGTACGAAAGTCATTTTCACCATTCCATTTCGAAATTTGCTTCCATGAGCATGCACACAACCGTCCGTTTTTTGTTCATATTGGCTATGAAAATCCAATAATCATACTTACTTCCAACAAATTGCAGTGAAATCCAGATTCGATTCACGGAGACGATAATTTCTACCCTCTGCGTTAAGCGCCCAGATACCCGTATTGCTGCTGGAATTGTAATAGCTATGACTGCAGAACTTAAACACCTTCATCAACATAACAGTTATAATGCATGTCATGCTTTATCGAGCAAAGGGCATACACAATAATCGTGAAGCATGACAAGATACACGCTAACAAACAACAACTAACAGACAAACACATTTCTCCTCTCAGAAAATTATTAAGCAGCATAATACGACATACTCTGAATTTTACCGATAAAACTAAGCTTGAACGCAGCTACAAGCACGACAAACGCGCAATCTATCAAGCACCTACAACAATAACTGACGGTTAACTAACAAACACACCACTTAATTCTACGCTAAAGGCATGAGCGATTCGATAGGAACAAAGCACACCGCTTTATGAGAGCCTAACAGATGCAGTTTTAATACGGCCCTCTGCCTGTTTAATACAGCCTGCAAGGCTCATAAAATCGGTGCGAATCCTGGTAAATTAGTGCGCCCAAAACATGCACTTCACCTTGCCGCAATGCATTTCCACAAAGAACTCTATTAAAAAACGCGTGCGATAAACTTTATTTTTTAAACTAATATTTCGCGCAATCGTACATAACTTCTTCACTCGACTCACAGGAAGAGCCATACACAAAGAACTTACGTGCCAAGTGGGGTCCCCGCATAAAATACGCCCGCACACAACAACTACAATAAATGATGACGATGAGATGGGGTGGTGTGGTGGGGTGACGCACGCACACAGACACACATACAGAGTCACATTTTTCATTACACACAACGCGCGTAGCGAGTCTTCACGGTCACAGAAATCCATATTATTTCTCTAAGTCAATAATTATTCATCGCAAAACACTGCCCATATATACTATGTATGCAGCTATGAAACAATAGAGCTTCGGTTCGGATGTAATAGAATTCACCGTCTGTCGACCGATGCGTACGAGAGAGAGAGAGAGAGAGAGAGAGAGAAAACGAGTGAAAGCAGACCAGGAATGCGCGTTGGCTATGGCTATGCGTACAGAAAAAAAAAGAAAGAAACGGTGTCATCATGCTCATATGCAGCAATTCTAATGCACCTCCCTATTATTATTACTATTTTCAACAACATCAACACCATAATACAGATGGGCTACACGAAATTCTGATTCTTTCCCTTTACTTCTATTCGCTTGCACCAAAATAATTTGAAGGAATATTATACAGTGGAACAGGAAAATGAGAACAGAATTTCAGCATACGCTACACGCTGCAGCTCTAAACCATTTTTAAAGCAAACCAGATTGTATTCATTAATAAGCATGCTATCTTTCCCTAGATCTGTGAGGGGCTCACGAATAAAAAAGAAAAAAAAATATATATGTTGAAATAAACGAATGCGGGTACCACGAAAAATAAAGGTATTCAATAAAGATCAGAAGTGGAGACGGTGCTTCTACAGGACAAGGAATAAAAGGGGAACTTTATTAAAAACTAAGAGGGGGTATTTGACGTTTCGACAACAGCGCTGTCTTCAACGGTCCTGTTGAGCTACCCAGGGCCGACGAGCCGCAAACACGGCGAAACACGTGTCCTCTGGTGCTGTCGCATCGTTCAATGAGTATCTGTTTCTCTACGTGCAGCCATAGAAGCCATCTTAACTGTAAGTTTGAATTTCAAACACGTCTAGCATCATTTACCTATTTTTTTAATGGCTTTTCCCCCCTCTTTATAATTCACTGGCTTGCACTGTGGCATTGAGGAGTGCTCGGTCACCCTCCCAGGTGTATATCGCTCGCTGAGTGACCCCTGGTTTGCCAATCCCGAACGACGCGCAGCTACCCAGGGCCGACGACTTGCAAACACGGCTAAACACGTGTCGTCTGGTGCTGTCGCATCGTTCAATGAGTATCTGTTTCTCTACGTGCAGCCATAGAAGCCATCTTAAAGCTCAGCTGCGCCGATTTTCGAGTGTTACAGAATGGAATGGTACTCACACGATGTGTTCATAAGGGAACACTGATTATGTATGCAAAATAGTTATCCCAAACTCCTCGCGGTTTTCCGAAAAAGTGAATTTTTAGTTTCACTGACATCCCGTCTTGTGGCCCGCAAACCCTGTGTCGACGACACATTCGTGGTCTGCCCGCGCTCCGGCTTGGCATGACTTTTGGCTTGGTTTCTTCCGCCTAGCCGGCCAATTTCTTCTGCCGAGCCGTCTGCTGCGCAGATTCACATTGGGGAAGTGATAAACAGTTCGCTATTGGAGAGCCAGTATATTTCTGGACTTCACTAAACCCACGAGGAACGTGAGTTTTGCTTCCTTCGACTGCAAAGCATTTGCTAGGCCAGTACAGTCTTCCTGGTGTGATTCGTGTTCTGTGCTGCGTGCCGAGAATGCGTGAGCGTTTTGCTCCCGTCTGCAAGAACACTTCAGCATGCAGTTCCAATGTTTCAAACCACAATTTTCCGAAAGGCGAAAGAGAAATCTATTGACTGCAACAATCGGTTACAACTCCGACTGGGTGCCACCTTCGAAAGCAGCGATTTGATCTGTTCATCTGGCTCATACGAAGGTTACGGAAGCAATGCGAAACTTGTTTCACAAGAAGCCGAAGATGTCTCGTCCGGGATGCTGTGCCAACCTTATCTGCAGCAGGAGATTGCAGGGGCAGGACTAGGCAGCGGATAAAGGTAAGACGCGTAATGTTAGACAAGTCAGTCATTCGGTGCAAATTGCATCACGTAAAAGAGAAAAATACGCTATCTGTCAGTTCCTGCTTCATCCTTTAGAGATTACACCCCAGCGGGTGCATTCTCAGTACATAATTGGAATTGCCTTATTTGTTAAATGATTTCGCAGGCATTCTGGCACCACCGAAAAGCTTGCACTCCGCGTCTCAACTATCACCGTCTGGGTTTCAAGCTGAAGGCTGTCACCAGTGCCAACCAGTCGCCCCTTCAAAGTTCATCTGTTTTTGTTGACGGAACAGCAACACCTGGTACTGAGACATTTCATTTTCTGATTAATCAAGTGCATTCCATCACTTGTGCTCGACTTCTTGTGTTCGTATACCCTTGCTGTTGCTCGCTAGCTTAGAGCAACCATGCCTGAGGTGCCAGCGCTTTCAGAGTACATTCAAGCAGTGTCATCGTATCATATGCACGGCAGCACATCTTGTGTATTTTGAGTAAGGTATAAATTCAATGTTGGCTCAGCTGTTGTATTTTGGTCACAAATAAGGTGTTCTTCCAGAGCGCTCAAGGGCAGTTCAAGCAGTTTCATGTGTGCAACAGCACATACTTTTTCTCAGTTTTGACTAAGGTAAATCGAAATCTTCCAGTTGATGTCTTTCGGTCATAAATTATGTTTTTCGAGACATTCAATCAGCATCATGTGTGCAACAGTACATGCTTTTTCTCGGGTGAAGTAAGGTAAATCTGTCCGCAGTGGTGTTCTGGCAGTGCAGCAGAAGCTTTTGTTGCATTCAAGTGGTATCACGTATACAAAAACTTGTTTTATGCCTTTCTGTAGCTGCTTTACTAATATTGTGAGTACAGAGACATTCCTGCAGAACATATCGGAGCATCTTGTGTGCTATTGTTTGTATCATCTGCAGCAGTATATTGATAATGTTAATTATTCAATGACTTCAGCTAACATTTACATTCTTACTTCCAGGTAAACCTGTCATGCAGATGCCCTACCCCTTGGTATGCATAGTTCAAGATTGTACCGAAACAATCCACCTGGAGCATTATTCTTCGATTGGCAGTGGCATTACTATCACAACACACCACATACTGCATGTCTATGGTGCGTGTACAATGCATCAAACCTATTCTCAGGTAGAGGTCAGCTCGTACGCAATTACAACATGAAACAACTGACACAGAGACCGTAAATTCATGCCTTTTCCTCCGCCTCGGGATTCATGTTATTATCCTCACATGCAGCTCAATTCGCCTGTGCTGTGCAGCATGAGCAAAAGCATATATTGTTTGTGGTCACATGACACGGAACATAAATACAGTGAAACCTTCCTATGTTGGACACCCGCGGTGCAGCCGAAGCGTCTCCTACTTATAGAGGTGTCTGAGTTACAGAATATGACGGCAACAAAAAATGGAACAGATCACAGCTGTGAGAAATGTCCCCCTTCTTCAATTTAAGGTCCTTAGTGCCTGTTGGTGGTGCCTGGTAGTGGTACCTCTACCCACTCTTCACTGATAATTATTACTGATTTTAGTATATTCAATTCCGTTCAGATTCTACTCAATGGCATTACCTCTGGAGCTTTTCGAGCAGCAAGGACTTGTGTCTGAAGCTTCAGCCCGCTTCTCATAGCTTTGGTGCAGTGCTCGTTCAAAGGCTCTAGGCAAACTTAAGACAAGTGCTCACATAAAGAATTACAATATAGACTGACAGCACTTGTTTTTGGACTCTAAAAACTAAAGCAACAAAATGCTGAGACCAGTATAGGGGGAAAAGGGGCAAAAGTCAAGGCCACTGGCTCATTTTGGGTATTTTTGGTGAAAGATGGGCCGATATTGAGGTAATTTGGCCAGGGTTTTGTCCGACTTTGCAGGGAAAACCCTATCCTACTTCCAAGATAGGGAGGTGTCCGACATAGAGAATTTCGTCCCCATGTAGTTTCAATGGGAGCCTGCCCGTGCAATGAAATCATGGGGAGTTGTCCGAGGTAGGGAGGTGTCCAACTTTGGAGGTTTTACTGTACTATAGAGCATTCTACATCATGTAATGTAACAGTTGTTCACGTTTGGATATTTTAACCATGGAATTTACCCTGCATGCACCATACCATGTCCAAACACGAACAACTGCTAGAGAGCAGCATGTACTGTTTCCGTATAGCACTTATGGCTTGCATCCTGTGATCGGAAACAGTGGTGTCTTTTTTCGGCTACAACCAGTAAACTACAGTAAAGATTTAGAAATACTGTGTCATACCATAAAGCACTATGGGAAGTGGCAGTTTGAAAAACTGGAGAAGACTGTCATTAGAATGGGGGACATGTTCTACGGTGAAATTTTTTACAGTGTGTGCTGTACCATGTAATGCACTGCAGGCCTACCACAATATGGTAACGCTCTTAATACTGATTTGCTCAAAAAAGGAATCTGTGCGTTTCTTGTACTAACTTCTTCCCCTTATGCAAGGTTGTAGAAAAATGTTTTCAGTTAATGGGGAGGGAGAGGACATCATTCTGGAGTCTCGTTGACGTACAATGTGTTGTGTGTGAAGGTAATTTTGAAGAGTGTAGGCGGTACAAGACTGTGTTCCCACATTCTTGGCAGTGTTGACTAATAACCATAATAAAGTAGAGGGTACATTTGTTGCTTCATATATTTGTGTCATGGCAAAGTATGTAGATATACATCTGTCTCAACATGCAGGTGACAAAACTGCTTTTTATGCCTAAGCTATGACAAAAAGTTGTTTGTTCAGCACAACTAATCATGTGCCGGCCTCCATGACATGTCTGTGACATTCCAAAGTGATTAACATAGATTCCCATGATTCCCAGTGATTCCCATAGATGTGTGCAATGCTGAAGATGACTGTGTACCTTCCATGGATTTTTGATTCAAGAAAAGTACTGTGTGATTTGCTAACAGCGCCTGGCTGTACCTTCACAATTCTACATAAAAATATGTAAAGCTTGCCGAAGGAAACATCATGAAGGTCCATAGCGAAAAACCCTTAGATGAGGGATAGCAAGGGACATACACAATGTCTCAACATAGCGTGTTTATGTCCCTTCTTGTATCTCCTCTTCAGGTCTCGCCATCATGGACACTATCACCAGCTCGCTTGCTGTTGAACCGTTCTTTCAACGATAAGGGTCACTTTCATGGACTGGATGGCAGCCAACATGCTGTCAATAAAAAGAATAATGGAAGGCGCTCAATATGAACTTTAGGCTGTGTGTGGTCACTGCTTTCTGACAAATGGTGACTTAGAATTTCAGGACAGTGCCTGCAGTGGTAGTATTCTTGTGTTCTCACGCCCATTGTGTGTCATCGGTCACCTGTAATCTGCTAATATGCACATAGCTAAAACAAAGTATATTTGTATTTCTTCGAATACAGTTGGTACAGCACATTGTTTTTTACACATTCTTTGGAAAATATAAATAAAAAATTCTCTACTCTCCAAGTCTCCTGTCAGCTCCACAGCGCAGCTTGGAATTTCACTAGAAGCCACGTGTGAAACCTAGACCAAACTAGTGGTGAAGGTCCATATAGGTCATAGATACTATTATTATTATTAGATCATAGGTCAGGCTTAGGTCCTGGTTGGTAGCAACGCATTTGAATCTTATTAAAAATTGGTGCAGGAGGTGACCAACTAAATACACCAACTGACTCTCACAAATTTTGTGGTGTTATACTTTTGAAACAACATTAATATGCCGCAGTGGTCTTTTCTCCTTTGTTCCTTTTAACCTAGAAATATTAGGTCTTCGGCATCACCAGCCTTAGTTGCTGAGCATGCAGTTATTTACGTTGAGCACTGCAGTTTCATATTTGTTTCTCTGAACAAGCAAGCCCGCTTCCCCATTTTGATAAGAGTCTTTCAGCTTTGACAGGGCATTTGTGGACAAGGAAAACATTTGGACTATTGTGTATTTTGCTATGAAGTGCACCATACAAGGCAGAGGACACCATCAACCATTTCCACCAAGGTTATTAAATTTGTGATAAAGTACATATACCTTTTGTCACTGAATAATTTGGTGGCAAAGTTACTTGAGTGGCAGTTGTGCAATTTTAAGCACATTTTTAAAAAATTGAATATGGGAAGTGCTGACTGGTACCCAATATAATCATTGGGGGTTTACGTCGCGAGACAACTGAGTGTGGAATACACAGCACAGTGTAATGTTCCTTATTCTGGCAATGTTAGCATGGTTCAAGATGTGGGAAATGTTGCACTACCCTTAATAACATCTGTTGGGCCCAGCAAACAGGATACACACACCCTGATCTGAAGACACTATGCCTAACTCAAAAGCAATATGAGATCGACCCGTACGTGTTTATTTGCGAAACTATTATGAATGAAATATGGCCTGTGTGGTATAGAACAATGCGCACACTCAAGTAAACATGCAAAAAATACGTATAAGGTCTCTCGACCTACATGCCGCGATGCGCTCTACGAGATAAACAACACACTACAAAACTACATCCAACACTTTTTGTGCGGGGCAACTCTAATGAGCACTTTCATATAACCGACGAATGGTTCAACGAATGCAGTTCGAGTGGTCACGATACATTCCTACGTCGTTCATTGCAGTCGCGCTATGATGCTGCACAATATATGTATCTCGTGTAACAAGCCTGGCAATCGCGCGATGTGCATGGGCAGAAATACGGCCTTCTTTCTTTGAAGACCAGTCCTCTGCAGGTATATGCTCAAACAATCACCAAGTCTCACGTTGTTGCTCAATCGCTCCCATTCCTGCACTTGTAGTAAAAGCAGCAAACGGGTTGACGTGAATGGCAGCTGAACGGTTGAACTGCGAAGTTCTCGAGCACATAATCACAATTTCACGCCGAAAATGATGTTGAGGTGAGTTCGCGGTTGTTGTTTCCATCGTTCAATAGTTCTCGGGATTACCTCGGACGAAACGCTCATCGTAGCCGGCGGCCATAACTGGATTTCCTCGCAAACGGGAGAAGACGCCAGGGAAGTCAGAGAAAGCCTCAGCTTTCATCCAATCAGACGCACGATTCTCTATCTACGTAGATGGAGCAGGTTTATCCCATCTACGTCACAAAAATGGCTGCGCCCATGGCTTGTTTTGGTTTCTTTGATGAATTAATTTTCGTAATAGGAAGACAAAATTGAGAAACGAAGGTGCGTTTCGGGGGCAGTTGGATGTGCTCGTTCTGAATATCACAACCGTTTCAACACATCGGGAAATCGGCGTAGCTGACCTTTAACTGTAAGTTTGAATTTCAAACACG
Source organism: Ornithodoros turicata (assembly GCF_037126465.1). NCBI lineage: Eukaryota > Metazoa > Arthropoda > Arachnida > Ixodida > Argasidae > Ornithodoros > Ornithodoros turicata. Next base: position 182,990,009 of record NC_088201.1, read on the forward strand.
TCTAGCATCATTTACCTATTTTTTAATGGCTTTCCCCCCTCTTTATAATTCACTGGCTTGCACTGTGGCATTGAGGAGTGCTCGGTCACCCTCCCAGGTGTATATCGCTCGCTCATGGAACGATGCACCAGCACCAGAGGACACGTGTTTCGCCGTGTTTGCGGCTCGTCGGCCCTGGGTAGCTGCGCATCGTTCCGAATTGGCAAACCAGGGGTCACTCAGCGAGCGATATACACCTGGGAGGGTGACTGAGCACTCCTCAATGCCACAGTGCAAGCCAGTGAATTATAATGCAGGGAAAAAAGCCATTAAAGGAACAAATAAATGATACTAGACGTGTTTGTAAGTCAAACTTACAGATTAACATGGCTTCTATGGCTGCACGCAGAAAAACAGATACTCATGGAACGATGCAGCAACACCAGAGGACACGTGTTTCGCCGTGTTTGCGGCTCGTTGGCCCTGGGTAGCTGCGCATCGTTCCGAATTGGCAAACCAGGGGTCACTCAGCGAGCGATATACACCTGGGAGGGTGACTGAGCACTCCTCAATGCCACAGTGCAAGCCAGTGAATTATAATGCAGGGAAAAAAGCCACTAAAGGAACAAATAAATGATACTAGACGTGTTTGTAAGTCAAACTTACAGATTAACATGGCTTCTATGGCTGCACGCAGAAAAACAGATACTCATGGAACGATGCAGCAGCACCAGAGGACACGTGTTTCGCCGTGTTTGCGGCTCGTCGGCCCTGGGTAGCTGCGCATCGTTCCGAATTGGCAAACCAGGGGTCACTCAGCGAGCGATATACACCTGGGAGGGTGACTGAGCACTCCTCAATGCCACAGTGCAAGCCAGTGAATTATAACGCAGGGAAAAAAGCCATTAAAGGAACAAATAAATGATACTAGACGTGTTTGTAAGTCAAACTTACAGATTAACATGGCTTCTATGGCTGCACGCAGAAAAACAGATACTCATGGAACGATGCAGCAGCACCAGAGGACACGTGTTTCGCCGTGTTTGCGGCTCGTCGGCCCTGGGTAGCTGCGCATCGTTCCGAATTGGCAAACCAGGGGTCACTCAGCGAGCGATATACACCTGGGAGGGTGACTGAGCACTCCTCAATGCCACAGTGCAAGCCAGTGAATTATAATGCAGGGAAAAAGCCATTAAAGGAACAAATAAATGATACTAGACGTGTTTGTAAGTCAAACTTACAGATTAACATGGCTTCTATGGCTGCACGCAGAAAAACAGATACTCATGGAACGATGCAGCAACACCAGAGGACACGTGTTTCGCCGTGTTTGCGGCTCGTTGGCCCTGGGTAGCTGCGCATCGTTCCGAATTGGCAAACCAGGGGTCACTCAGCGAGCGATATACACCTGGGAGGGTGACTGAGCACTCCTCAATGCCACAGTGCAAGCCAGTGAATTATAATGCAGGGAAAAAAGCCACTAAAGGAACAAATAAATGATACTAGACGTGTTTGTAAGTCAAACTTACAGATTAACATGGCTTCTATGGCTGCACGCAGAAAAACAGATACTCATGGAACGATGCAGCAGCACCAGAGGACACGTGTTTCGCCGTGTTTGCGGCTCGTCGGCCCTGGGTAGCTGCGCATCGTTCCGAATTGGCAAACCAGGGGTCACTCAGCGAGCGATATACACCTGGGAGGGTGACTGAGCACTCCTCAATGCCACAGTGCAAGCCAGTGAATTATAATGCAGGGAAAAAAGCCATTAAAGGAACAAATAAATGATACTAGACCTGTTTGTAAGTCAAACTTACAGATTAACATGGCTTCTATGGCTGCACGCAGAAAAACAGATACTCATGGAACGATGCAGCAGCACCAGAGGACACGTGTTTCGCCGTGTTTGCGGCTCGTCGGCCCTGGGTAGCTGCGCATCGTTCCGAATTGGCAAACCAGGGGTCACTCAGCGAGCGATATACACCTGGGAGGGTGGCTGAGCACTCCTCAATGCCACAGTGCAAGCCAGTGAATTATAATGCAGGGAAAAAGCCATTAAAGGAACAAATAAATGATACTAGACGTGTTTGTAAGTCAAACTTACAGATTAACATGGCTTCTATGGCTGCACGCAGAAAAACAGATACTCATGGAACGATGCAGCAGCACCAGAGGACACGTGTTTCGCCGTGTTTGCGGCTCGTCGGCCCTGGGTAGCTGCGCATCGTTCCGAATTGGCAAACCAGGGGTCACTCAGGGAGCGATATACACCTGGGAGGGTGACTGAGCACTCCTCAATGCCACAGTGCAAGCCAGTGAATTATAATGCAGGGAAAAAAGCCATTAAAGGAACAAATAAATGATACTAGACGTGTTTGTAAGTCAAACTTACAGATTAACATGGCTTCTATGGCTGCACGCAGAAAAACAGATACTCATGGAACGATGCAGCAGCACTAGAGGACACGTGTTTCGCCGTGTTTGCGGCTCGTCGGCCCTGGGTAGCTGCGCATCGTTCCGAATTGGCAAACCAGGGGTCACTCAGCGAGCGATATACACCTGGGAGGGTGACTGAGCACTCCTCAATGCCACAGTGCAAGCCAGTGAATTATAATGCAGGGAAAAAAGCCACTAAAGGAACAAATAAATGATACTAGACGTGTTTGTAAGTCAAACTTACAGATTAACATGGCTTCTATGGCTGCACGCAGAAAAACAGATACTCATGGAACGATGCAGCAACACCAGAGGACACGTGTTTCGCCGTGTTTGCGGCTCGTTGGCCCTGGGTAGCTGCGCATCGTTCCGAATTGGCAAACCAGGGGTCACTCAGCGAGCGATATACACCTGGGAGGGTGACTGAGCACTCCTCAATGCCACAGTGCAAGCCAGTGAATTATAATGCAGGGAAAAAAGCCACTAAAGGAACAAATAAATGATACTAGACGTGTTTGTAAGTCAAACTTACAGATTAACATGGCTTCTATGGCTGCACGCAGAAAAACAGATACTCATAGAACGATGCAGCAGCACCAGAGGACACGTGTTTCGCCGTGTTTGCGGCTCGTCGGCCCTGGGTAGCTGCGCATCGTTCCAAATTGGCAAACCAGGGGTCACTCAGCGAGCGATATACACCTGGGAGGGTGACTGAGCACTCCTCAATGCCACAGTGCAAGCCAGTGAATTATAACGCAGGGAAAAAAGCCATTAAAGGAACAAATAAATGATACTAGACGTGTTTGTAAGTCAAACTTACAGATTAACATGGCTTCTATGGCTGCACGCAGAAAAACAGATACTCATGGAACGATGCAGCAGCACCAGAGGACACGTGTTTCGCCGTGTTTGCGGCTCGTCGGCCCTGGGTAGCTGCGCATCGTTCCGAATTGGCAAACCAGGGGTCACTCAGCGAGCGATATACACCTGGGAGGGTGACTGAGCACTCCTCAATGCCACAGTGCAAGCCAGTGAATTATAATGCAGGGAAAAAAGCCATTAAAGGAACAAATAAATGATACTAGACGTGTTTGTAAGTCAAACTTACAGATTAACATGGCTTCTATGGCTGCACGCAGAAAAACAGATACTCATGGAACGATGCAGCAGCACCAGAGGACACGTGTTTCGCCGTGTTTGCGGCTCGTCGGCCCTGGGTAGCTGCGCATCGTTCCGAATTGGCAAACCAGGGGTCACTCAGCGAGCGATATACACCTGGGAGGGTGACTGAGCACTCCTCAATGCCACAGTGCAAGCCAGTGAATTATAATGCAGGGAAAAAAGCCATTAAAGGAACAAATAAATGATACTAGACGTGTTTGTAAGTCAAACTTACAGATTAACATGGCTTCTATGGCTGCACGCAGAAAAACAGATACTCATGGAACGATGCAGCAACACCAGAGGACACGTGTTTCGCCGTGTTTGCGGCTCGTTGGCCCTGGGTAGCTGCGCATCGTTCCGAATTGGCAAACCAGGGGTCACTCAGCGAGCGATATACACCTGGGAGGGTGACTGAGCACTCCTCAATGCCACAGTGCAAGCCAGTGAATTATAATGCAGGGAAAAAAGCCACTAAAGGAACAAATAAATGATACTAGACGTGTTTGTAAGTCAAACTTACAGATTAACATGGCTTCTATGGCTGCACGCAGAAAAACAGATACTCATGGAACGATGCAGCAGCACCAGAGGACACGTGTTTCGCCGTGTTTGCGGCTCGTCGGCCCTGGGTAGCTGCGCATCGTTCCGAATTGGCAAACCAGGGGTCACTCAGCGAGCGATATACACCTGGGAGGGTGACTGAGCACTCCTCAATGCCACAGTGCAAGCCAGTGAATTATAATGCAGGGAAAAAAGCCATTAAAGGAACAAATAAATGATACTAGACCTGTTTGTAAGTCAAACTTACAGATTAACATGGCTTCTATGGCTGCACGCAGAAAAACAGATACTCATGGAACGATGCAGCAGCACCAGAGGACACGTGTTTCGCCGTGTTTGCGGCTCGTCGGCCCTGGGTAGCTGCGCATCGTTCCGAATTGGCAAACCAGGGGTCACTCAGCGAGCGATATACACCTGGGAGGGTGGCTGAGCACTCCTCAATGCCACAGTGCAAGCCAGTGAATTATAATGCAGGGAAAAAGCCATTAAAGGAACAAATAAATGATACTAGACGTGTTTGTAAGTCAAACTTACAGATTAACATGGCTTCTATGGCTGCACGCAGAAAAACAGATACTCATGGAACGATGCAGCAGCACCAGAGGACACGTGTTTCGCCGTGTTTGCGGCTCGTCGGCCCTGGGTAGCTGCGCATCGTTCCGAATTGGCAAACCAGGGGTCACTCAGGGAGCGATATACACCTGGGAGGGTGACTGAGCACTCCTCAATGCCACAGTGCAAGCCAGTGAATTATAATGCAGGGAAAAAAGCCATTAAAGGAACAAATAAATGATACTAGACGTGTTTGTAAGTCAAACTTACAGATTAACATGGCTTCTATGGCTGCACGCAGAAAAACAGATACTCATGGAACGATGCAGCAGCACTAGAGGACACGTGTTTCGCCGTGTTTGCGGCTCGTCGGCCCTGGGTAGCTGCGCATCGTTCCGAATTGGCAAACCAGGGGTCACTCAGCGAGCGATATACACCTGGGAGGGTGACTGAGCACTCCTCAATGCCACAGTGCAAGCCAGTGAATTATAATGCAGGGAAAAAAGCCATTAAAGGAACAAATAAATGATACTAGACGTGTTTGTAAGTCAAACTTACAGATTAACATGGCTTCTATGGCTGCACGCAGAAAAACAGATACTCATGGAACGATGCAGCAGCACCAGAGGACACGTGTTTCGCCGTGTTTGCGGCTCGTCGGCCCTGGGTAGCTGCGCATCGTTCCGAATTGGCAAACCAGGGGTCACTCAGCGAGCGATATACACCTGGGAGGGTGACTGAGCACTCCTCAATGCCACAGTGCAAGCCAGTGAATTATAATGCAGGGAAAAAAGCCACTAAAGGAACAAATAAATGATACTAGACGTGTTTGTAAGTCAAACTTACAGATTAACATGGCTTCTATGGCTGCACGCAGAAAAACAGATACTCATGGAACGATGCAGCAACACCAGAGGACACGTGTTTCGCCGTGTTTGCGGCTCGTTGGCCCTGGGTAGCTGCGCATCGTTCCGAATTGGCAAACCAGGGGTCACTCAGCGAGCGATATACACCTGGGAGGGTGACTGAGCACTCCTCAATGCCACAGTGCAAGCCAGTGAATTATAATGCAGGGAAAAAAGCCACTAAAGGAACAAATAAATGATACTAGACGTGTTTGTAAGTCAAACTTACAGATTAACATGGCTTCTATGGCTGCACGCAGAAAAACAGATACTCATGGAACGATGCAGCAGCACCAGAGGACACGTGTTTCGCCGTGTTTGCGGCTCGTCGGCCCTGGGTAGCTGCGCATCGTTCCAAATTGGCAAACCAGGGGTCACTCAGCGAGCGATATACACCTGGGAGGGTGACTGAGCACTCCTCAATGCCACAGTGCAAGCCAGTGAATTATAACGCAGGGAAAAAAGCCATTAAAGGAACAAATAAATGATACTAGACGTGTTTGTAAGTCAAACTTACAGATTAACATGGCTTCTATGGCTGCACGCAGAAAAACAGATACTCATGGAACGATGCAGCAGCACCAGAGGACACGTGTTTCGCCGTGTTTGCGGCTCGTCGGCCCTGGGTAGCTGCGCATCGTTCCGAATTGGCAAACCAGGGGTCACTCAGCGAGCGATATACACCTGGGAGGGTGACTGAGCACTCCTCAATGCCACAGTGCAAGCCAGTGAATTATAATGCAGGGAAAAAAGCCATTAAAGGAACAAATAAATGATACTAGACGTGTTTGTAAGTCAAACTTACAGATTAACATGGCTTCTATGGCTGCACGCAGAAAAACAGATACTCATGGAACGATGCAGCAACACCAGAGGACACGTGTTTCGCCGTGTTTGCGGCTCGTTGGCCCTGGGTAGCTGCGCATCGTTCCGAATTGGCAAACCAGGGGTCACTCAGCGAGCGATATACACCTGGGAGGGTGACTGAGCACTCCTCAATGCCACAGTGCAAGCCAGTGAATTATAATGCAGGGAAAAAAGCCACTAAAGGAACAAATAAATGATACTAGACGTGTTTGTAAGTCAAACTTACAGATTAACATGGCTTCTATGGCTGCACGCAGAAAAACAGATACTCATGGAACGATGCAGCAGCACCAGAGGACACGTGTTTCGCCGTGTTTGCGGCTCGTCGGCCCTGGGTAGCTGCGCATCGTTCCGAATTGGCAAACCAGGGGTCACTCAGGGAGCGATATACACCTGGGAGGGTGACTGAGCACTCCTCAATGCCACAGTGCAAGCCAGTGAATTATAATGCAGGGGAAAAAAGCCATTAAAGGAACAAATAAATGATACTAGACGTGTTTGTAAGTCAAACTTACAGATTAACATGGCTTCTATGGCTGCACGCAGAAAAACAGATACTCATGGAACGATGCAGCAGCACCAGAGGACACGTGTTTCGCCGTGTTTGCGGCTCGTCGGCCCTGGGTAGCTGCGCATCGTTCCGAATTGGCAAACCAGGGGTCACTCAGCGAGCGATATACACCTGGGAGGGTGACTGAGCACTCCTCAATGCCACAGTGCAAGCCAGTGAATTATAACGCAGGGAAAAAAGCCATTAAAGGAACAAATAAATGATACTAGACGTGTTTGTAAGTCAAACTTACAGATTAACATGGCTTCTATGGCTGCACGCAGAAAAACAGATACTCATGGAACGATGCAGCAACACCAGAGGACACGTGTTTCGCCGTGTTTGCGGCTCGTTGGCCCTGGGTAGCTGCGCATCGTTCCGAATTGGCAAACCAGGGGTCACTCAGCGAGCGATATACACCTGGGAGGGTGACTGAGCACTCCTCAATGCCACAGTGCAAGCCAGTGAATTATAATGCAGGGAAAAAAGCCACTAAAGGAACAAATAAATGATACTAGACGTGTTTGTAAGTCAAACTTACAGATTAACATGGCTTCTATGGCTGCACGCAGAAAAACAGATACTCATGGAACGATGCAGCAGCACCAGAGGACACGTGTTTCGCCGTGTTTGCGGCTCGTCGGCCCTGGGTAGCTGCGCATCGTTCCGAATTGGCAAACCAGGGGTCACTCAGGGAGCGATATACACCTGGGAGGGTGACTGAGCACTCCTCAATGCCACAGTGCAAGCCAGTGAATTATAATGCAGGGAAAAAAGCCATTAAAGGAACAAATAAATGATACTAGACGTGTTTGTAAGTCAAACTTACAGATTAACATGGCTTCTATGGCTGCACGCAGAAAAACAGATACTCATGGAACGATGCAGCAGCACTAGAGGACACGTGTTTCGCCGTGTTTGCGGCTCGTCGGCCCTGGGTAGCTGCGCATCGTTCCGAATTGGCAAACCAGGGGTCACTCAGCGAGCGATATACACCTGGGAGGGTGACTGAGCACTCCTCAATGCCACAGTGCAAGCCAGTGAATTATAATGCAGGGAAAAAAGCCATTAAAGGAACAAATAAATGATACTAGACGTGTTTGTAAGTCAAACTTACAGATTAACATGGCTTCTATGGCTGCACGCAGAAAAACAGATACTCATGGAACGATGCAGCAGCACCAGAGGACACGTGTTTCGCCGTGTTTGCGGCTCGTCGGCCCTGGGTAGCTGCGCATCGTTCCGAATTGGCAAACCAGGGGTCACTCAGCGAGCGATATACACCGATATACACACGATACAAACACGGCGAAACACGTGTCCTCTGGTGCTGCTGCATCGTTCCATGAGTATCTGTTTTTCTGCGTGCAGCCATAGAAGCCATGTTAATCTGTAAGTTTGACTTACAAACACGTCTAGTATCATTTATTTGTTCCTTTAATGGCTTTTTTCCCTGCATTATATATATATATATAATTCCCACATCATTGACTGCAGGTTTCAGTACTAGACTGCGCAGCGGGCTTTGCGACCCCTCTGCTCCCCTTGGGTCCACCTAACAAGCTCGAAACCTTTCTGAATATATCCTGCAGGTACTGGAATAAAGATTTATCGCAAAGATAATCATCTGCTGCACGTCGTATTTTTTTAAAATAAGAAATGGTAAAAACACTCGCTCTCAGCGTGTCAAACGCTATATGTAGGAAATAATAACAATAATATCAGAGCATTTTTTCTTTGTTTCGTTATTTCCAAGAGCTCATTACTTTGTGCGAGCCATCGAAAAATTAAAAATTTCTGCTTTGCTGCCGTTAAAGTAGCAAGAAAGCGCTCTCGAATAGCAAAGTGCATACTGACAAGCATAACAAATGCACACGCTAACGACAACAATAACTACTAACAAACACAACCCTTCATTTCTACTGTCTGAATTCGCGGTAGAAGCGTATAAGCGCTTCCACATGAACAAGCACAGTGCTTGAAGAAAGTCTATAACAAATGTAGCTCAACGCAGCCTTCGTCACAATCACCGTGTTGAAGGCCGTCTTTTCTTTCTGATTTTGCTTTAAAAACGTAGCTTAAACAGCTTTCGCACATAACATTTCTGTTTGCTACATGACGCGTCCTATCATGTAATAAAGCAGGGCAAGAATTAAATTTAGCACACAAAAAACTGTTTTGCGATACCGATTCGCAATTCGCTTTAATGAGCAGGCACATCCCTTCCCTTGTTTGTTCACAACTTCACAGCGCGCATGAAATTTAAACACTATTACCTAAAATGCAACAAATTACTGCAGATTCGTCTCACGGGGAATGGAATTTCTACCCTCTGCGTTAAGCGCTCAGATACCCGCATTTTTGCTCAAATAGCAAAATAGCTATGGCTGCAAAAAGTAAGCACTTCAACAAGTTCATAGTTCCTGTCATGCCTTATCGAGCAATGTGCATACCGACAGGCATGACAAAACACAGAACAAACACACCCATTTCTGCTGACAGAACTGAGCTGTACAATGAGGCACGGAGCAACCCGGCCAAAACAAGGGCTCACACATTCAGTGAGCAGTGACTTCTTCTTGAACAGCATAATACCACCTACTGTGAATTTTACCCCGAAAACTCAGCTTGGACACAGCTACGGGCATGACAAACGCACGTGCTAAACAAAAAGCTGACAAACACACCCTTGCAGTGATACTGTCAAAACTGGCGTCAAGTGAGTGCCAGCATAAGAACAAGCACTCCGGTTCTTGCTGCTGTTGTTGCTCTTAACTAACAAATGTAGCTTGATGCAGCCTCCGCTCTGATGACGGCGTGGAAGGCTCATAAAATCGATTCGAATCCAGGTAAAATAGCACTTCCAGAACAAGCGCTTCACATTGCTTGCAGGCCACCCTGCACCCATCTCTTTCCAGAAAACGCGATAAACTTTATTTTTAATCAATATTTCGCGCTACAGTACTTTTCTTTCACACGAAAAGACGTACACAATGCGGAGATTACTTACTTACTTTTCAAGTGACTTCCTAGCTTCACAAATACACACGCCCACACATATATTTCATACACACAACGAGCGTCGCCTATTCAAACTCCCAAAAGTGTCTTCCCAACCCCGAAAAGTGCACATTATTCCTCAGGTCAATAATTATCCAACGGCAAAATACGAAACACACATATGCGCCAGTGGTACAAAGGACAGCGCGTCTTCGCACCTGATGTAATAGGACCTTCCACGCAGACGACACCAGCTAAAAACAAATAAAGCATCTCAGAAATGAACATTGCCATTGCGTACAGAAAGACGTCGAGCTCCATGTAGTAATAAAAAGAGATGAATAACACAGAATTGGAATCCATTGCCTCTTGCTTTATTCACTTGCACCAAAATATTTTGAAACAATACTACAGAGTGAACCAAGGAATTGAGCAAAGAATACATCTGGATTCGCTATACACACAGCACCTCTAAGCCACTTTTAAACCAAACGAGATTGCATGCATGTATTCAATAGTATGCTATAATAATCGTAACAAAAAGAAAAAAAAAGGAAGGAATGCATGTTCGCTATACATCCAAGAGGAAACGGTGCCGTGCTTTTCCGCAACAATTATGATACAGAAGGGAATTCACTTATTTTTGTTTTTATTTCGTTGCACCCACATATTTTGCAAGAATACTAAAGAGTGGAACGGGTAAATGTGAACATCATTCGCTACACGCTGTAGCTATCATAATTTTTAAACCAAACCAGTTGACATGTGTTCATAAGCATACGACCTTTCACTAAATAGGTAAGTTGCTAATGACACTCACAAAATTGTCATTCCAACATCATTGACTGCAAGCTTCAGTGCCTAACACAGCAATGCGCGCCCATCAGTATGCCTTGAACTCACTTCGCACATATACGATACCTTTCTTAATATATCCTACTGCCACCGGAATCAAATGTTTATATGTATATCGCAAGGATAATCATCTGCCTCGCGTTGTACTTTTATTTTTTAAGAGATGCCAAAAGAGTCTCACTCTCGTCGTGTTTCATTTCATAATTATTGACTTAGAGAAATAATATGGATTTCTGTGACCGTGAAGACTCGCGACGCGCGTTGTGTGTAATGAAAAATGTGACTCTGTATGTGTGTCTGTGTGCGTGCCTCACCCCACCTCACCACACCACACTACCCTTTCTGATCGTAATCATTTATTGTAGTTGTTGTGTGCGGGCGTATTTTATGGAAGGACCCCACTTGGCACGTAAGTTCTTTGTGTATGGCTCTTCCTGTGAGTCGAGTGAAGAAGTTATGTACGATTGCGCGAAATATTAGTTTAAAAAATAAAGTTTATCGCGCGCGTTTTTTAATAGAGTTCTTTGTGGAAATTGTGCTTGTTTTGGGCGCGCTAATTTACCAGGATTCGCACCGATTTTATGAGCCTTGCAGGCTGTTATCGCAGCGAGGGCCGTATTAAAACCACATCTGCTAGGCTTTCATAAAGCGGTGTGCTTTGTTCTTATCGAATCGCTCATGCCTTTAGCGTAGAATTAAATGGCGTGTTTGTTAGTTTACCGTCAATTATTGCTGTAGGTGCTTGATAGATTGCGCGTTTGTCGTGCTTGTAGCTGCGTTCAAGCTTAGTTTTATCGGTAAAATTCAGAGTATGTCGTATATGCTGCTTAATAATTTTCTGAGAGCAGAAATGTGTTTGTCTGTTAGTTGTTGTTGTTTGTTAGCGTGTTGTCATGCTTCACGATTATTGCGTATGCCCTTTGCTCGATAAAGCATGACATGCATTATAACTGTTATGTTGATGAAGGTGCTTAAGTTTTGCAGTCATAGCTATTACAATTCCAGCAGCAATACGGGTATCTCGGCGCTTAACGCAGAGGGTAGAAATTATCTCCGTGAATCAAATCTGGATTTCACTGCAATTTGTTTGAAGTAAGTATGATTATTGGATTTTCATAGCCAATAGGTGGCGTGCATATGACGTCACACTATAGCTTTACCCGTGCTTTTTCCCTCTTTCTGGTGAACCGGCGCACCTCGCCCATACGCATGCTTCTTTTCCCTCTTTCTGGTGAACCAGCGCACGTCAATGCACCCCACCTATATGAACAAAAAACGGACGGTTGTGCGCATGCTCATGGAAGCAAATTTCGAAATGGAATGGTGAAAATGACTTTCGTATGCTAAAGTTACTAACTCTTGCCATGCTTCATTGCATGACAGGACGCGGAAGTCGCAGGAAGGAGTGAGAAGTAAGAAACACTTTGAGCGCTTAATTGCTAGTTAACCGTGTTTTAAAAGCAAAATCAGAAAGAGAAGTCGTTTTTTGTGAATCGTGCCGCCTCCCACCCGGCTATTGCGGCGAGGGTTGTGTTGAGCTACATTTGTTAGGCTTTCTTCAAACCAGTGCTTGCTCTAGGAATCGCTCACGCGTTCAGCACGAATTCAGACAACAGAAACGAATGGGTGTGTTCGTTAATTGTTGTTTTTCAGTTGTTGTTTGTCAGAGTTAGCTTTTGTCGGGCTTGTAGCTCCGTTCAAGTTTAGATTTCCTGGTAAAACTCAGGGTGCGTACTATTACGCGGTTCAATAATTTTCGGACAGTAGAAACGGGAGTGTGTGTTTGTGTATGTGTTCTGTCATGGTTTGCAGTAGGCACTTTGCTTCATAAGGCATGACACGCATTATGACTTATGTGTTGATGATGGTGCTTAATTTTGCAGTCGTAGCGCAGAAAATCGGGTATCTGAGCCTTCAATGCAAATTTCCGTCTCTGTGAGACGAATCTGCTGCAAGCTGTTGCATTTCAAGTAATAATATTTAAAGTTCATAGCAAACGTGAACGAAAAAGGGAGTGTTGGGTTGTGTGTCTGCTCATGTAAGCAAGCTGCAAAACGGAATGGTGAAATTGCATTTCATATGCTAAATTGATTCATTCTTGCCCTGCGTCACTGCATCACACATCATGTAGCAAGCAGAAGTGGGGGTTGAGGAAAACTTGGCGCGCTTTATGGATAATAATAACGTTTAACGGGTTTACGTCGCGAGACAACTGAGATCGCGCTTTGTGGATAGTGCGCTACTTTTAAAGAGCAAAATCAAAAAGAAAATATGATTTTCGCGCATTGAGTAAGCCTATTGATCACTTCGAGTGGTCCATGTTCGCTTATTATTTTCTCATCTTCAATAGGGACAGTTATTTTAGACAGAAGCAACAGCGTCCATGAAGAGAGAGATGATTAGTTTCTTGAATTGTTGTGCAAAAAATGTTGATATGGTTCTTAATGATTGAAATGAGTAGAATGAGTAGAAAAATCGCTTTTTGATATGTTTATTTAGTCATTTAGTCAGTCTTCGAGAAAATAGCGCTTAATTGCAAGGCTCAGTTTCTTTTTTTTTCTCAGCCTTTGCACATGGATGGTGTTTCCCTTAATGAGTGAATATAATTTATGACTTCAATAACAGGAGCAAGAAGATTTTTTGTAGTAGTAGTAGCTTTTGTAATTTTTAATGTAAGAATGAAAAATTAGTAATAGCGCAGTAAAGAAAATAATATGGCGATATAAATTAGATTAATACCTGGGAGCATGAAGCAATCCTGTCTGGCGCACATTCTTCAGTCCTGATAGCAAGAACGAACTTTGAAACGTTGACCGTTGGGGCGGTGGTTGGGTGCTCACGGGAGCAGCCTCAGACAATGAGAGGAAATGATGACGTCAAACAGCGCGATGTCTGGTGGACTAGTGCTTCATTCTCGCAGGGGAAGCTAGGGCAGCGGTTGTGGTGTAGGTGCTTTCCTTCATCAGTGAATTTTCAATCGTGATTCTTTCCTTTGTTTTGTACCGTATATCGTCTCATTCCATCTTACAACTTATGTGCTGCGCGTAATCCATGTATTGTAGTTTTGTTGCTGATGTTTAATTGCATGTACTGCGTGGTATATTTGTCGGTAAACATGTAAATATGTAAGTACGTATGCCTGTTATGTAGTTTTGTTGCTGATGTTTCATCGCGTGGACTGCGTGGTATATTTGTCTGTAAATATGTAAGTACGTATGCCTGTTATGTTTGTAATGTACCTCTGTTAGTATCCCATTGTATATGTATTATGTGTATGTCTGTACATAATTATTTTTGCGTTTATGTATCCGCTGTGAGTTATGTGTATTGTGTGCGCCAACACCATGGCCTTAGCGGCCGTTCTTGGTCACTAATAAAAATTATTATTATCATTATTATTATGTCTGAATCTTCCTGAAACGCTAATTTTAGTCTAATTCTTCTGCTTTTGCCTAGTCACTAACCGCCATTGTCTTTTGACCAGAGTTTTCGCGCACTATGACCTTAGTTGTCCGTGTGCCATAAAAACCCGAATCGTCATCATCATCAGTTATCTTTTTAATGGCTTGGCCTCTCTCTCTCTCTTTTAAAGAGCATGGAGCGTGCTAGTGGGAGGTTATCCCCACAAAAAGGAATTGAATGTGAACGAAAAAATAAAATTGAGATCTCGGCTTCACTGGTGTGAGGCCCTCCTTCAATATACCCTCAGGAAAACTTTCATATTTTCTCTTTGTACTGCTTATTTAGGTGCTCTTCAGGGCTTAAATGCTTGCCTATTTCGGGCCTTTTTAAAGCCTAAAAATACAGGCCTTAGTCATTGCATTCGCCGTCCTGTCCCCTCCTTATGCTTCGAGTGAATATTTTGAAATTGGAATTTGGAAAATTTGAAATTGAAATTGGAAACAGTGAAATTGGAAGCCAAAGTAAAATCCCGACTTCAAAGCAGGTAACGTGTGTTTAGTTCGCATTCATTATCACCAATCGCACTACTTATTATCTGTCACTATAGGGTGAGTATTAATATATACACTTCTACGTTCGACCTGAATATATCCTGGTAGAAATTTATCATTCGTAGGTATTCACAGCGGCTAGCACAAAGATACGGTACTCATGCGTCGACTCTGGCCATCTGCACAGGTTGTTCTGGTAACCATATAAATTTTGAGAAGGAAACCGCACTGGATTAAACTATGCCATTAACTGCATTTATATGTGGGGTACTTTTGCCACGTTCGGAGTTGGACAAAAGTTTACGAAACAAGCTCTGGCGCATTCTTTCCTCATAGTGACACGTTAGCAGCGAGTGGGACAGTGTAGAGTTGCAAGCAGGTCAATGGGGTACCTAAGCACATCTCTGTAGGTCCGTACTGTCCCATTCGCCGTTAACGTGTCACTCTGAGGAAGGAATGCGGCATATGCAGTATCCATATACATAAGTTACATATACGTATATACGGTTACCAACGAAGTCGGCCCAGCACGCACATTCCGCAGGGTGTCAGTCGTGAAGCTGCTCAGAAGTCGTGTGATCGAAGTTCAGGGACTCCGGCTTATTCAACCCATGAAGAACGCTGCCCGAAGAACCCATACAGAACGCTGCCCGAAGAAGGAATAGCCACACGCGCATACCACAACTTCATCGTCGTCGGTTCTTTCATATCTCTCGTCGTCGTTTACAACATCCCCCCCCACGCAAAATAGACGCGTATAATGAACAACACAAATAGTTCACAACTGTTCACGCAACTGTTCACGTTAGTTCACGACAGCCCATAGCGATCCGGTGGACGTCGAACTCTTGTAATTCGTCTTAACTATTGTGGCGATGGTGTTGTTCTTGCAGGTGACTGCATTTCCTGAGACGAGGTTTCAGTAACAGGATCCCACGACCAAGACCACTCAGCATTACTGTGCTGTTTTTCATGCACTATTTTGTTAGATGCGAGCCTCAAATGGTCTGCATGCACGAACCATGTTTGGCGAAGTACCTTCACTAGGAACGTTACAGATGATTTAATTCTGCTTATTTGTCCAGCTAACCAGTTTGTCTTTTCACCACGCACAGTTTTCACGCAGACTTTGTCACCAACGCTGTACAAAATGCTCTGGCGACGCTTTTTGTCTGCGCACAACTTAATCCTTTCGAGCTTCTCAGTCATTACAGATGCCAATCTTGGCCTAAGTTTTAAAAACCTGGTTCGTACCTTACGCCCCAGAAATAATTCACTCGGCGTCTTATCGGTGAATGTTTGTGGAATAGTTCGGTACGCAAAGAGATAGTTATCAACCCGATGGTTGAAGTGAACGGCTAACTCCTTTCTGTTTATCATCTAAAGTTGCTTTAAGGAGGGTTTTTTAAAAGTTGTTTTACAGCACGTTCTGCGGAACCATTTGACGCAGGGCGGTACGGAGGTGTTACTGTGTGTCGTATTCCGTTGGCTTGTAAGAAGCTTTCAAATTGATGCAACTTAAACTGAGGACCGTTGTCGTTCACCACCTCTTTCGGCAATCCATACGCAGCAAAAATGGAGCGAACCTGTTCCACTGTCTTATCGCAAGACGTGTTGCTCATGATACGTACTTCGAGCCACTTACACAGTGCGCGTCAATTAACGCCAAGAAGTATTTCCCTTCTTTCTGTGCAAAATCAATAAAAACACGCTCCCATGGGGTCACGCTCCATGACCAAGGTTGCAAGGATGCAGCCGGAAGCGACGGTCTAACACTCTGACAAATGTCGCATTCGCGTGCGACTTTTTCCAACTGCTTGTCAATACCAACCCACCACACTGTGGATCGAGCCGAAGCTTTCATTTTGTTAATTCCCGGCTGCTCCTCGTGCAACATTTCAAGCACTTCACGTTGTAGAGCTTCTGGTATGACTACACGATTATTCCACACAACACAGTTCATGTTCACTGAGACATCATACCTACGAACAAAAAACGGTTTCAGCTGCTCCCCTACCTCACGTGGCCAACCTGACAATGTCATTTCCCTTACTGTACTGAACACCTCGTGCTTGTCAGTCGCAGTCTGAACATATATGGCAGTTAGTGGTATGTCGCTTATGGCTGAGAAGTAGTAAATTTGTTCCACTTTGTCTGTCGTGTCTGGGAGTGGAAGTCGCGATAACCAATCAGCACTACCTATGGTACTGGCTTTTTGATAGCGTATGTGGTACTTGAAATTTGCTAGAAACATCAACCATCGATGTATTCTGCTAGCTGCTACTGCACTAGCGTGCTTCTTAGGATCAAAAAGTGAAGAGAGTGACTGATGATCTATCACGATTTCGAATTCTCCACCCATCAAGTACTTTTCAAACTTTTTGATACCGAACACAATTGCTAAAGCCTCCTTTTCTATGTGCGTGTAATCAGGTTCACTTCCATGTGTCGAGGGGGCTGACGTAGACTGTGCATCCGACGTGACTGAGGTTAGGTTAGGCCAGGTGAATACGTATTCCATGCGTCAAAGGTGCTGATGTAGACTGTGCATCCGACGTGACTGAGGTTAGGTTAGGCCAGGTGAATACGTATTCCGTGTGTCGAGGGGGCCGACGTAGAGTGTGCATCCGACATGACTGAGGTTAGGTTAGGCCAGGTGAATACGTATTCCATGCGTCAAAGGTGCTGATGTAGACTGTGCATCCGACGTGACTGAGGTTAGGTTAGGCCAGGTGAATACGTATTCCGTGTGTCGAGGGGGCCGACGTAGAGTGTGCATCCGACATGACTGAGGTTAGGTTAGGCCAGGTGAATACGTATTCCATGTGATGAGGGGCTGACGTAGTCTGTGAATCCGATGTGACTGAGGTTAGGTTAGGCCAGGTGAATACGTATTCCATTTGTCAAGGCGGCTGACGTAGACTGTGCATCCGACGTGACTGAGGTTAGGTTAGGCCAGGTGAATACGTATTCCGTGTGTCGAGGAGGGTGACGTAGAGTGTGCATCCGGCATGACTGAGGCTACGTTAGGCCAGGTGAATACGTATTCCATGTGTCGAGGGGGCTGACGTACACTGTGCATCCGACGTGACTGAAGTTAGGTTAGGCCAGGAAATACGTATTCCATGTGTCGAGGGGGCTGACGTAGACTGTGCATCCAACGTGACTGAGGTTAGGTTAGACCAGGTGAATACGTATTCCGTGTGTAGAGGGGCTGACGTAGAGTGTGCATCCGACAGGACTGAGGTTAGGTTAGGGCAGGTGAATACGTATTCTATGTGACAAGGGGCTGACGTAGTCTGTGCATCCGATGTGACTGAGGTTAGGTTAGGCCACGTTAATACGTATTCCATGTGTCGAGGGGGCTGACGTAGACTGTGCATCCAACGTGACTGAGGTTAGGTTAGGCCAGGTGAATACATATTCCATGTGTCGAGGGGGCTGACAGACTGTGCATCCGACGTGACTGAGGTTAGGTTAGGGCAGGTGAATACGTATTCCGTGTGTCGACGGGGCTGACGTAGAGTGTGCATCCGGCATGACTGAGGCTACGTGAGGCCAGGTGAATACGTATTCCATGTGTGGAGTGGCTGACGTAGTCTGTGCATCCGACGTGACTGAGGTTAGGTTAGGCCAGGTGAATACATATTGCATGTGTCGAGGGGGCTGACGTAGACTGTGCATCCGACGTGACTGAGGTTAAGTTAGGCCAGGTGAATACGTATTCCATGTGTGGAGGGGCTGACATAGTCTGTGCATCCGACGTGACTGAGGTGAGGTTAGGCCAGGTGAATACGTATTTCATGTGTCGAGGGGGCTGACATAGACTGTGCATCCAACATGACTGAGGTTAGGTTAGGCCAGGTGAATACGTATTCCGTGTGTCGAGGGGGCTGACGTAGAGTGTGCATCCGACAGGACTGAGGTTAGGTTAGGCCAGGTGAATACGTATTCGATGTGGCGAGGGGCTGACGTAGTCTGTGCATCCGATGTGACTGAGGTTAGGTTAGGCCAGGTGAATACGTATTCATGTGTCGAGGGGGCCGACGTAGACTGTGCATCCGACGTGTCTGAGGTTAGGTTAGGTCAGGTGAATACGTATTCCATGTGTTAAGGGGCCGACGTAGTCTGTGCATCCGACGTGACTGAGGTTAGGTTAGGCCAGGTGAATACGTATTTCATGTGTCGAGGGGACTGACGTAGACTGTGCATCCGACGTGACTGAGGTTAGGTTAGGCCAGGTGAATACGTATTCCGTGTGTGGAGGGGGCTGACGTAGAGTGTGCATCCTACATGACTGAGGTTAGGTTAGGCCAGGTGAATACGTATTTCATGTGACGAGGGGCTGACGTAGTCTGTGCATCCGATGTGACTGAGGTTAGGTTAGGCCAGGTGAATACGTATTCCGTGTGTCAAGGGGGCTGGTGCAGACTGTGCATCTGGAGTCACTGAGGTTAAGTTAGGCCAGGCTAATACGTACTATTAGACATGTTGCGGAATGGTCAATGTAGAGTATGTATACAATTCGAGTATGCACTAAATAAGAAAGAGTGTATGTGGTGCCGAAGAGGGTCATTGTAGTTGAAATATATTTACACACATATATATATATATATATATATATATATATACAGGTCCATGGAAAGCTCTAAGAGCCCTGTTGAGGACTGTAGAGACTCTTGATGTCGTTTAGCAGCCTTTCGAAAGGTTGCTCATTTTTGTTGGTACGGTCAGTCCTCCAAAGGTACTCACTGTGGTGGTGTGCCATGTTATTACTTGTCACACCACCCCTGGCCAACCTATGCCGCAGTGGTCTCTACTGAGATTCAATGTGGTTGGTGGTCACGCCAGTGTGCGGGTCAACAAAGTTGTATGTGTGGTTGACCGTCATTTGCTGGAAACCTTCTGCTGACAGACCGGCGTACCCCTTCCAGCAGTCAGTGTAAAGGATTGTGCGCTTTTCGACGTCCTTGTCTATGAGGGAAAGGAGTGTCTCCTTGTCTCGGCATATTTCCAGGCAGAGTTGTTTAGTGTCGACGTCAATCAGCCACAATTGCCAGGTCCCTTCGACGATACGGCCACGTTGGTATTTGCGGCGACCAATTTTACGTTCGTCGGTTTCCACAACGTTGGCAGGGCCGCCGATTTTCTGCGTTTGCGTATTGGCCAGCGAGTCCGTGCGGACTTCTCGGCAGTATGAGTACCAGTCTGCAACGGTAGCTGGTGATACAGCTACCTCCGGAACTATGGAGGCCTCGTCGAGGGCCTGCTGAAAAGTATTTTTTGCTTTTGCGCGAAACAGTACGTAAGTATCAGGACTTGTTCTGGTGCGAGTTTAACGTTCTCAAACCATGTTCCTACAGTCACAGGCTGTGAGAACTGGGCATGGCCGTGCCGACATCGGAATTGTCCGAATGTGCGCTGCGACGGTTTCACGCTTAGTTCACGGCCGCAGCGGGAGCAGTTCGTGTTGTTCGGTAGGAGTCGTTTGAAATGGATCCACGATACAGTTGTGTCGGTGTCCGTGAGCACACGGCCTAGCGTGAAGAGGTTCATTTCTCCACTCGTTTCGCAAGTTCGCGTTTCAAAACGGCCGCTTACGTGCTTTTTTGTCTGCCAAATGTTTGTTATTTGCCATGCGCTTATTAATTACGTCCGTAATACACACACAAACTGTAAAGTGTTAGGATTTCGTTTCGCATTTCTATCGACTGTCGTGTTCGTTGTTGGTGCCGCTGAAGTAGTGGGATGGTGATAGAATATACATAGCCGTACTGCTCAGTTTTGAAAAAGTCATTTTCGTAAAACATATTTTAAAAAGGTGCATATTTTTAACTAACTTTGATTCGTAAATCCGGAGATTGTCTTAAAGTTGCTAGGAAGATAGCACATTTTTGGCTTTTCTTGCTTTTTTCGAAAAGCCCGCGGCATCGTTGCTAGAGTATATCCGATCTTGCTGTTCTTGTCGTCCGCTAATCCGTTTCCAGCAACGTAGACGTTCGAAGCGTTCCACGTAGGCATCGAACGCCGTTGTCTGTGGGTTGAATTCCTTGAGGTGTCCTACACTTGCCAATCCTGAACCTTGCCTCTTCTGCGTGCGTCGTATCCACCGTCTCGTCGCCAAATGTTAGGTTGTAGAAGTCTAGTGACCGAAGTTCAGACACACTGGCAGAGTGCTCGAAGAACTCGTTTATTCAACTCATGCACACAGAACGCTGCCCGACGAAGGAATGACCACACGCGCATACGACAACTTCATCGTCGTCGGTTCTTTCATGTCTCTCGTCGTCGCTTACAGCACTTACCTCTGTGAGGCCAACAGCGGCAAGCTCTTTCACCACCACCACCACGACCACCGAGTGCGGCAGAGCCTGCTTCGTAAACTTTTGTCCACCACTGTACTGCAAGTAATCTTATCAAATTTAAATGAAATCAACTTAACTTTACTGAAATTTTCCAAGTCAACGTCACTTTTTTGCTAAAAACAGAAAGCGCATGTCATATGTACCGCGTTCCACTATAAAATAAACCCTATATACAATGGTGATACATGATAAAATTATGCGAAAACTGTCTTTCTAGACGCGCATGTTGTCGGTCGCGCTCACCTCTCCGTCAAGTTAATGCAAGGAGCGGCAGAAGAATATGTGATCCGCCATTCCTGTTTCCCTCATACCTTTTTTAGACAACTACGGTTTTAACCTTTCTGCTTTTTTCAGAAATAGTAATCAGAAAAGATATATTCATTTGAAAATGAATTAGAAGTGACATGTTCATGACATCTGCGCCTCGCTTCTTGACGGGGAGATGGCACGAATGTCCCACAGTTTGAAATCCCACATGTTCAAAATTTGAGATTTCTAAATTACAGAATGGTACTGTTGAATAATACATATCACAGAGAAACCTCGCAGTATTCAATGATTTTCACGTCGGTAGAAGTCATTAGGCTTTGTATGGCGGCCGCATCAGAGTAGCAGAAGTGGTTAGAATCTGATAAAGTTATCTTTCAGAAGTTAGGTTAGTTTAGGTTTGTTTTTTCACAGTTCGCCACACATTCGGGGGCCCCAGCACGTGCGCAACACCCTAGCGCCGCTTCAGATGGTGAACATATTATATTTCAAACGGTGGTTTCTTAACGGTGGCATTTTGGGATACTCCCCTTGACGGCAACGAAGGGCCGCTGATAATTTGTGCGTGTGGAAACAATGATTTCCACAGCTTTTTTCCTTCTTTTTAGCAGTTACTATGGTAGTACAGATATACTGTAGGGGACACGGTTGTCTAAAATCAGCAGTCCGTGATTTATCCCTCTCAAATCTCCAGGTGTTGCAAAAATATTCCTTTCGAGTATTAAACATGTGCAGTACATGACCCCTCTTGAAATACAATATTGGCACAATACTTTCAAGCGCAACCGAGGTAATACGGGACTGCGAAGTTCTGACATGAGATCTTAGGTGTCCTCGACCGTACTTTGTGGTAGATTTGGGCACTTCCAACACGCGCTTTCCGTTTATGGCCCAAAAGCATTACGTGTACAAGGCAGGCTTCGAAGTCCAACACAGAAAAGTAAATTGATTTTAATTCAAATTTGACAATACCGGCTGTGGTTCGTGGTTCACAATTGCACACAAATAAATGTCGCTGACGGAATATTTTTGCGTAGCGTGGTTTTAAATTTTGTGACATGGCCACTGAAGCATCCTGTATGATCGTACAGCTGTACCTTTACACCGCGGATGTACCTATGCATGCTTAGAAGTGAATCACCTTGTTCGAAGGTATTTCATCTAAGCAACAGTAGGCACACATCGCGTACCCCAAGGATACCCATATGCGACTTCATGGAGGCGTATTTTTTTACTTCCTTAGAGATGCACATGTGCACCATCATGACGGCTTGCTGAGGACCCGCTTTATACCTGGCAGTATCGATCTATACCCGTAGCGAGGTACCTTTTCCACGTCTTGGTGATACACATGTGTAACTTACACATTTACACGTTTATGTCCAGGACTGTTCGATTTATAGTGCTCCTCGAATGTCTAATATTGTGTATCTTTTCTTTTCTTTCTATTTTTTTCTATTTCTATCTATTAAGGACATCAACGTTCTGTGAGTGAAAACATTTGAAAAGTAAATATTATTCAAAGCAACGCATACTTACCACCCGTTGAGGTGAAACTGTCCTATCATAATCATTAAACTAGAGTTGCTGTTACCAGGCGGATACTAAAGGCAATTCATGATTGGGCAGCCTATGCATGACTTCCAGGAATCATCATTCCGAAACCGTCATTCGTCAGAAGAGTGTTTTAAAAGGCGAACTTTATTCTACAGAGATGCATTCATTTGAAACGGTGCTTTCCAAATCAGAGGAGTAAGTTCACTGCGCGATGAATTCATAATGACCGCATCCCATGTCTGGATCCTTCTTGCATAGTTCCTTCCACGTCACCCTGCCTTTCTCCTCTGGGGTGGGCGTTTCCTTTCCAGGGTACCATTTCTTCATAAATGCAGAGTAGAAATTTGGAGGACTGAGGAATTGCCACTCTTTTCCCTCTTCTTCTTTAGTCTCACACATTTTCGGGGATGATGACCACCATGAGGCGCTTCACACCAAAACAAGAAACTAAAGAAGACGCGATGAGACTCTAAGGTAAAATTCTGGTGATTTCAAATACACGATAACCAATATTAATTTGACGGAAAAGTCTTCGTGCTGAAGCACGCTAAATGCACGTGACTGTACTCTGCACCATAACATTGGAGAAAATACACCTTCAGAAGCATACTAAAAACTTTGGAAACGACCGCTATTCAGAATGATACGATATCGCTCTGTCTGGTGACTTTTCCAGAATGTTTTCACTCTTGCGTTTACGTAGTCTACGTGATAAAAGCACAGAAAGACGTACACTCCATTTTAAAAGCTTATCAGAAGACCGCTCAATAATCGCAGCCATCTAGTAAACATTGCTCATACTGGTCAGCTTAACCAAAATCACAGGGTTGCAAGGAGGTCAATATTCTGCATTAGGGGTACGCTCCAGAGTTCACTTGAACGAGGCTTCGCCGAGTGGAGCAGGAGGGAAGACACCTTAGCGGCGCTTAGCTGAAATAAAGCTGAAACTCTGGATGGAAGTAAACTCTGGATCAAGCTGAACCTAGGATATGACTCATTACCAAAAAATTCATTAACTAGCCTTTAATCAGAGGCCTAATATCAGATACCCGAATTAGAGACAGTGATTATTTAGATTCCTCCAATTTCTAAAAGGGGGTCCTGAATGGAGCATATAAATTGATACTCATATCGCCAGATGCTGCCATGCATATGAGCTGAAATCACATGTATCAGGAGTGCACAAAGGACAGCCCTCTTCGGAGTCGGTGGCTATGTAGTCCATCTACCGGTTTATATCGCCAGCAAATCGCCTCTCACTCCAATCAGTTGTATCACTCCACAGGATGTAGCCGCCTGACGTAGAATGGACGCTGTCCTTCTGCACTCGCTTTGTAACATTTCATAATTAAGCTTAAGGCGGAATCACCCCAATGTATTCTCTATGGGAATTGCTTTGTCCAGTTCATCTCGAAAACTACTCCACTAATGAAGCAGTACGCCGAGCTTGTAATACATTGGTAAATTCTGCACGTCCTGACATTTTTTTTATCAGAATACAGCAAATAGGCGAATTTATACGATTTTTTGTTTCTGTGAATGCGAATACATGGAGTCCTATGGGAGCAGCAGAAAACACTTCCTCAGATCTCTCAGCGACGAAATAAACGCCTGAAAAATATGTCAGGACGTGCATCTGTGCCCTCTGATGACAGTACAAGCTAAGCAATCAGTAAGCCATCGTAATCATCACCATCATCATCATCATCATCGTTCCAAGAGTTCAATCGTTACGACCAATGGAATTGGTGCAGGTAACATGGAGTTGCTGGCCTCACACTAGTGAGGCCAAAATCTTCATCTTATTTTCCCTTGAATATGAATCAATCCTTCTCCTATGAATCAATCAATCAGATTGATCAGCAAAGAGAGCAGCGCCAGGTAGCCGGTGCATATTAGCATATTCTAAGCGAATCCCACATCAACAGTACGAACGAGAAGGTACTAAAAGTGAATAGGTTTGAAACGGGTAGATCAGGGATGGGAGAGGATCTCTGAAACGTGTTGCTAGAAGGAAGGCAACAATCTTGTAGTTACTCTTTAATAGGGTGCCACGATTGTGGTGAACTGCGGTCGGCCTCAGCACTCTTTGGGATTAAGACGATACGGCCATGCTTAAGGCTTCGGTCCTACTCCCCTTGTGAAAACTGACATGTTTTGCCAAGAGATTGCGCGGCTCCTATTTGTCAGTAGCATAGATTAAAGCGGTATAATAACCGAGCTAAACAACGACATCCTTTTTCTAATCCAAGATGGCCGATTCTAATCCAATTCTAAGCCAAAATCCAGCTCTAAGCCAACAGAATCCAGTTCTAAGCCAACACAATCCTCTTGTAATCCAACACAAGCCAAATCCAAAGCCATCTGATTGACCGCCATTAGCTCCGCCCACTTCACGTTGATTGGCCACCAAAACCCCCACTGATCACTGATTGGTCAATCGTTGCTCTGATCCTTTATGCTAATTAGTTGGCTTGGCTCTGCCGAGTTCACGCTCAATGGCCCATGCTAAGCCTACTGATCATTGATTGGTTGACTGTAGCTCCGCCCCTTTATGCTAATTACTCGGCTCTGCCCACTTCACGCTGATTGGTGCATGCGTATCGCTGAGCACAGCTCCGCCCCTTTATGCTAATTATCCGGCTCCGCTGATTGGTCCTTTCTAAGCCTACTGATCACTCTCCCACACTTTCTAAGCCCTCTGATTTGCCATCTCCCCTTTAAGCCTACCGATTGGCCCGTTCTAAGCCCACTGACTGGGGCCCACTGAACATAGCCTTCAGTAGCGCCCGCAAGATGGCAGCGGCCCCGCTGCGGCTTTATCTCAGATGTTCAAACTTACCTATCTCTTCATGCCGATTGGCCCGCGCCATAATGGCTAGCAGGTGGCCTACTGAACATAGCCTTCACCGGCGCCCGCCAGATGGTGCGCGGTTCGCTCGGCGGCGGCTTCAGATGCTCCTAACTCAATTGGGTGTCTCTATCTCATACGTCCAAACTTAGCTCGTGCCACCAGATGGCGAGACTCAGGTGCATCAACTCCGCGCGATTCCGCTTCGAGGCGTCACACGAGCGAGAGACTTCGTCGAGATGTGCTGCCACATATTGCGCTCCCGTATCACCACAAACAAGTTGCGGGACATCACACGCGAAATCTTGGACGAGTACCTGTCTGCTTACAGGGAGCAATCACTGCGCGAGCTTCAGGAACTATGTCAGGAAGAAATAAGAGTCGTGAAACGGTCATCAATCGCGCTAGGAGCTATGGACGAAAACAAAGATGCATCACACCTCGCTACACAGTCTGCTCGAGTTATTCCACGATGCGCATGCAGTTCCAGCAATCCGCTCGAATCCTATCTCCGGCGCGTCCATGTGTGGGAAGACAGTGCTCACGCAGAATATAATGAGACACCCAGAGTTATTTAGCATTCCACCGCAGAAGATACTCTACGTACGAAAGTATGCAGCCGGCTGGGAAAAGGATTTCGACGGCGTGGAGTTTATGGACAGGATACCCGCAGATTGGGATGAGCGATATCCCACTCTCATAGTTATTGACGATCAAATCACGGAAAAGGGGGTTCTATCAGAGGTAGAGTCACTGTTTGTGCGTGGTAGCCACCATAAGAATGCGTCCGTGATCCTGATCACACAAGCCTTGTTCTATCACAACGCCGCTTTTCGAACGATATCGCTGAACGCCAGTTATATCGTATTGTTCGCTATCGTGTGTGAACGCTTGGTCCGTACAACAGATCGAAACCTTCGGACGTCAGGTGTTTGGGAAACAGGGGCTCTCCTATTTTCTCGACGCATAAAACCAGGCGACGGAGAAGGCGCACGGCTATTTAGTTGTGGATCTGCACGCGCAAACACCTCCCTCTCGTAGCCTGCGAATGGTATTTTACCGCACGACCGGCAGTTCCTGTTTACGCCTGCGAAATGACGGCCGATCTTAGACGACATCTCACGCTCCTCAAGGTATTGGCCGCCAGCAAACCGACGCACCGCGCAGAGTTACTTAAAGAGCTCAGCTGCGACGACATTCGAATCCTTTCGGAAATCTGTCTGAACATTCTACGCGGAAATATCTCACTTTCGACAGAACTTCATAAAAACCTGAAGAAACACAAAAAAATCCTCCGCTTCCTCGCTTACAAGTCACTTCATAAGTGCCCCAGGCAGTTGAAGAAATATATTAGGGGACAACGATGTGGTCTCATTCCCATACTTCCACTGCTCCTCTTAGGGCTATCAAGTCTCGTGGTGGGAGTCGCCGGGCGGGCAATATCCAAAGCCATCGGTCATGGCTCATAGAATAGAAATAGGTGAAGTTCTGAAATCTAACGATTCGGACGACGTAAAAGTGGGCAAAATACTGGAAGCCCTCTATTACTTGCTGAAGCGCACTCACTATCATCCTCCTCCTCCTCCTCCTCTGGAACCTGTCCATTCGGAGCCTGAACTGGAACCCAATCAATTCGATTTTAATCTTCTACCCTCCGGCGTTGATAAAGGACGCGCGAAATCTGTGCGAAAAGAATTGAAGAAAATTTTCACCTGGCAGGCGGATAATGTGCTAGTATATAGAGGGAAGCGAATCAATCGCTCAAACATTGTGGCTCTTGTGAGCTACTTAGCACGTCGTAGCGCGCTCATCAAGAAACCCAGCTGGTACAAAAAAGTATCGAAAATTATAAGCGCTCTGAAAATACACCGCATTGCTCACTGGAGCAAATATGGGGCCCTATAGAAAGATCAAGGAGAAAGGGTTAGGTGGAGTGGATCGGTACCGACGTTATCACAAGCTCACGCGCGCAGAAGCCGTCGAACAGCTGAAAAAAGAAGATGCTTACACCCTTCACAAGCCAGTGAAGAAAAAATTTAAGCGACGCTCCATCATCGCAACTCACGTGCGGGATTTGTATCAGGCACACCTTCTGGATATGCGTAAATATCAGAAATTTAACAAGGGCTTCAGGTACATCTTAACGGTCATATATACGCTATCGAGGTACCTGTACATGGTCCCCATTCGCACAAAGCGCCCGCAAGACGTAAAGAAAGCTTTCCAGCGAGTTTTCCGTCATGGAATTCCGAAGAATTTGCTGACGGATCGCAGAAGCGAATTTTGGGGTTCCCCCATTCGTCAGTATTTTCAGTCGCTACTAAATCACTATAGCACGCAAAGCGGAATGAAAGCGGCCTCCTGTGAACGCGTGCAGAGAACAATTAGAGAAAGAATAGCCAGGCATTTCACTAGTACAGGGAAGTTTAATTATATCAACGCGCTGCCGAAGATAGTGGCCGACTATAACGACTCGGTACACTCCGTCACGGGCAAAAAGCCGAAAAACGTGAACGCCGGAAATGAAGTAGCTCTGTTCAACAGATTGAATCATAAGACGATCTCACGCGAGAGCAAGTATAAAGCAGGGGACCAGGTGAGGCTCGCGTTAGATCGCGGCGTGTTCGCAAAAGGCTACGATCAAAGGTGGACGGCCGAAGTGTTCGAGGTGTGGCGAACGAGAATGACCGATCCGCCTGTAGTGTACGTGAAAGATTCGACTGGAAAAGAAATACTGGGATCATTCTGCGAGCAAGAGCTGCAGCCCGTCCACCATCTTTCCTCGTACGATAGGCGACTCATATCCGCAGTGATTAGAAAGAAGAAAATTAACGGGGTATTGCACTACTTGGTTCGTTGGTTCGGATATGCTAAAGATCACGATTCTTGGGTGCCTGCCAGCGATGTCAGAAAATGAATTTTACGTGTATCTGCTCTCGAACTCCAGCATGGACCTGTACCCGTCCAACACGCTGAATGACTTCACGATCACGTTAGATAAGCCGCTACACCTGGATGATTCGTACGTCGTCGGTCTAGAGGGATTTTCCATTCCCAACAGCTTCCTGAACGTGAACCAATTGCCGGATAACCTGATAACGCTATCAACGGAGAAGTGGCAAACAAAACAGCTCACGTTCGAAGACACGGACACGCTATTGAATAAAATATTCCCAGAATATGGGATAGAGTGGACTTACGAGGAAGATCACGACGTGTTTAAGCTACCGTCGTGCGTGCGCTCGGTGAAATTAATCGACAGACCACTGCATCTCGCCTTTGGAATCGTCGGCATCGATGGAGATCACCTGGAGGGCGGTAGTGTACGCGCTGTCCCAAACGTGTTACCGCTCGTGGAAGAAAGAGCCGTTATGATGCGAGTTCGCCGGGTGATAGTGATCAATAACGATCTAATTTTAGAACCCCGATCCCTAATTACCTTACAAATTCAACGAATTCTTCAGAGCGACGACCGATACAGAATCACGGGTGGAATACAAAGACAACACTTACTCGCTCTCTCTCCCGATGAATTTCAACTTGTCGACCGAGTTCCTGGACCTCATTCAGGTGAAGCACATCCATGTTGAAGGATCCCGAAAGCGCATCATGTGTAATCCCATAGTGAAGACGTACCGCATCCACATAAACACTCAAGAAACGGAAAGTCGCCGCATTTCACTTCCACCAAATTACTACAAAGCACCCGAAGCTCTCGTGAGCGCCATCCATGAGCGTCTGGAGCCGGAGGCTTCCCTCACGTACGATGCATGGGCGAGGAAGTGTTCGTTGAGCTTGCGGGAAAACGTGTCGCTTACATTATCCGATTACTTTGCGTACCTACTGGGTTTCGGCGCGAAAACCTTATTTACCGAAAACGATACGGGCGTCGACGAAGTGACCATAGATCTTCCCATTAACTGTATTATGATATACACGGATCTCGTCACGCCCTCCGTAGTGGGAAACGGGTGGCATCTGATACTGAAATTAATTCCATTCGTATACAATAGAACGAAAGAACAACTGAGTTTCAGCTTTCTACCCGTTCAGTATTTTAAGTTAGTGCAGCGCGAAATTTCCTCAATCACCGTCTCGATAGATCGACCGCGGTAGATCGACGCTGACGCTGCACTTTAAGCATGTACACTAAAGCGGTACCAATCTACGGATTTGGCGTTCCGACGGTATACAGGTCGCACCTGTACCAGAGGGGAGGTAATTTCTTTTCTCAGCTCGGGCGTTTCGCTATTCCACTCTTTAAACGCGTATCGCCCTACTTAAAAAAGACGGCTGTTGCGGCCGCTAAGCGAGTAGCCAAAAATCTGTCGGAGGGAGACTCTTTCCGAAGTGCGCTTAAAAGATCGACGAAAGATACGGCCGTGAAATTCTCCGCGACCTCGGAGGGGCTGGCGGGCGAAGAAAGAGGAGAAAACCGGATGTCTTCGACGGCATAAATCACGCTGGTTGCGCGGCCACAATTTAGTTGCGAGATGGACACGATTAACGTCGTACATGTCGACACTCCTGTGTTGGATAAGTCGGAAACACAGTTATTTTCCGTGCCGGGAACGCAGTGGCATATACTGAAGGGGAAATATGAGGTGTTCTACCCGGTCGCTGACATATCCTCCGTCATAGAGTTCCAGCTTTCGAATTTGGGGCACCACTATCTCGATTTGAACTCCGCGTACATAGTGACGAAAGTCCGCATCGTACGTGACGATGGTTCGCTACCGGAAACACAGGCTGGCGATCGGACGACCTATGACTAGGTCTACCCCGTCAACGCGTTCGCCAGCTCGCTTTTCAAGAACGTAGCCATCTTCTTGAATCAGACCATGATTACGAATAATGATTTGTATAGCTATAGAAGCTACCTGGATGCTTCACGCCAGCACCACGGAGCAAAATGCCGTGCATAAAGCAGGTCTGTACACGCAAGAAGAAGCGCGTCAATCGGAAAACAACATTCGCGCTCGTGGACCGACCGAACGATACAACCTCACACGTGGCGGCAAGACCATCGACCTGGTTTCCAAGATCAGCTCGGACATTTTCCTGCAGCCTAAGCTACTCATATCGGGAGTGGAATTTATGCTTGTTTTTTATCAAGGCTCCGACGCGTTCCGCATTATGAAGACCGATCAGGAGCAGCACACGCATAAAGTGGAAATCATGAGTGCCACCTTGTATATAAAGAAAATCACCGTGTCTCCCAGCCTATTCCTTGGACACGAAACGGAATTGCAGCAGTGCAAGG
Organism: Ornithodoros turicata; assembly: GCF_037126465.1. Classification (NCBI taxonomy): domain Eukaryota; kingdom Metazoa; phylum Arthropoda; class Arachnida; order Ixodida; family Argasidae; genus Ornithodoros; species Ornithodoros turicata. Next base: position 183,021,134 of record NC_088201.1, read on the forward strand.
CTCTCTACACACTGGCCGGAAGTGAATCGCGTATTCTTTCGCTACCAGTTGGCAACCTGGATGCATGCCTGGAAGATTTATTTCCAGAGAGGATACCGTCTAAGGTGGTGGTCGCATTCACGCCCACCCCAGCCTACCAGGGAGCATTCAATCGGGACCCGTATCGATTTGTGAACTGCGACATTGAGTCGGCCACGCTCACCGTGAACGGGACGCAGCGAATAGACACGTTCGACTTCAACAATAACCTGAACCACCAAAGCTACTTCAACCTCCTGGAGCAGCTGTGTGAGAAGCACGTCTCCTACGAATACGATCACTACGTTGGAAACAAGTTCCTACTGTACTACGACCTGGATCCCGATCAATCCTCCGTCCACCTGTCACCGATCAGGCGTGGAAACGTTCGTCTGCAACTCAAGTTCCGACGTGCCTTGGCCGAACCCACGACCGTATTCATACTGTCCGAGAGTGTGCGAATTATGTCCATCGATAAGAACAGGAACGTCACACTGGATTAATGATGTTCGAGCAAGATATCGAGAGACTCCTGAAGTACAACGATTACACTTCGGCACTCTTTTGCGGTGTATACGCTCGAGACGACCGTCTGCCCGCGCTGGATAGACCGGGTATAATCGTGGTGAACACCGATCTGCGACAGCAAGCTGGGGAGCACTGGATTCTGTACGCGAAAATGAAGGATGACCTCATCTTCTTTGATTCCTTCGGATTGCCACCCATCGAACCCGAGTTGAAACGCCTTACCGTCGACGAATATAATGATGTCTGTATCCAAACCCTGTATTCTCCAATGTGTGGCGTGTACTGTTGTATCGTGGCGACATTGTTGGCGAAAGGGAAATCACTGAAGAGCATTTATCCCTGTTTTTCGATAATCTCGCCGCTAATGACCTAAAATCAATAAAGTTGCTTGAAAAGTTGTTTGTCGCTTAAAAAAGTGTGGCATCCTTTATTCTCTATAGCTCCCCACAAACTATACTTGCTTAGTCAATGAATACGCGCTATAGCTCCCTATCATATCATTCGATCAATAGAGCTTCCCATCATGCCAGCCTATCTTCCTAATCCATCACAACAACGCAACATTTTTTTCTCTTAAAATCAGAAATACATGTATTTTTATTTTACTGCTGATTACATATGGGACGCGGACTTTCGCTGGTCTCGCGGTCACTTCTTCGCGTGAGTAAAGATGATGTCGGGCGATGCGACTCTTTTACCATCCCTGAATCTCTCCTTCTTCTCTAGTTTCAGATCTGGTAATTCTCGCATGTCTTGCAAATCTTCATCTGTGAGTCGCTTAAATCGACTGGGTAGGTACACCTTTACGCGTTTATCGTTGTCCATCAGGAGTTCCACGTACACGGACTCCCCGTACATAGTGTCCACTTTGCGTAAGTCCAAGACCTCGAGCTTTTCGTTGTTCGGAACAATGCTCATTTTCTGAATGTCCCCATCACCGGGTTTCTTTAGCTTATCCAGCTTCTCAAAAATAGATGACATATCTCTCAGTGCAAGTTTCTACGCACGCCAAATGAACTGAAAATGAGGACAACCATTACCTAACTTGCCTCATCTTGAAGACAATAGTGAAACATACCTTTCTCGTTGTGCGCTTCACCGGGAGTCGACCGACGGAAGTAGCTTCACAGACCTCAAATGAGTTGTATATATCGCAACTTTTATATAAGGCACCCCTGGAGGAGCGCAAGGGTGGTGCGATTCTGTTTACACAATCACGCAGGAACAGCATGTGATATATGATGCGGGCGCGCGAAGGACATTTGGAACTTCTTGGAAATTGCGTAAGTGAACCGTTTGTTTTTGGTTATAGAAAGCTTGTTTCGGCAATGAGCAGGTGGTGACGTGGGCTCATAGGGATATTTTCCTTCAGATAGACTTGTCTCATCAGGCACAACAGTTTACTTTTGGTTTTAATACGCGTGGCCTCGGAAAACATGATTTACGAGGTGACCCAGTTTCTCGGAGAAAGCCCATTTACATCACCTTGGCGCAACATTTTTTGCTAGGGCCCGCCACGATGGGTGGAAGTGCGTTTTTGATATTAAACAGATGGCACCGTCGTTTGGGGGATTGTCTCATGGTGACCCAATTTCTCGGAGAAGACCTATTTACATTACCTTGACGCAACATTTTCTTCCCCGAGAATAAAACAAAGCTCACTGTTCTATAGTATAAACTCATTTTGACCATGAAGGGCGTTTTGATATAAAACAGGCGGCCCCAACGCGTTGGAACATGTAGCCGACTCATCCTCAAGGTGAGCCAATTTCTCGGAGAGGACCTATTTACATTACCTTGACGCAACATTTTCTTCGACGGTGATAAAACAAAGCTCACCATAGAGTTCTCATTGCGGCTGCGCGCGTTCTGATATTAAACAGATGGCCCCAACGTGGCCTCATCCTCGAGGTGACACATGATTTACGACTGTGTGGAAACAAGCGAGCCCCGACGTGTTGGCGCATGTAGCGTGGATGCTGGTTTATAAGCAGCGCGATCGCATCAGGGGGGGAACAGTCCCCTTTCACTCGCTTCACAAGTAAGTTATTCCCTTTACTTGTTGCACGTTTCTTACGGATCCGTGTATTTTCAGTGCCTCGGTGTGTGTTCTGCTTTTTTGATCCTCACGATATTGAGGATGAATCGGACGACGATTCTCGGGACGGCGCACCTCCTACACTGTCTGCTCACGTGATGCGATCGCACTCAGACGTGGATACATCCTTCCTGCCCTTCTTCCAGACTGACACTGTATTTAAAGGTATCGTCAAAAGATTCATGCTATTGGCATCTGTTGACGATCAGGGAGTAGAGGATTTGCGACAATATTTAATGAGTCGCTTTCACGATATGCTCTCTATATTGAGAGCGCAACGAATACCCTTTAGGTTTTGCATTTGTTCGGATGTTTTAATGGTGAGGGAAACTCGGGGGGAGATAACCGCGCGCATAGCCCACTTTATGGCATTTGCTCGCGAAGTCCACAGCGACGGAGCCATCGCGAATACCCTAATGGACGTGATTCAGGAGTCCACGTAACGCGTCGAAAATTAGCAGCGGGAAGGGAGTGGGTTCGTGTCCACCGACGTCCAAAACGTTCAAATATGTATTTCCGCGGTGAAAACTAAAAAATTCGGGCGCAAAGGGGCACTTCCCGATCATTTGGCTAAGCACAGGAACGTGCTGACGAATATTAATTCACCGGCACGTAAGGAGGGTGGGTGTTTTAAATACAATACGCTTGCCCTCCTGCACCCGCAGGAAAGGAATTCGTGGAAAAAATGTGAAAACTATGCAGCGGAGTACTGGTGGCCTAGTCGCTTCCCCGTTTCCTACTCTGATCTGGACGAATTTGAAGACAAAAACAAGATATCCGTGTACGTATACGAGTACGTCGATCAGGGAGTGCACGTGTCGCGACCTCCAAAACTCGAGTATGAAAAGAAAATTCACTTATTGGCTATAGATGAACATTTTTTCGGAATCAAGTCTCTCGAGCGGTTACTGATCAGAGACAACAGGCGTTTCGTATGCGAGCGTTGCACGCGCTCTTTTAACAAAGAAGAGAGCATGGTGAAACATCGTCGCCTGTGCGCGGACGTAAACGAAATCATATTGGAATTTTGCGAACTGGGCAAAAACTTTGTAGAATTTACTAAAATACAGTACAAGCAGTAGTACAACTACGTCGTCGCGTTGGACACGGAGAGCGTCCTCGCAGCGTCACGTCACCTCGAGCTTCTGTGCCGTGCTCGTGCGCACCCACGACTCGAAGGTGATGCGCATCAGGACGCACCACGGTAAAGATTCCGCGAGGCAGTGCGTCAGAACTTTGATGGAAATGCGGGACGTGATGATCGCCCTGAACGCCTGCCCCGCGGAAATGGTGCTGAATGATGAGCAACGAGCGCGGCACGGAGCTGCCACCCACTGCGCGTACTGCGGGCGGGAGTTCGCGCAAGATCTACCCCGTGTCCGCCACCACGACCATTCCAAGCGTTGTACTGCCGGTGAGACAAATTACATCGCGACGCTGTGCAACCCCTGTAACTTGGCGTGCACGACGCGGGAAAAACTGCCCATCATGGTGCACAATCTGGCCTACGATTTGGCCGGACGGTTGCGGGAATTTCACCTTCTCGAGTGGAAGCGAGCTCCCTTCATCGTGGCCAGTTCCATGGAAAAAATCCGATCGTTCGAAATTGGCACATTCCTATTCAGAGATACCATGCAGTACCTAAATTCGTTGCTGGGAGAGCTCGTGGAAACCGTCAAATCCATGGGGGGCGCAGAGGCGTTCCAATGCCTGAAGCAGGTATTTGGAGACGACTACGAAATTTTGCTTCGTAAAGGTGTATTCCCGTACAGCCACGTTAGCTCGTTCGCGGTCTACGACGAATTGGCTCTGCCGGCAAAATCCGCCTTCCGAAACGATCTGACGGGGGAGGATATAAGGGACGAAGACTATCAGTACGCGCTGCACGTATTTGAACGTTTTGGATGCTCGAATCTGAGGGATTATAATGCATTGTACCTGAAAACGGATGCCCTGTTACATGCTGACGTAATGCAGCACTTCCGGCGCCTGTGCTACGACGCGCGCGGTTTGGAATTGCTTCATTGCGTTTCTCTGGCACCCTATTCGTGGCAATGCGGTCTAAATTACACGCGGGCAAAATTGGAGCTGATCATTGACGAGGACATGTACAGGACCATCGAATCGGGTGTTAGAGGCGGACTCTGTCAGGCGAGCAGGCGTCATTTACGGGCTCACAACCCGCTGTGCAGTGGCTACGATCCCGATAAAGAGGAGGTGTACCATATCGTACATAGATTGCAACAATCTTTACGGATTCAGTATGATAAAGCACCTCCTCGTCTGCAATTTCGAATGGGTCAAGGATTTTAGCTCCGGGGATTTTATGCGTCACCCCACGGATTCGGGCGTGGGATACGTGTACGCGTGCGACTTGGGGTATCCAAAATCTATCCACGTGCTGACGCGGTACTTCCCCCTGGCTCCTGAGAAGGCGGTCGTCCCGAAGGAATGGCTCTCACCATTTCAGCAGGGGCTCCTCGAAGAGTTAATGTATCAGCCGGCGAACAGCAAAAAGCTGCTGCTCACGTGCAAGGACAAGGTCGAGTACGTCGTTCATTACGCGCTGCTCGCGCTCTATTGTGGATTGGGCATGCGGGTGACAAAAATTCACTGAATTCTAAAATTTTGTCAGGCACCATTTCTGCGTCCCTACATCGAGGACAATGTTGCCAGACGCGTCGCCTCGAGCACGACGTGCGAAAAAAATTTCTATAAAATCTCAAATAATGCGGTGTTTGGGCGTACGTTGCTAAATAAATTTAATATGCGAGACATTCGAGTAGCCTTCGATGAGGAGACGGCGAGTCGCCTCGGGAGTCAGGCGGAATGCGTGCGAATGGAAGTTTTGTCCCCCGATTGTGTCGTGTAAGAAATGCGCAAGAGAAAAGTGCGATGCGATTTCCCCCTGCAGATTGGCTTCATGAATTTAGAACTGAGTAAGTTAACCATGTACTCGTTCTACTATGAAACCCTGTTGAGTAAGCTCACTTGTCCGGTGATTACCTGCTACTTTGACACGGATTCTCTGATCCTCGGCCTATTCTGCAAGGACTACGAAGATCAGTTACGTGCGATCGCTGACGACCATTTAGACTTGTTTTCCTTCGATCGTGATCATCCGCTGTACAGCGAGAGGAACCGCGGTAGGCTTGGCGCGTTCAAAAGTGAAACGGGTAGCATACCCATTGAGGAAGTAATATGCTTGAAAGCAAAAATGTATTCCATCAAATTAGCCGGGCGAAAATAAATTGCAAGAGCTAAAGGGGTCAAAAAGAACATTGTGCGCAAACACCTCCTCCATGATACGTACCGTGATACCCTATTCATGCACGCTAGCGTATTGCACGAACAGGTGTCAATAGTGGGAAAGAAACAGTGCATGTACACCATCAGAAATGTGAAAAGAAGTCTGATGGCGTATGACGACAAACGCTACCTCTATAATGACGTGGACTCCTACCCATACGGAAGCTGCGAATATGGTAAGCTCGAGTGGATGACGTAGATAGCGGGATTTCTTCCCCCCCCGCCGCACAGTTAATGCAGAGGATGAGTAGGAGTAGCGTCATTTGGCCTGCGTCACTGGAAGGATGTGGTACCTCGTTCTCTTCTCGCTCGTCTCGTGCGCGCCGGCGCTGGACGCCGGCAACTGTACGGCGAGCATCAAGCTGGAGAAGGATAAGTACACGTACACGCACGAATGCCCCGGCGACATCTTGGCCATCAGAGGGTGGCACGTGGTACCTATGCGGTCCGGCATTAACCTAGACAGGAACGCTACTGGATCGCTGCGTACGTGCCTTCACTCGCTGGACGTGAGCAACAGCTACGAAGATATCCAGTGCACGCGGAAGTGCCAACTCACGGAGGACGAAATTTTTCTCAGTTGCTGTCCCGGAGACGTCTACATGATCCGTCAATTCCGTGGAACCACGCCCAGCATCAACGGAATCGACCTTTCCAAGACCGCCATGCTTTTCCTCAAACATGTACTCAATAAACGTTGAAAGGTATTTTTTCCCTGTCTGTTCGATCTCGTACAGCTATCTGAGATAGAGACACCCAATTGGGTTAGGACCATCTGAAGCCGCCGCCGAGCGATCCGCGCACCATCTGGCGGGCGCCGGTGAAGGCTATGTTCAGTAGGCCACCTGCTAGCCATTAGGGCGCGGGCCAATCTGCATGAAGAGATAGGTAAGTTTGAACATCTGAGATAAAGCTGCAGCGGGGCCGCTGCCATGTTGCGGGCGCTACTGAAGGCTATGTTCAGCGGGCCGCAATCAGTGGGGCTTAGAACGGGCCAATCGGTAGGCTTAAACGGGGGACGGCCAATCAGAGGGCTTAGAAAGTGTGGGAGAGTGATCAGTAGGCTTAGAATGGACCAACCAGTGGAGCCGGTTAATTACCATAAAGGGGCGGAGCTGTGCTCCGCGATACGCATGCACCAATCATCGTGAAGTGGGCAGAGCCGAGTAATTAGCATAAAGGGGCGGAGCTACAGTCAACCAATCAATGATCAGTAGGCTTAGCACGGGCCATTCGGCGTGAACTGGGCAGAGCCAAGCCAACTAATTAGCATAAAGGATCAGAGCAACGATTGACCAATCAGTGATCAGTGGGGGCTTGGTGGCCAATCAACGTGGGCGAAGTGGGCGAAGTGAGCGGGGCTAATGGCGGCCAATCAGATGGCTTTGGATTTGGCTTGTGTTGGATTACAAGTGGATTGTTTTGGCTTAGAACTGGATTCTGTTGGCTTAGAGCTGGACTTTGGCTTAGAATTGGATTAGAATAGGCCATCTTGGATTTGAAAAAGGATGTCGTTGTTTAGCTCGGTTATTATACCGCTTTAATCTATACTACTTTTGTCTGACGTTGGAGGTAGTGGTATCGTAGGAAAGCATTTTTTCGATGCTAATGCGCTACAGTGCTATTTTGGTGAGACATTGCCCAGCTGTTCTACTATAAAGCGAGGAACATGATCATATTCTCATTTTTTGCTCCCCTTTGTCAAGGTTTTACGCGAAGGAAAAGAAGATAGCGCTACGTAGTTTTTGCAGCGTGGTGTCCTGGGATACATACAGTGCGCCACAGCCCAGTATTTTTTATATTTGGCATAGGCAATTTATAAACGCTCCTTAGAAAAACTGAAAAATTGGATTTTTCAAATTGTCATTTCGGATTATTGTATAGCCTGCCTGAAAGCAAGATGCGTACTGAAGAGAGACAATTATGCATTGAACAAATCCTGAAATTTTCACCGTAATCGGAGTGTATCAAGGGAAGCTGGAATGCCTGGAAGTTATGCACCTAAAGCCCAGTGAAACCGAAACCGATGGGCTGTGGCAAGCCAGATTCATCGCGTAAGTTGGTAACCATGGTTTGTAAGTCCCAGCCTTCCCCGAGAGGTGTCGCTGGCATATACCAAATTACCTTTACAGGAGAGCTCGCGGCAGGGTCCACTCCTTTAGAATAAAGGAGCGTACCCTGTATACGCTGTACCCTAGTTGAAACGCGCTGTACACGTCCCTCTTTCCTTCCAATTCCTCGTTCCTTCGCTTTCTGAGGTCTATGTGTTTGTGTTCTTACCTATCCGTGGCCCTTCTCAGATGTCATTTGTTGGACGTTCTTTCCAGATCCCATATTCTATATCTACATGGTGGGTCAGTAACCGCGTTCTAACTGTCTGTGACAAAAATATGCGGCCAACGTCCTTTTTCTGGCATTCACTTTCTGCGGATTCTGCCATTCATTTTTTCTTTTTTTAAAATTAGAGACATTGATTTTATTGAGTTCAACTGGGTACTTGCCACCAGTCACTGTAACCGTTTGCCAATTTTTTTCTCTTCAACCGGTTTTTTCTTACTTGTGTTTTTCTTTCTTTTTTTAACAGAATGCGAATGGCAGATAGAAAAGCTCGTAAACTCGCGAACTGAAAGTTCTAAGCTCAGTCCACACAGCAAAGAGAGTAGTCATAAATACAATGAAATCTTAGCAGCTGCAGTGTACTAAGTAATCCACACCAACCTGTGGAGGAACGGCTGCCATGATCATTATCAGTCAGGGTAACAAAGAAAAAGAAAGATTAGGAGCCTTTGGTCACAATTCTGCGCTAAAACCAGTGCCGAAAATATGTGGGCCAACTTCCGAAATCTATTCTATATTTTCATTTCTGGAATGCGCTTTTTGCCCATCGCTCTCCACAAAATCCGCCGTGCACTTTTGGTTTCAATAAAAAAAGGCAGATTAGCTTGTCAATTATCAGCATATTTACTGGCATTAATATGAAATAAATTTGTAACAGCAGATTGCGGCAAAGGTTCAGACCAGGAAGACTGCCGAGCGCATATATTTTGGAGTGCAAATCATGGGCATGCTTACTCGTTCATCTCAAAATCACAATATAATTGTTCTTGTTCGTATCTTGTGTATGTATCTTGTTCGTAAACGGTCTCTATTCGATGACTCAGGTTTGATGGCAGTGTAAGTTCCAAAGGAGCAGAAACTGGAAGGGACCCCTCGCGAGGAAATGAAAATCTCAGGCTGAGCTCTAGGGTATTTTACGAGGGGTGTTCAAATCAAACCGGGAATTTCTGTTTGCTGAGTGTACAAATGGCTCGCGCTACTTCTTTTTCGTCATTTTCACACGCGACAGGCCTCCGCGTTCACCACGTGGTGGTCAAAAGTTTGTGCAAAACAGAAGACACGTGCTGGACAAGATGCCGACAACGAGGTGGGCGCACATCGAACTGCGAATTGTGACGAAGGCTCTCGTGATTAAGGGGCAAAGTCATCTGAAATTCACAGAAGACTTCAGGCTCAGTATGGCCACGATATACTTAGCCGCAGCAAAGCGTTTGAGTGGTACAAACAGTTCCGAGACGGCCGTACATCAGTGCAGGGATCGCCCAGGGATGCCAAGACACAGGGCCCAGTGTCAGAGTTCCTGAGAACATCCAACTTGTGGAGCGCCTGATCCTCAAGGACCGACGGATAACATGTCTCGAACTGGCTTGAAAGACGGACCTTTCTGTCCGTCTGGAACGTTGAACACTATCATTCATGAACACCTCCAGTTTCGGAAAATTAGTGCCCGTTTGGTCCCGAGGCAGCTCTCTGTGTTTGACCGGCAGGGAAGACTGGAAATTTCACAAGAGCTAAGGTATCGACACTGAAGGACAGCCGTTCCTTGATCGGATCATCACGTGCCATGAAACGTGTGTGCACAATTTCACTCCTGAGTCTAAACGCGCATCAAAACAGTGGAAGCATCCGGGCTCGCCAGCTCCCAAGAAGTTCCGAGGCTCCGTGTGCGGGTGAGGTCATGGCCACGGCTTTCTGGAACAAGGCTGGTGTTGTTCATGCTGATTTTCGCTCAGTGGTACCACCATCAGTAAAGTATATTACTGCCAGGTTCTCAGGTATATGCATAAGGCGCTGAAGCAAAAGCGGCCGGGCCTCATCACCAAAGGAGTCCTCCTCCTACAGGACAATGCACGCCCGCATATCGCGCATCTCACGACACGCACCTTACAGGAACTTGGCGGGGAGTTGCTGCCACATCCCCCTTACAGCCCAGACCTCGCCCCCAGCGATTTCCATCTCTTCGGGTCTCTGAAGGCGTTCCTTGGGGACCACCACTTCAGCTGCGATGACGAGGTCAAGAATGCGGTTCGATCATGGTTGCTACGCGCCGGTAAGGATTTCTACGGTGCAGGCATCCAAGCCCTCGTGAAACGCTGGGACAAGTGCATTAGTGCAGCTAGAGATTACTTTGAAAAATAAAAATAATTTCTCGCCATTTTACTTCTGCGAATAACGAAAAGTCCCGATTTGACTTGAACACCCGTCGTATAATAAGGTGAGCAATTCTTCGACTTCAGTATTTCATTGGTGAACAATTGTCCGGTGAGGAAATGTCTGCACCCTCGAAGTTTATCCGCGCATAGTTTGTCTCAATGAAACCAACCCGATAATGTTCCTGGCTCTAGCCACTTAGATGGTTGTCATAATAAATTTCAGGAAGATAACATTTCATTATTAAAAATGAATGGCGAAATTGCAAAATTTACGTGTACTTAAGAAGTAAGAAGGCAGCTGCTTCATTTCCAGAGCTCTATAATTATCTTCTTTTCATTACTGGTTACTGGTTTCGTTTGGTGCGTGTTCGGAAAATAATGTACACATATATGCACATCAGAAGGGATCCTAGAGTTCCGTGGCCACGTACCAGTGTTGTACCCGCTACCAAATCTAAGTAACGAAATACTGCTACCCTCTACTCCACAGAAAATTGGCGTAATACTAGTGTCACTACGAATTTGAAAAAAAAATAACGCGATACCACTACTACTACCGAATAAAAGTAACGTAAATACTATGCCGCTACTTATCCGCTACCGTGCCATTCTCTATGAAATACCTTACCGTATACATCTCCTTGGGGAATGTGTCTGGCGATGTGTCTAGCGGTCCAATATTTATGTTCCCTTACATATAGCTAGCATATAGTATAAAGTGTACCACTAGTTACAGCAGAGATATATTTAATTCACATTGATCTCACACCACTACCAGATATGGGGTAGGGTGGCGGATGAAACTCCCTAATCCCGCGAGAGGCTATCTCGTAACCCGCTCAGAGGGTCCCAAGCAACACAAAGTGTAGGGATAATGTTGGTGAAACATTGATTACGTTGGCCAATGTTGGCAATGTCGCTGCGATGTTCCATTCATATTGGAATACCAACGTTAATTTACAGCCATTGCCGCAATATCTATGCAACATTTGATTACGAATATAAACTTTGGAAATGTTTGTGGAATAGGCATCTTACGATGTTATCCCAACGTGAAATTCCCAGCACTGGAACAATGTCGATGAAACTCTAGAAGTTATCCATAAAATCTGTAACATTGCTCCGGCACTGGTACAATGTTTTCTTTCCAATGTGGTGCAGTCGCCACTGATCCAACGTTGTCAGAATATGGATACGACATAGCTGTACCGACGTGGCGTTCACAGCATTGGACCAATGTCGGACAAACGTTGAGGGGTCTAGATGAAATTTGTAGCATGCTTCCAGCATTGCTATGGTGCTTTTCTTCCAATGTGGGGCAGTCGCCACCGGGCCAACGTTGTCAGAATATGAATACGAAATAGCTGCACCGACGAACGTTGAGAGGTCTACATCAAATCTGTAACATTGTTCCAGCATTGCTATGGTGTTTTCCTTGCAATGTGGGGCAGTCGCTACCGGTCCAACGTTGTCAGAATATGGGTACGAAATAACTAGCGACGTGGCGTTCACAGCATGGGAACAATGTTCCCAACGGTGCCCTTATCCCAACATGCAACCTATGTTCCAGAATATGGATACGAAATAGCTGCGTCGACGTGGAACTCACAGCACTGGAAAAATGTCGGAGAAACGTTGAGGAGTGCAATTTTGCAACGTAGCTCCGTAGCTTTGCTTTTTTTCGTTTTTGTTTTTTCAATATCGGGCGGTCGCCACCGATCCAACATTGTCAGAATATACACTTGAAACAGCGGTTCCAAACGTAGAATGAACAACGTTGCTTCTGCACAAGTTCTTCAGGATTTCATATGCAAAGTGTACACACCGAAATCACGGTGATTTACTACACGTAAAAAAACTGAGTTTTTCACAGTTGTTTTAGCGTGATTTCTATGAGTGAAACTAAATGTCGATCACGAACAGTGCCCCGATGAAAACTCAAACAAAGTTAAACGAAGTTCAAGTGTAGTCAACGGCCTACAACATATGGAGATCAACATGCCGTTTCCGATTCGCCTGTACCTGTCCTGACGTGCTTCTCAGCCTACGGGGCACTTTAGATGTTCACAAAACAACAAACGAGTCACAGTCATTTCCTCCAGGTCACTATAATTCTGCCACGCACAGAGAGGTTTCCGAATTCCTAGTTTCCTACCAGAACACCAGCAACGACACATTTTCACAAGGGGAAAGAATGCATCGAGGACTCTCTGGTAACATCGCAGAAGGCGAGCTGATTTGAGAATAGAGCAAGATTCACTCTGGCATAACGTTGTTGCCGTGGTTAACTTTACTTGTATACTTGTACATTCGTTTGCCTGTTCTGCCGTTGCGGACTCTCTCATACAGTAGAGTATCTTATGCGTGAATGGGACACCTGATTTATCAGCCCCGAGCAAGACAGATCTCCGGAACAGGATGTTCCATGACACACTCAAAAACAGGTTGCAGGTAAATTCGGAGGTTTACAAAGGGTTGCACAGATATGTTCCACATATTTGGTGCCCCTAGATATATATTTTGAAAAGGTTAAAAACGGCAGTATGCAGCAGTAATGCACTAAATACAAAATTACACATGAACAAAGCAATGAATCTCCTTTTCCACCGCGAAATATTATTTGGCTATTTGGGTATTTCGGGCTACTTTTTCGCCCACTTTGGCGGAATCAGGGTCTCGCACCTAGTAACCCTGGAGCGGGGAGCGGGGAAGCCGCAGGGGGCCGCCGGCCAAACCGGACGCCATTCTCCGCATTCTCCTAAGATTATAATCGTCAGTTGAAGTTAATTTTGCTTTTCCTGCTCCTTCATTCTTGCTTCTTGGCTTGGTTTGGAATTGAATCGAGTTGTGCTGGCAGGATAACGTCTGTGATGTCGCTAAGCACAGGTGTTCCTCACACTGCTGGGATATATAGGGGGTTGCCCACGACGGAGATTACCGGCGCTGCTCGCAAGTCCATCGTGTGCGGTTTAGGAATGATTTGTAGAAGCAGCAGGTATGTACAGGCGTCGCCACCCTTAACCGTAGTGCGGGAGCGCGTGGCCTGCTTGCACGCCAGCGCCGCCTTGCGTCGATGCTGGGGTGGAGGGTCTAAGACCATGGTACACGAGCGCCTCCTCTCGATCGGTTGAGCTCAGGGTAATCGGCATGGTACGAATGGATCACCTGCTGTATAGTATCACCTTACGCCCTCGTCAAACAGGCACAACAACCGCGCGTGTGCGTTATCTACCACGCTTTATCTAAATGCCGGTTTGCGGAAGGGCGAGCTTGAGGGGCACAATATTCTGAAATAAGTTTGAGACATATGCAAACACTGTAGGCCCACCCATGTTTGCTCTGGGCGTTCTGTTCACTATAATATGTGTTATCACAGAATTTTTTTTGTTTTGTTTCATGGTGCTGAGGAAAGATTTGGTAACGTGTTTGTGTGGATGCAAATACGCCACAGAAACACTGATATTTTTGCTCGTATACTGATTTTCTTATTGCTGAAGTGTCTGCAGATAGCTAACCGAGTAGGTGATCCGTGCGTGCTTGCCGTTCCCCTGTCGAGAGGGGGCGCTTGTGCACCAGGGCCCCAGAGTCTCCACCCCAGCACGCCCCATCCTCGACACAAGGCGGCGCTCGCATGCAAACAGGCCACGCGCTCCCGCGCTACGGTTAAGGGTGGCGACGCCTGTACACGTTGAACTTGAGTCCATCTTTACATTTACATTTGTAGAGTATGCAAATAGAACATTTATTCATGGTGTGCTTCCAAATTGTTATTCAGCGTTGTTGGCAATTTCAAATTTGTTTGTGGGGCAAGTGTTGTCATTTGTATTTCAGTACCGAGTGTGATACGTGAATGACAGACAAATGTTGAGCAAAGGTCCAGCCTGTACACACTATATTTACGTTTCTTTCATAATTATCTCTTCGAATTTATCTTTTGCGTTCACTTTTATGCAGGCGTAGTCGCAAAGAAAGAAGACAAAATGGATGTCGGAACGACGCGGCTTCCTGCAAGGTGGGAGTGCCTTTCAACAAGTACAACGGTCAGTGAATTTTCCCCGTTGTTCACGATAGAGAGTATGGAAAAATGCAACAGTATACTAAAGAAGTCTTAGGCGGGTCAAGTTTTTTGGCAATTATGTTCTTGTGTCCTTATTTATTAATATTTTGAGGGAATTATTCTTATTTGTGCAAGAAAAACAGCAGAAGCAACACATTAAATAAAAATTAAAAATGTAGTTGCGTTTAATTAGTATCTTCCCGGTACGTTAAATAGGCGTTGTCAGTTAGCTGTAACTGTTGCACTTTTGAACATAAATGCTTTGCTCATAAATGCTTTGGAGGCGCAGCATAGCTCAGTTTCTCTTGAGCCGTAAAAAAAAAACAAATCAATGAATCAATCAACAGAAGTCCTCTCCGCCTTTGTACGTTTGTCATTTTCAGTCCCCTTATTTTGATGTGGTGTCATTGAACATTGAAGTCACTGTGATGTCTCCACATTGAAATGTTTAAATTTGACTGCACATGAGCAGGAAGAAAATTGTATCTTTTGTCTTTTTCAGGGGTGAACATCAGTAGGCAACACACACAAGGCATGAACATCCTCGTATGTGAATAAACCATTATATTCACAACATTTCATTTGCTTGCATGCTGCATACTACGACACTAGCTATGCTCAAGCAGACACGTCGTTGCAACGTCGGAATGCCACGGGGAAGACGTTGGTGTAACGCCAGAACAACGTTAGAACAGGCGTAGGAACAGCATAGGGTCGAATGTTGCTCAAATGTCGGAACACTGCTGGCCACATTATATTGGAACAATGTGTGGGCATACATTGCACTAACGTTGGAACATTGTGGGATCAGATGTTGCTGTAACGTCGGAGCAGTGTCAGTGCAAACATGGGACCAACATATAGGGGTAGACGTTGCTCAAATGTCGGAACACTGCTGGCCACATTATATTGGAACAATGTGTGGGCATACATTGCACTAACGTTGGGACATTGTTGGAGCAGATGTGGTCTAACGTCGGAGCAGTGTCAGCGCAAACGTGGGACCAGCATATCGGGGCAGATGTTGCTCAAATGACGGGATACAGCTGGGCAGGTTATATCTGAACAGTGTTTGGGCATACATTGCACTAACGTTGGAACACTGTTGGAACAGATGTTGCTGTAACGTCGAAGCAGTGTCCGCGCAAAATTGGGAGCAGCATAGGGGCAGATGTTGCCCACATGTCGGAACAATGTTAGGGCAGACGTGGGACCAACGTTGGAACCCTAAAATATTGTCGTGATACCAGCGTCGAGTCGCATACGTTGTAAGGATGTGGTTGTTACGTCAGAAGAAACGTTGCTTACCAATGTAGATGTGACATTAAAGGAGGCGACATTCCCACACTGTTCCAATGTTGGAATCCCTCGTTACTCCAACATTGGAGAGTGGAAAAGACAACGTCAGTCCAACGTTGATGCAACATTTCGTGTTACTTGGGGTGACACGTGTTGAAGTAGGGCGTCACAGGTTGCCTTGTTATCGTTTGAGCAGATAAAGGTCGATAACGTGTCGGCAGTTGATGGTGCTATTGTCCATTTAGAAAAATGAATGACTGAAAATTGTTTGACGCAGTCATTGTTTTCATAAAATAAATCATAATTACGTCAGCTTTCGTTGTGCGTAGCCGTGTGTCCGGTCCGCGGAGGGAGCATTACATAAAGCCAAAGACAAGCTGCAACCTTGAACGTGCAGAGCAGGTTATCTTTAAGCTATGACGACTCTCCACACCCGTGCAAGTTGGGGAATGCAGCGGGGTCGCTGCTATATCAGTGGGGAGGATGTGTAAAGAGGCAGCAGTCTTCGCGTGTCGAGGCAGCAGTCGCTTCGAGAGTGTGCAGAGCTCGCTTCAAAAAGTAAGTATTTTTCATCCACGCCCTGTGTTGCACATTTTCTTAGTGCTTCTTCTTTTTTCAGTGCCTAGATGTGCGTTCTGCTTTTTGATCCTCATGATATCGGGTATGATGAGCCACTGGAAAAGAATTAAAAAATTCACCACCTTCTCCAGACATTTCACCTAGTACACTGTGTGCTCACGTCGAGCGATCACATACCTATGTGGAGATGAACTTCCTGCCATTCTTTCAAACTGATAGCGCATTTCGAGGTATCGTCAAAGCATTCGTGCTATTGCCATCTGCTCACGATCGGGGAGTAGAGGATCTGCGACAATATTTATGAATCACTTCCACAATATGATTCCTATTTTGCGAGCGCAAAGAATACCCTTAGGTATTGCATTTGTTCTGACGTTCTAATGATGAAAGAAAATCAAGGAGATATAACCCCATACATGGCTCATTTTACTCTGCTCATGGCGACGGAGCTATCGCGAATACTTTGATTGACGTGATTCAGGAGCCCAACGGACGCGTTGAAAATCACCAGCGCGAGGGTAGTGGGTTTGTATCCACTGACGTCCAAAAACTTAAACATGTATTTCTGCTGTGAAAATTAGAAAATTCGGGTGCAATGGGTACTTCCCACTAATTTGGCTAATCGTAGGATCAAAGTCCTAACGAATGTTCCTTTACCAGAGCGTAAGAAGGGCGAGCGCTTTTAAATACAATACCCTCGCCCTCTTGCATCCGCAGGAAAGCAACAGATGGAAAAAATTTCAAAATTAAGCAACAGAGTACTGGTGGCCAGGTCACTTCCCTGTTTCATTCGCTGATCTGGACGAGTTCGAAGAGAAAAATAGGATATCCATGTACGTGTACGCGTACGTCGATCAGGGAGTGCACATGTAACGACCCCCAAAACTGGAAAGCGAAAAGCAAATTCGCTTATTGGAGGTTGATGAGCATTTTTTCGGAATGAAGTCCCTCGAACGTTTGTTGACGAGAAAGAACACGCGTTTCGTATGCGAACGTTGCACTCGCTCTTTTAAGGAGGAAAAGAGCATGGCGAAACATCGACGCCTGTACACGAACGTGAACGAAATCCTATTGGAATTTTGCGAACCTGGAGAAGATTTTGTAGAATTTACTAAAATACAGTGCATGCAGCAGTACAACTACATCGTCGCGCTGGACACGGAGATGGTACTTGGGCCCAGTGGTGATGGCATGCAGCGTCACATCACCTCTAGCTTCTGTGCCGTGCTCGTGCGCAACCACGACTTAAGGGCGGTGTGCATCAGGACGCACCATGGGGAAGATGCCGCAATGCAATGCGTGAAAGCATTGACGGAAATGCGGGATGAGATGATCGCCCTGAATGCTAGCCCCGCCACAATGGTGCTTAATGATAAGCCATGCGCTGAGCACAGAGCTTCTACCTACTGCGCGTACTGTGAACAGGAGTTCACCGAAGATCTACCCCGTGTCCAGCATCACGACCATTCACAGCATTATAGTGCGGGCGAGACAAATTATATCGCGACATTGTGTGACCCCTCTAACGTCGCGTGCACGACAAGAGAAAAATCGCCGATCATGGTACATGATTCAGAGAATTGGGGTTCAAAAGATTTGGTGGTGAAAAAATGGGGGCACAGGTGGATGTGCCCACCTGTGCCCCCGTTTTTTCACCACCAAATCTTTTGAACCCCAATTCTCCGAATGTCTCATTTACCCGTACACCTTCTCTTTCCTGATTCTTATGTGACGGTTGCTCACGTGATGCATTGCGGTCTGGTGTCTGGTTGTTTTGTGTTTACTTAGTTCTGGAAACCTGTTTTATTGTATCTGTTCACTTGGTATATATACTCGTGTCGCACTTAGTTGTGTAACCTGACGAAGTGCAGTCTCTTGCACGAAAGTTCTTGTTCGAATAAATATTAGTTGCTCCTAAGCGTTTTTCATGTTACGTGTGTGATTCCCTCTTCGCAGGCTCCTTGACAGTGTTTCATTTTTTTCCCCTTTTCGACATATCCTATCATTAGGCTTAGAAATGAATGGAAGTGACCACACCTGGCCAATACACAGGTGAGCAATATGGGAGCCTATATGCAGACTTAGAAATGAATAGAATAGACCATTTTCGTGCCTGTGAGCATGTGAGTTGATATGGTGGCACTCAAGGGTAGCCAATCAAGTAGGCATTGGATGGATCACCGTGAAGGCAAAGATCGAAAAAGGGGGCCTCTCAATCAAAGTATAGTCATCAATGAGAGCTTGAACGAATCAGCGTGAAGGGGCGGAGCCAAAATGGGGGCTTGTCAATCAAAGTGGGGCTACCAATCGGAGGGCTTAGAACTGGCTTGTGTTGGATTAGAATTGGCTGCTGTTGGATTAGAATTGACTACTGTTGGACTAGAATTGTCTTCTATTGTATTAGAAAAAGGATGTTCTTATCCAGGTTCCCACTATACTACCACGGTCCCTTGATAGCTTCCTGGTCACGCAGCTTCTCCGTAACTCTATGGGGAAGCTTTGCCCAGGGACCGGAGCGGCCGCGTGGTGGCGCTGCCATCGGAACGCGGGAAAGAGACGCCTGCGTCTCCCATTTGCAGTACACGTTTTTCGGCTGTTGTCGCGTTATAACCGTGTGCTAGCAGCATGCCAGGGACATGCTGTGTTACCAAATGTCGCTCTGGGTATTCTGGGAGTGGCAAGGGGGTGTACATGTTCGCTTTTCCTGCATATTTTGACAAGCGTGAGAAGTGGAAAGGTGTCATCCATCGCATTGATGGTGGGCAGTTCAGTATTGACTCTCCACACACAAGTGTTTGCGAGAAGCACATTGACCACAGCGATGTCGTATGGCACGACGAACTCGTCATCAACGGCGATAAAGTGCTGCACAAGCGTGGAAAGTCAAAGCTTCGAGAAGATGTAGTGCCGCGCATATTCGACGGCTGCCGTCGTACTCGCCGAAACTGCGAAGCCGTTCCGTCAGACAACGATGCCCGGGAAACTGCCCCCGTAAAAAGAAAGTGTCTGCCGCAGACACCAACAACGAACTCAGTGCTTTTATGGATAGAATCTGTAAGAAAATTGCTCATGCAGCTGGGGCTCTTGAGCTGATTTGGTTCCCAGGGATGTCAACATTTGTTATAATCGTGTAATTGCGATCGAGCGATTGCGTCAAATACTAAGGCAGCGTTCACACGGGACAGCTTTTTCCGGCAACTATGAGCAACTTTGGAGTTATTGGCAGTCGGCCGACACCGGCAATCTCCAGCAACTCAAGTTGCTCGTAATCGCTCCTCGAACGAAAACTTGAAAAGCTGCTCGCGCGCTGGCCAATCAGCGAGAGGAGTACTGTCACGTGGCTCCCGAGGGCGTGGATTCACGGGTTCAAATCCTCCACGTGCAGATCAGAAATAACTTGTTTCTTTTTTTACGAACGTCACGAAAATATGTCAATTGCCATTCCGGAAGGTAATAATGATCTATTCGCGCAAAAAAAGACTATAATTTGACAGACGGTTGATAAGGAAAAGACTCCACCTGTTGGATTCGAACCTCTCCACCTCTCCAGTCGCCGTAAGGTTGCTTGTGGGTGGAGCTACCGAGTTGCTACATGTGAACGCGGCCTCTAAGCGGTCATGTAACTGTCTGCGATTAACTGTAGAAAGTCCTTTACACGCTAAATAAAGTACGCATTATTCAAGTTGTTTAGCATGGCAGGACAAAAAAGAGATTGATTCACGGTAGCATGTCGGATACATGGCGATTCCTTTCAGTCTCGTAAAAAAAAATGAGGTCCAGACGATAGATGACTAAAACAAGAGATGAACAACAAGGACACAGCGGTTAAATTTCGTGACATGTCTGTCAGTCGGGATCTTTTTAGACGCTATACTTTTGTCTTCATCAGCTTCGTGGCAACAATTGCGAGTAACTCATTCGGTACCTCGTGAAAGGACTGGTGTGATTGCGATCGGCCGATCGCGTCAATTAGTACGCCGTCATGGGCGCAGCAACTGTCCGCAATTAACTGTAAAAGGTACTGTACCCACTAAGTAAAGTACAGATAACCTTACCACCGTGCCCTATGCACATAAACTGCGCTAGAATCTCCGGTTGAGGGTTTGAAGATAGGGGACTCGCGACAATATATCCGTGCCACTCGAAGTGGTCTGCAGCAGCTTTCCGCATAAAATAATGCCGAACAGAAAACTATTATTCGATTATAGTTGCTGCAACGTAGCAGGAAGCCATTGCAACAAATAATTTTCTCCTAGGATGTCTGGAAAAGCGCAAAAACAACACTGCATCTGCCGTTCCCATGACTGGCCCGAGCGGGAGATTCTACCGCCTTCCGATCGCGGCGCCACCACGCGGCTCCCGTTGTCCCTAGGCCAACTTTTTGACGGAGCTGCATGACCAGAAAGCTATCAAGGGACCGTGATACTACTAAGGTCATTCCAGTAAGACTTCACGTAAACCTAAAGGTCATTTAGGTAAGCCGCCAAGCGGTTGAAGGGCTCTCTGGAGACATGCGTAAGGAATGTACGTCGGAGGAAAACTACCAAGAACATTGACGACCCTGTGATCCATTGGTACGATCTCTACCTTTCGTTACCTATCAATGCAAGAAAATTTATTAATCTTCTTCGTGGTATTCGCTGAACACGTCTTTTGGTATCAACCGACAAAATGAATGCCAATGGCCTCGTCCAAATGGCCTCACGAATAGGTTACAGACAATCAGCGAATGTGGCGCACTGATTACGCGATGTTTTTGCCAAAGGGCAATAATGTGGTGTTATAAGATTCTTACAACCCAAGCGCTGTACCGAAGGTAATGGTTTTATGCACTGGAAACTCTGTAACATTGTGCTACGCATAAGTCCTTTTCTTGCCAATTATGCACTGACTGAAGGCTAGTTCCATCTCAAATCGAACAATCTGGTACACTTGATGTCTCGAATGAACGGGGAAAAATATATGTTGAAGCCATCGGTGAGTTAGGAGAAATAAATGCTTTCGGAATTCTCTGCGCTGCGCGGTTCGGGATATAGGAGAGGAGGAAAAACTGCCTCCCGGAAGACGATGTCGTCGCGTGCACGTTTGAGCGTTCCCTACAAGGCTATTTTTTGTCGCATTGTAATAATTTCTTGATCTTGCTTTACATCACCTAGGGCACAATAGGGTCCTGGATTGACAGTGCTGTGTCGGTTTTTGTTTGTCTGCAAAAAATATCGAAGTTGACTCAAAGCGCCGAAAAGCACCATATTCACTGCAACTTTGCGGGCGATATAAAAAACGGATAATATTGAGCTCTATGTAGTTTAATTTGTCATTCAATGGGCTATCGAATTCTATGTAATTTGCTACTCTACTCTGTCAGGAACCTGAGCGATACCTCTTTAAGTAGCACCATACCACCGAAAAATGACGAATTTCGGAAGCCTTTATCTAAAAAAACCCACCAAAAACTTGCCTCGAAATTTTATATGTGGTAGGTAGTCTCTTAGACTATGCACAGAAGAAAACTCAAAATTCGAACTTTATCGGTAGGCGCACTGTGAATTTTTTGCCACCCCTATACGCGGAGCGCATTCAAGCGGTGGCACCCTGTCCCCCGTGTTGCAAAATCCAATTTTCCAAAGGGGCTTCCAACTTCTGTCTTCACGTGAAAGTAATTGCTACAGTTTGAAGCCGTTCTGAGGGTTTATGTTCATAACAGTGTTGTAATCGCTGAATGTAGATTGTGGAGCAACCAGATGTGCTCGCATTTTTTGCGGGGTGTCACACATGCATTGCAACTGCTGCAACTTGTGTTGGTAACACAAGTTGCATCGAATTATCATATTACTCGGCACAAATGTGCTTTGCAAGTGTGCAGCGCAGCTCGTGCAGTACATCCTTGAATTGAAGAGCAGCCAGTTTGAGAGAGGTACGAAGGTGGTTCCATAAGTTTCCGGCCCGACCAACTTTTAATAGTCATAGAGACGAAACAAGTGTATCACTTTTCGACATAGTCACACTTAACTTCAATGCACTTTTGACACCTTTCAACCAGCATTCTTATACCCTTGAAAAATAGTCCGAAGTTTTGTCCGCAAAATGCTGGAAAATTGCCTCTTGCATCTCACTATCGTTTTGAAATCTCCGTCCTGTGAGATCCCTCTTCAAGTTTGAGAACAGGAAGTAGTCACTCGGTGCCAAGTCTGGACTGTAGGGTGGGTGGTGGATTTCTTCGAAGCCGCACTCCTTCAGTGCAGCCTTGACAACAGAAGCCGTGTGGACAGGGGCATTGTCCTGGAGCAACCGGACACCTCGACTCAATCTGCCGCGCCTCTTTTTCTTGATGGCGTCTCGCAGTCGGTGCAAGAGTGAAGAATAATAAGTCGCATTCACTGTGGTGTTCCTCTCTTTGAAGTCGGTGAGGAGGATCCTGTGTCAATCCCAAAATATTGTTGCCATTATCTTCTTTGTGGATTGTGTGATCTTGGCTTTTCTTGGGGGTGCTTCTCCTGGTTTGCGCCATTCCATCGACTCTTTTTTCGAAAGGGGGTCATAGTCGAGCACCATAGTTTCATCCCCTGTGACAATTGACTTCAATATTTCTTCTTCGTTCTCTTGACAGAGCTCCAAAAACTCTTTGGCACAGACGACGTGCTGTTGCTTTTGAACTGACGAGAGAAGTCGTGGCACCCATCTCGCAGTGACCTTTTTCATGTGAAGGCCCTCGCCGATGATGCGAAAAACGTTTTTTTTTCTTCTGATTTCCTTCACCTTCAGACGCCTGTCGCTCAGCACTTCCTCCTCGACAAGAGACACATTTTCTTGTGTCACCACTTCCACTGGACGACCATCGCATGGATCATCTTCAATGGACTCTCGCCCCGGTTGAAACTGCTTAGCCCAGTCTTTTACCGTTGTGTACGACGGAGAGGCTTCCCTGTACACGTTGTCAAGTCGCGCTTTAATATCTTTAGGCGAAAGTCCCTCTTTTGTCAAGAATTTTATCACAGCGCGGTACTCGATTTTTTCCATTTTAACTGAAGAGTACACCAAGTACACCAAGTACACCAAGAGTACACCTCCAACCGACAAAAGCATGGGGAGGGTTGAAGTTGGTGCTCCGGCCCTCCAACAGATGGCGCCACGCGTCCTTAATCGCATTTTCAAATTCGCGCGCATTTTCTATCTCGGGCCGGAAACTTATAGAACCACCCTCGTACGATACAACATGTGACACCGTTCTAGTGCCCCCCCATTGTTTAAGCCGCCTGTCACCTAAGGACAAAAAGTCTTGAGCAAAAATACATGTACATTCTGACAACGTTGGAGAAAACTCATGGTTTATTCTACTAATGGTAACATATGTGAATGAAAGTAACCAACATAGGCTATGTGAACAATTATTTTGATTGTAGACGATAAATCGCACACAGTTACATTTTAGTTGTGAAACTACACATGAGATATAGAATACACATAACAGAATTAATACATAATAAGTACCTTTTCAGGCAGCCAAGCAAAGCAAGGCATTTAAATCATGTAGCAAAATAACCATGCCACATCTAGTCACATTCATAATTTACATCACAGATCGAATGAGATATGTCTGTGGTGCTATGCTAGGAGGTGCACTGGTTAATTTCTCTCATCAATGACATCCTGCTCATAGCTCCAGAACAGTGACTAACATGTTGATCAATGGGAGTTATTGCATATGCATGGGCCCCTACAGAGTAATATCGGTAGGCAAAGGGAACCCACGCTACAGGGTAGCAAACACATAATACTAACAGGATATGCCACTGTTCACAGACCCTGTGGTTCTAGAAAAATAATTTTCGCGTGCCTCCTGACAGAGCCTACATATTACCATAAGAGGGAAGAAAGACTGGAAGGTCTCCTAGGGGGTGAAGCAAACGTACTTTCCATGACTAGGCATCGTGACAGCAGAAAATGCAAAAGCGTATATTATAAAGCAAAAACATAAAACATCATAATCATCAAGTATCAGAAGTCACTCATACTTTCTGCTAAAACAAGCATGTAATGTGAGCAAAAGTAGGAATGTAAAAATTTGAACTCATTGTTGCCTCTTCTCGGTTGAGAACACGAATGCGTATTATTTGATCTTCATAGCGAACCCTGAGAGAGGGAAGCATTACTTCGCACTTCCTACCGTTGGGGCCGTTCGTGTGTGTGTGTCACGCCAGTAACATTAATTATGATGAGTAGGGATCGACAATAAAAAAAATCATTATAGTCATGCCAGCTGTCCTCGAGAGCTCCAATCAAAACATTGCACATGAAGCACACACACACACGCCAACCAGTTTCGAGTGGGCCTGCCAAACTTCCGACGAGCCAGTATATCCGCACAGTGGGCGCTCCGCTTGCTGGATCAGCAAATGCACGAGCAGTGTCGTAATACGATCGCTATTTTAGCGCACAACGGAGCCTACGAATAAGCGGAAGGCGCCATGTCCTGACTGGTATCACCGGCGTCTCCAAAGCGTAATATCACTATATTCATTGGCATACTAGCAGACCGACAGCCTAGAAATGCTTTTGGTTAGTGCGATTACTAAAATTGTGACATTACAGACAAACAGCCTGCCATTTTTGGCATTTCATGCACTATTTGTTACCTCCGTTCATGTGATCAAGTGCGTTCTTCATCCCTCCATCCATTGTTTTTGTTACTAAAAATTCGTCCAGTAATGCAAGCTTAATTGTTTGCCGAGTACTTATCTTCCTAGGGGGAAACGAAACGCGAAACTATTTCGACAAGCGTTCTAAATGATTCTAACCACTCGTTCGGACGCGATCATAGGATGGTAGCATCGCGGCATCGCTATCAATAGGGTCGTCCATCATCATCATTATCTATTTTCAAGTTTCGTGTCGGTGCACGTTGGCGTGCAACCTGGGCTGCGTGACATTCTGCGTCAGCGGTAAGTTTGCACTGTTTGCCAGTCTTTGTGAATATCTAGAGCCCAGTTTTTCAGGTTCCTTCTATAGCGCTGGAGCCAAAACCCAGGGTAATCGAACTCCCAGGACAGCAACGATTCGCAGACAGCCTAATCCGAAACTATACGCACGGAACGCAGCGCACATGCAAAAGCGCGGGAAAAAGGCAGAGTTGTCAAGGTAAGAATTCTGAACCCGTACTACATGCAATCGCTTGTCATCTTCGCTGGTGAGAAACTGAAAGCAGCTGCGGGGGGACTAACGTTCGTCGCGTTGCTCTTGTGAACAGCTCGTGTTATTCGCGCGTTCAGTAGTCTTTGGAGGACTCGTCCGAGGCTGGTGACAGGGTTTTTCGGAGGTGCTCATGTACTGCTGCGTTTAGATGAATGCCAAAAACAAGAACGACGTCGTGGGCCGTCCGTGCAGGCGCTAGAGTTTCACTTGCGTCGATAGCGCTTCTGCAAGATGTTAACGACAGTGCGATCATCGAAGCCCCAGTACAACCCTTGGTCACAACAGAGATC
The DNA here is from genome assembly GCF_037126465.1 of Ornithodoros turicata. Taxonomy (NCBI): domain Eukaryota; kingdom Metazoa; phylum Arthropoda; class Arachnida; order Ixodida; family Argasidae; genus Ornithodoros; species Ornithodoros turicata. The sequence goes on from NC_088201.1 coordinate 183,046,991, forward strand.
ACAGTTGATGACAGCACCACTGTACCGTCGAATTCAACACAAAACGAAGCGTTCGATGATGGGCCATACGATGATGACACGCTATCATTGAGAGATGACAATGTTGTTCCAACTGTCAGTGGCAATCGTTCTCCAAATTCAACGTGCAGTAGCAACTGTGAAATTGAGACTGCAGAGGACATGATATCAGAATTACGGTGTCGGGTTTTGGAGGAAAACATTACGCAGAAGGCTGCTACATCTTTGTTAAAACGACTCGTCAAGCACAAATGTTTTGCCAGCTTGCCGCACGATTACAGGTCGTTATTGAAAACTCAAAGAAACACAAAGGTAGTCGCGGATATTTGTGTTTTCTCCCTTGAAAAATACTGCCACTTTGGACTACAGGGTGGATTGTTACGAACAATCGAAGGACTAAGGGAGGTTCCATCTCTGGTGCAACTTTATTTTAATATTGATGGCCTCCCCATTTCAAAAAAGCACTAAGATGCAACTCTGGCCAATTCAGTGCAAGTTGGCAAACTATGAGCACCAGCCCTTCATTATGGGTGTTTACGAGGGGGACAAGAAACCCCATTCTTCGAATGAGTTCCTGTCACGATTTGTGAGTGAGCTGAAGGGCGCTGTGATAGAAGGTGTCACAGTTAAAGATAAATTGGTGAACGTTGCCATTAAAGGTTTCATTTATGATGCCCCAGCACGGGCATTCGTGCTGATGACAAAAGGGCACAGCGGCTACCACTCTTGTCCAAAGTGCACTGTCGAGGGAAGCCATATCGGTAAAGTTTGTTTTCCTGACACAGTTGGTGCATTGCGCACAGACCAATCATTTCGTGAACAGTGCGATATAGACTACCACCATGGGGAGTCAGTCTTAACAGAACTGCCCACAGATTGTGTGAGGAATGTCCCTCTAGATTATATGCATTTAGTCTGCTTGGGAGTGGTCAAAAAGCTAATGCAGCACTGGATGGGAGCCAAGTCTAATGTGGCACTGGGACCTGCAGGTCGTAATGCTTTGTCAGAAGAGCAGGCATCATTGAAGCACTACATGCCACGGGAGTTTGCCAGGAGGCCCAGAGGCCTGGATGAGCTCGACCGCTGGAAAGCGGTTGAGTTTAGGATGTTCCTCTTGTATAGTGGACTAGTTGTACTGAAATCAGTAGCACACAGAGAAGTGTACAATCACTTTATTGCATTGCACTGTGCAGTGTCGTTGCTTGCACACAAAACCCTGTATGTACTTCACAATGTACTTCACTATGCCAAAGCCCTCCTGGAATCAGTGGTAAAAGGTGTTGCCAGATTGTATGGAGAAGAGGAAGTTTCACACAATGTTCACTGTCTCCTGCACCTCGCTGACGATTCTTTGTTCCATGGACCGCTAGACACATTTAGTGCGTTTTCATTTGAAAACGATATGAGAAACATTAAAAAGGTGCTTCGTAAGCATGAAGACCCTCTACTTCAGTTGTGGAATCGAACTGAAGAAGGACAACTCCTGAACACTGGCTCTGATGAGTGTGCAGTACGAGGTTTCGAGTTTCGCAGCCCCCATAGTTCCGGTCCAATGCTACCCCAGTGCTGCTCACCACAGCATCATGTCGTGAAAACACCGACGTTCACCTTGGCGGTAAACAAAGCAGACGGGCGTTGTATCATAGGGACTGATGTCATTGATGTCTGCAACATTGCCGTTCTGAAGTCAACCGGGAAGCCTTGCGTTATTGGACGCAAATACAATCGCAAAGAAGACATTTACAGTGTACCTTATGAGTCCACTCGTTTAGGTATTTGTGCAGTTTCGGACCTGTCCACAGTTAAGCAAGCATGGTCCTTGAAGCATGTGAATAAGGCTGTGCGGCCGCCATACCGTGGAAAGGCTGCCGTGCTTCCAATCATTCACTTAAACTGACACTGAAACTTTCATAATCTGCAATGACAGGGAGGCAACCTGCCAATTTGAGCTGTTTGTTATTGTGTGTTAGAGTGACACTGAAACTTGCATAGTCTGCAATAACAGGGAGGCAATCAGCCAGTTAGAACTGACTTAGATGTCGTTTGCAATACTGGAATTCATCGACACTGTGGAAGTTGCAGTGGTTCCTTCGACGTGGATAGAAGGAGATTTGTGTGCCTGGGCGAGTGGAAAGCATGACAAAATTACAAGACTGGTGAAGAGCTCTGCGACAGTACAGCTAGACTGGAAGCAGCACGCTGTCAAAGTGATGGGTGTCTTTTGTAAGTATTGAGACCGTTGTGAAGCCCTACTGTTTTGAGGGTGTAAGAATGAGATGCATATTATAAGCAAACCTGCTTCAACTAAGGCACTTCCTCAAATTACTACCCAGAACTACTCACAAGTTGTGGAAATACCCTCTACTTTTAAGCTGAACCAAGTGTGAATACTTGAATCTCATTCCAGTAATGCGTTGATAAACCTGCAGCCTGTAAAAAACATGAAAGGGTGCATTCGGACAAGTCTGGTTAGGTTTCTTTCTTGTCTCAACGTTGGAGGTTTGGTATTTCACTGCATGAACGTCAGCAAAAGCAAAACGCAAGGCTGGCTACCTGATACGGCAGCAGGAAACAGAAACAAAGATCAAGGCTGGTAACATTAACAGCAACAAAATTCGAAGATTGTAATGAGGGACCGTAATGAACTTTGTGACGTTGTGTGCAGTGGTACACACTGTCCTTTTATTTACATCATGTCAGCAGTATACTGTAGAACCGATAAAATGCTCTCTGGAATGCCAAGAGCACATAGAATCATCTTCAGAAGAAACCGATGGCAGTACCGAAATTTGCCCGAAAACGGGAACTAAAATTCAAGACAATGGATGATGTACACAAGACAAGACATAAAGCTAACTGCTATTTTTTGTCAGCTCAATCCTTTGTCGTGTGTTCCTCCTTTTACATTGCCCAAGCACTCAGTGGTTTATGGCTTGTAAGTATCGCCACCTGTTCATACTAGCTTCCGCGGTACCTTTACTACCCATGAGAACCAGCTGTATATACTTCAGTTGTCATGTTTGTATTTTCATCTTGTATGTATTGTCTTTCTTCGGCAAAACACAGGCTCATGTCATGTGGGCAACCATCTTGCATTTATTTTAGCATCCTACGAGGCTGCTAGAAAACGGCTCGAGAGATCACAGTTTACGTCCGACCTAGGCTCCACAGATGAAGAACCACAGAGGCGTCGTGTACGAAGACCCCGACGCTACTTATCTGGATCTGATTCTGAAGACTCATCACGTGACAGCTCCAGTAAGAGGTCTAGGATGTCGGCAGCATCTTCCTCTGATCGCTACTCAACAGCACCACAAGGCTTCGCTTCACCTACAGTGTCAGGTGTGCACTATAATGTGTTATTTATAACTATAATACATCTTTATAACTATAATTTAGTTTTTTTTTTCATTTTAGCCAAATGTTCGTGCATTTGAGCAGAGCACTAGACATTGCTTTACTTCTTAAAATGAAACCTCTCCTGCTTGGGCGGCTAAACCGTCTGCAGTGTTGGTAAATAAACAAATAAATGAACATCGATGTCATTTCAGATGCCCTCCTAGACACAGAAGGGATGACGCCAGTGCACAGTCAGCAGCACAGCCCAGAGCATATTCAAGGACAAAACCAACTGCTGAGCCAGAGACACAACGAGCATTCAGGTCAGGCACAGAGCCAACATCTGGTCCGGGCAAGGAGTCGACAGCTGGGAAGGGCACAAAGCCAACTGCAGAAACACGCACGGAACCGAGTATTTAGTGCTGCGGAAGGTTCCGGCACAACAGGTGTGCAAAAATTTAGTTGTGGAATATGTACGCAATAACCAATGCACCAATAACTCAAATCTCATTCAGCACAAGCGGAAGCAACATCTGCCAAGAAGGGTGGCATTCCTCAAAATAGTACCTATTTCCAGATTTTTCTAATGCTTCGCTGTGTTCAATTTATTTTATGTTCCATTTTTTACAGTACGGTAGCCGACTGGTGCCGTCCTTCCTTGGTGCGGAATATATAGCAAGCGGTCAAGAAAGGAGAACTTTGACTTCCGTACGAAAGGGGATCTTTCTCATAAAATCTTGAAAGAAAGCTGCAGATATTGCAGCTGCATTACACAAATGGCCAGTGGTCCACCTAGTCAATATAGCTTCGCTGTAAGACAGAAATTTTACGTGCGTGCTTAGTGGTGCGATTCATGCGTTTTTCATGCACTTGGTCAGCGTTGTCAGAGAGTGAGCAACGGTAGGAGGCAGGCTTTCCAAGAGAGGCAAGGAGGCAGAACCAGGCTTCTCTGCTTTGAATGCAGTACGAGTCTCTCTCCTTGCAAACAAACATAGTTTTTGGGCTTCTATGTCTTGGTTCACTTTTCTTATGCATTGTTCTACGCCCAGAGTTTCAAAAGCAAGTCCTGCGGCAGCTCCATATAATCAGACTGATGATCGAATAGCAGCAAGATGTCCTCAACAACTTGCCAGCCACACAGAAAGAGTGTGTAGCACCATGTGCACTTTTGCAGGTACGAACTGACAACCTGGAAGATTTCAAACGTTCTGATGAAACTGTAGAAGAAGTTAAAGGCCAACTGGTGAGAGTATTTTCGTACTCTGAGCAGTGCTCATTCATTTAATGCTTAGATATTAGTTTTCTCTCACGTAGTGTCACACAATTCTCTGTTAATTTAAGCCTGATCTTTCAGCAGTAAGATGTGCTGCCTTGTGCCTGTACTAGAACCATTGATCCCATCCAGGTTGATCAAAGCGGAGGTTTCCAAACCCTTGTCTCCGCAGTGTTCTACTTTTGTTCTTAATGATGTCACACTGCGTCTTTAATTGCCCGGGACAACTTCGATAAAAGTTTCAGAACCCAGGGTATCTACCAATCTGGAAAACAGGGATTTGTCTGGGAATTTTGATGCGATTAAAAAAGTCAGGGGATTGTCTCGAAATTTGCAAAAAAAGCAGCTTAAAGGAGTACAGAGGGTCATCCAAAAATTTTCCAGATTAAGACGTCTGATGAAGGTGTGTGTGTCATTTTACCGGATAGCACGAAGGGTTTTGATGTGTGCAATTTGTTTCCCAGAAAAAAAAATCACAGAAACATGGCTCCGCACCCCTTACCTCACCCTCACCCTTATGTTGTCACTCCAGGTATAAAGAGGATGAGAAGGTATGATGCCACTTCACCGATGACGCTGTAAGGACAACTCGTTCGGGTTCGTTGGTCAGTGGGGGTCAGCGCCCTGTCCCTTTGCAGCCGTAAATCAGTTTTAATTTATATTGCCTCAGACCTAAGTAGCTCAAATACTGTAAAAGTGTTCGCAGATGACTCTGTCATTTATAGTACACAGATTTTTTTTACAAAACAGTGTTTACAACACAGTTTACAGTACAAAGTCTGAAGTCTGAGAACTGGGGATAGAAGGAGCGGCCGAATCATTACCGAGCCAGGAGAAAGGCTTTTTCAGAACCCCGAAATGCGGAGCAGCAGACAACATTTCTCTAGACCAATCAGCGAGCGTTCTCCTTATAGTGTCTAGTGCAAGGTTCCAGGCAGATCACAGGCTGGTACTGCTCTTCACCATCGTTGCGCACGGTGGCTTTTTGCGGCGTACTTTAAATTCAATTGCTGCGATAATTATGAGTGTGGTGTGAATTACTTCGGTGCATCTTACTGGCTTATTTAACGGTTTTATGGGAAGAAAACAGGATGTTAAAAATGACTTCTGCGTGACTTTAAAGTACTTCTGAGGTACTTTAAAGTAGCACAAAACCAACTGAATGCAGTACGGTAGCCTACTGGTGCTACCGTAGCTTCTGAAACTACCGACTGGTGCTACCGTAGCTACTGGTGCTACCGTAGCTTCCGGAAAACTTCCGAGCTACTTTAAAGTAGCAGAGAAGTTGGAAAATCACGGACAAGTGCCGTTACGATGCGCCACGAATCGTTACTGCCGATTAGTGGTTGAGCAGCCATGGGACAGCATCGATGCAGTGAGCAGCAGTTTGCCAATACGACAAGGCCTGAGGCAGGCCAGCCTCACTAATATTCAATAAATGACACTCTTTATGGCAGATATGTACAAAAAAGTAGCAGCAAGCGCCAGATTTCCTTTCGTTTTGGTCAGGGAAGTTGCTTGAAATGGTCAGTGAAAACCTGGAAAAGTCAAGGAATTTGAAAACTGTAACTTAGTAGATACCCTGAGAACCGTTTTTCAAGTAACTGGTCAAATTTCCAAGTACCTTTGGTCCTGTTTGCCCCACTACATCTTCTCTTCCCTTTTAATAGTGTGCTTTCTTTCTTGTTTGGAACATAATTTTTTATAAAAGTAGTGTAGTGGACTGCCTTGATATGTACGCCCTTGCTTGTCACAGCACCATGACTGTTCCATTGTCAGTGACCTTTGCTTTGTTGCATTGCTACGCTAATGGTTGAGTAACACAATGCCATTTTCTGGTGCATCTTCTGTTCCTGCAGTAGTTGCCTGCAACCGAAGTGGCACCCAATGGGACACTTTCATGCACTGGGCCAGTCGGAGCATTAAAGAAGTGACACCGTTATTAAAATGGTGCGGAGAAACTCAGTATCATCACTTCAATGCGACCGCACGTAACTCTAAAGAAAATTACTTCATGTTTGCATTGCTGTAAGCAGGCACAGCTGCTACTGAAATTCCATCCTAGAAATTACGAGAGGGGAGCTGCTCGGTCCGAGTTTGTCACATTCGGTATGAGGGGCCACGTAATTCGCAGGTTGCTTCTGGAGTTGCAACTACTCCCTTAACACAAGGTGCTGAATAGCAGCTTCGCTGAAACGGAAGTTCCATCATGTGAATCAAGGTGTGTCAATGTTGCAGTTTTCCCCGAGTATAGTTGTCAGGCTTTCCATTTTACCTTTGTGTTATCTTTGTGTGTGTGGGGGGGGGGTCTGTTAGCCCAACATAAAGTAAGGCTGAAAAACAGCATTTCACAAAGTTGCTGCTCACATACTGCAGTTCTAATTTAGCAGTGCTAAGCAACCAAAAATGTAACATGTGCCCCGCACGTAACTGATTCCCCATATTTGGGCAATGAGGTTTTGGGTTTGTAGAGGGTAGTCACCATCTCCAAACTGATGTTAATTGCATTTGTGAGTTCCAATGTCAAAAATGGGCATTGAGATAATGTTTGTACCCTTTTGCAGCTTTCGGAACTCAAAGGTCTTCGCGGAAAGACTGTGACCATCGCAACAAAGAAGATACTGACCTACATTATGACGGACAACGTTGCATAGCATTACAGTTGGGTTGGAAACAAGGGGAAGGAGAAGTTTAGCAACGTCAATGGTGAGGCCGCTTATAGTTGGTATGTACTTTTCCAGCTTGAGACAGTTCTTGCAAAATTGCTGTGGTGGGTTAGGTAGCGATCATCTGAAATCTGAGATCTGATTCAGTGCAGCTTTAGGTTGCTGTCTCCCACCCATTTCTTACAAGCTGAACAGAGCTTCAATATGTGAAGCGGAACATGCATGTTAGCAGTGTTTTTAACTCCTTCACAAGTTCCCCCACCCTCATATGATAAAGACCTCGTCACACTGGCAAACACAAGAACATGGGATAAAAAACACGTCCGTGCAGATGGTTTGCTTTTGTTCTAGGTCACACCGCACATGGAAAACGAGAAACTCCGATAAACAACAGTGCTGGTGAACATTGTTTCTCAAAACACTTGATATTCTGCTGGTGCTAGGGTAACATGCTAGGGCAACATAGCATGCTAGGGTAACAATCCATCGTGGAGGTCATTCTGACGATGCTGATGTGCTACGTGGCTGATGGTTCCATGGGCAACGGCAAGGGTGACACTTTAGCAACACCTGCGCTCTACTACACTGCTGTACGAAGCAGAAACGTTGTACGGCACGATGATGAACATGTGAGTTGTTGAAACCCCATCTGGCGCAGCATGCTATGAGAACATAAAGTCTGTGTACAACATTCCAAACGTACAGGATTTTACGAATAATATGAATTAACATGGTCTCTCCTGCAAACAACAGTTGACACTACCATGCATGTGCCACGTGATTCGCTGTGATTGTTGCCGCTAATACTTCCAGCAGCGGCAGGCCGACAACGGCAAGCCCTTTCACCACCCACCACCACCACAGCAGCGGTGTCTTACATTACGGAAATCGAGAAATGTCCAGAACGTAGCTTTTTGTTTGGCGAAAATGTTCTTTATTCATGTTTACGTAATTTCATTGCGATTTCGATCACACTAACAAAACATTTGTTGCCATCCAATATCTTTTTGTTTGCTTATGCACTGCGGGATGATGTTTGGCGAAAGTATTCTGCTGGAAACTTTGTTCGCCAACAGTTTCGATCTCGTGTTTTGCTCATGCATTCTTGTTTCTTCATGTTGTGTTCACATGGTGTGAAGCGGGCTCAAGAGCCAACATGGTTGGAACATGATATGAACATCTTTTGTAAGCTATGGTTTGGGTTGCGCTGTTTGGGATTAATCCGAAGGACTCCGCTTGGCAAATGTTTTCCCTGGTAACTGGGTTATTGCTTTCGCCTCCTTTTGTGTCCTGGGTTTCTTCTGACCTCGGATACCGGGCCCACCACAGCATGATAATGGTTTCTGTGACCAAATGTTTTCTTCGGCTGTCACCTCGACCAATTGTGGATTCGTCGCCTGGGTTTCCCTCCAGTCTGCTTCCCAACTTCCTTGCCCTACACGTGACCTATAGTCAGTGACAACTCAAGTCCCACTCATTCGTGGAAGGCTCCTGCGATTGGCTACCAGCCTTTCCACGATTCCCCCGCTTCGAGATGTAGCTAAACTCGCGCACGCGGAGTGATTCTTGTGTGGGGGCGGGGACGGATATGTGTGCATGACTTATGTTGTCACTGACTATAAGCACTAAAGTAAGCATCGAATGAGGTCATACGCGGTGGTCTTTTTGAAAGGTCAATGATAGTTGCAATGCTGACGACAAAATGGGACACAGGCTAAAGCTACCCTGCGACTATGTCAAGGAATACCCTGATTTCATGGCGCTCACACAGTCCTGTGATCGCGATGCAGAGATTGTCGTATGTAACTACTGCCACATAACAGTGAGCACTGCACACGAAAAAGTTGCATCTGGAATTGCGGAATACCCGAGTGTGCATCGCACGAAATGTATTGTTAAGCTCGTGCCTCCTTTGTGTTGAAGCAGTAAATGCGAGAACTGCGTTTTTGCTGCACAATAAACTCCGAAAACCCGGACCCCCGGCTATGTTTAAACTCTGTTGTTTTCGCGTTGCCTATCAGTGTTTTTTTTTTTTTAGGTGCCAGTAGGCTGCTTCATAGGCTGAGTGGCATGCCTTGGTGTAGGCTCTTATAAAATCTGCCAGTGTTGTCGATTGCCGATTACATCCCGTGGAGCAGAGGATGTAAAGGTGCAATTCTGTGTATGTTCTCCGCTTTCATACAAATGTGACACGCAGTGGAGCACAATTTCAGAGACAATTTTTGTTCTTGCACAGAAAATTAGGTGTCACTTGTTCTGTTTGTTTGGACACTTTCCAGATGCAGCAAGGTCAAACAAGTCATTTGTTGCGGCAGTTGACGAAACTGAGGCCGTTCTAAAAAAGTGGCTGCAGCATGCTCGCGACCATGTCAAGCTTCAAGAAGAGAGGGTTGCAAAAAAGGCTGGGGTATGTTTTTCTTTGTGAAAAGCTCATATCCTTTTTCACCTAGAAACATAATGTCAACAAGGGGGAGCAGGGCTCTTAAGTAATGAATTGGATTCACATCAGAATATTTTTCCACAGAGCAGTGCTGCAATGCAGTCATTTGTTCATCTATCCAGAGCACAACATTGTGAGTGCCTCATTGCACGTGGAGCGAGAATCACACACAATAACAAAATTTGAACAGAATGGAAAATATAAAAAAACTTTATTTCGACAATGAGCATATGCTAATGAGCAAGGTATAGGCGAGTCGCTGCGGTTTAAATGAGTGATATATGGACCCATTGGTTGTTTGGTTATGTGAAACACACAGGTGGGAAGCATGCTCACGTGAAACAGCTCTATTAGCTTTCTGCGTTTTCTTTAAAACACCGATGTTCGCTTCATAGCTTCGCCAAGACAAATGTGTCCCACCATATTGTGCGATGACGACCTATTCACTAAATACTTGCGTTTTGCTTATTGCCAGGTCCAGTAGGCAGTCGGGTAAGGTAACTGTATTAAGCTACCGTGGATATGAGACAGGGCAGACACTGTTTTCACAAAGGTGGTGTCGAACATTTAATACGCTATGCAAGTAGGTCAGCCTTCTGCGCGGTCCCACAGCTTTTCCTTTTCCTCGCGTGCACGCAGAATGGTCTCATTGAACTGCTCTCAATAAGGTACCGCAGTAGTGACTTCATCTCTTTCACGGTAATGTTGTGACCAGTCTGCAAATGCCACCTTATTGCTACTTTTAGGTTCTTATCCCAACATTTTCTTTCTCTCATGCGCAGCGATTGGTGCATTCCCTCTCCTACTACCGTGGCAGATGTACAGTGGGCCTGAGTTTCCGACGCGTTTCTTTTACCCTTCCTGTTCCATTGTTTGTTACTCTCACTTAACTCTGAACTGTAACTATTTTGGTACTGGGGTGGACCTGTGATACTGCCTGATTGTGCTGTTCCTCATTTCTGATGCAAAAATGTTTGCATCTTGTACAAAAGTGTTACGATTTGTTTATTGTAAGTTGAAAGAGTACAAAGTGCATCAGCTCCTTGTGATCCTTAATGCATCACACGCAAGTGAATGGCCTTTTGAGATTTCACACAATTAAAAAAAAATTAATAAGCGATGTATTGAATTCAAATAATTTCTGGCAAGCGAACAGGAAAATAATCGATAGGCTAGCTCGTTCATAATGACATTGAGGAGACCCAAAACGGGAAAATTTAACAGACAATAAATTTTCAGACACAGCAACGAAATTTAATGTCACACCACGCTTATATACACAAAAATCTCAGGAGAGGAAGAATAAGCACAAGAATGACCTTTCCGGAGGTTTTTGTGTATAAAAGCGTGGTGTACCATTACAGTTCGTTGCTGTGTCGGGGAATATGTTGTCTGTTAATTTTTCTCTTTGTCTAGGGTCTCCTCCTTGTCACAAAAATAAAACCTGAATAAGAGAAATTTCATGAAAGAAACATCCCAGGATGTCCAGAAGATATCTTAGGGTTATTGTGTGGACATCCTACACAATATATATTCGGTAGGTATATCCAGATGATGTCCTGGAGATATTTCATGCTTATCGTCTGGACATATTGTGGAAATCCACCAGCAGTCAATAGGTATATCCATAGGTAACTTAGTGGATGTCAACTGACCTTTTCTGACATCTTGTGGATATCAGATGGATATACGGAGGATGTAACATGGTTGTCTGGGATGGTTTTATGCACTGGAAACTCTTTACCAACGTGCTACGCATAAGTCCTTTTCTTGCCAATTACGCACTGACGGAAGTGACTGCACCACTGACTATTGTTTTCGAAAATTGGGTGTGATCAATTACCGCTAGTTATCCAGTCTCATTTTCAATGCCTTTCCGAGAAGGCACAGATGACGCCGGCCATTCAGTTGTCAGTCCAACTTTACCCAGTAATGCTTGCTTGATCTCGGGTAACGAATGAATGTAAACGAAAGGAAAATATGTGAGGAACTCATTTATTGTAAATTGCTCCCAGTGCTATAGAACTCAATCTGAACTGCCTAAATCCTGGAACTGTCATTGTATGCTACACAAACGATCGATCACCCCGGGCAGAGCTGTGAAACAATACCACTTCTCGTTCTTACGCGTCGTTTAGTTTAAGACCAATTCTTTCCTCCAATTTCAATGTCGACTGCGGATGCCTAATCACGCGTCAGCGCCATTATGCGCAAGTCATTATCAAAGGTCTTCATCCTATTTACATATTCTGCGGGCCGAACTTCATCACACAATGGTAATTGCGTCCTAGAATTATCGACTTCAGCTCAACACTGAGTAATGGCTCGCATGAATCACTTTAGTAGACGATGACCCGGCACTTTAAAAGTCAGCTCTGTAACACGCAGTGTTGTGCATAGCGGTGCTACCAGTAGCGGCTAATTTAGCTAATGTAGCTAATTTAAAATGTAGCGCGATCGCTACTCCGCTACCACTACATCTACTTTTCATAATATGGAAGACGTGGAACACAGAGAGAAAAAGTGAGATAACGATGAAGCAGAACAAACCTCTACTCGAGAAACGCCATCATGACGTTTTAGACAGACTGAAACCGAAAGAGATCGGAAGGGGAGAGCTGGGTTCCACGAATGCGCATTTGTTCGCTGCCTCCTATTGAAAGAAAACTAGTACAGAAGGTCGCGTCCCTTTCAGATACCATCTTAATCCCCTCAAGACCGTGGCTTTCGTGCGCCACTAGCTTTGAACGTAGTTCAACTCTACCAAATTCGTGGTGCTGTCGAACACTATGACGTCAGTTGTTTACGAACAGGTACAGGTCTATTTCTTCTTGCCATTCGTTTTAGTTACTTGTTAATCAGGCAGACTGATGTGGCGATATTCCTCAATTTCACTAACGTTTATAAACTAAGTGCAATTGAATAGTAATATAATTTGTGTTATTCTGTGCTGTGTGTTTCTAACTTAGCTCGCATTTGCGAAACACGCACAGCTATGTACACCACACTTCATAATATTGGTTACGAAGCTCGTTTCCGTTATACAATGAGTTGCAAGACTATGTGAGCGTGTTGATAGCTCAGTTAAAACTGTGTTTGGCAACTTTATTGTTCGGTGCAGCTTAAAAAAAGTGTCGTGTCTTTTGAAATAGGCATGGAAATATATTGGAAATACAATAAGATATAGCTATGGTCAATCATTACACCCGAAACGAAACGTACCGCCGACTTTGCTTTAAGGTGTTGTGCCTCAGGTGAAGCATTTCTGGTGAGATAGGAAGCTTACACAGGTTGCCGAACGCGGTCTAGTTATTTTCTCACATTACATACGTTACACCGTGGGTATATGAGCCACACAAAATGATGAAATAATATTATTATCCGGGAGTCCCACATGGGTAGACTCTTACTCAGGAATCCATACTCCCGGGAAAAAAGCCTATAATTAAACGTAGACTTTCGTATAATCAAACGCTTTGTAAGGGAAGCCGTCGTGAGGCTGGAAGAAGGGAAGCAGGGGATCGGCAACAACACTAACTCCTAATTTCTCTGAGACCTAAGCTTTGGTACGGTATGCCAACAGCACGGCATTATCCCTGGCAAGAACAAACATTATGGCATTCGTTTGATGTTTTCACCTCATGGGAGCCACTTATTGATGACTCGATGTATGGTCGCTTATCATGGCAGTTGCGCCACCTGATCACACTGATCAATCCGTCGACAGGAAGCAGACGGAAGAGAAGTTGTAGTTTAGGATTTGCGGATATCTCGGGCAAAATACTATCACTGCAGAAATGTAGAAGGGTAGAAATCCAGCGAACCGGTAGAGATGTAGGAAGGGCCTCAGGACAGGAGCCGCCGATATTTCGAGGGTTAGGTGTGACATGTTAAACCTTTAACACGTCACACCTAACCCTTTAAATACCATGCCAATGATGAGGACGGTGCCCAGAAGAAGAACCGTCTCTGTTCGAAATATCGGCGGCTCCTGTCCTGAGGCAACTCCCTTCCTATCACTGCGGAAAAATCGTCTTCGGTGCTTCAAACATTTGGACGGGAAAATTATTAAATGCACACATGGGCTACGTGCATTAAATTACTGCTGTAGGTAGTGGTGTACTTTATACTGCATGCCAGCTATGTGAGTGACCTTAAATATTGCACCGTCTTTAGGTATCTCGTTAGTTTTTCAAATTTGTAGTAACGCTATATTGCGTTACTTTTCTATGGAGTAGCGGGTAGCGGTATTTCGTTGCTTAGTTTTGGTAGCGGGTACAACGCTGGTAACATGTACATCGAAAGGAATGGCAAGTGAATTTGTGTGAAAGCGTCACTCGTGCAAAAATGGTCGCACTGGAATGGTGTACAATGCTAGCCTCTTCTAACCTGCTAATCACCCCTTCATTATTGAGTAGTACTATAGATTAACTCTGCAGCCAGGAAATGACGTCAAACAGGAAATGACGTCATCAAGGACGTATGACGTCACTCCAAGCCGCTCCGCCCTCATATCAGTGAGGTCAGTGGATAAGATAGTTAATCAGTGACGTCACATAGTTAATCTTAGTGATATGATATCAATCATCAAAAAAGTCAATCAAAAAAGTTGGATCTGGCTTTTTTTCTGAGTTGGTGCAGCGGTTTATACCTATACTGACTAAACAGGTAGCGCCCTATGTAGGTCGGAAACTTCTTGACACAGGACGTCACATAGCGGAGGAAGTGAAACAGGGAACAACGTTTGGAGGGGAGGCACTAAGGAAAGGGGTTGGTCGCACCATCCATTCAACTCGTGACGAGTTGCTGCATAGACTCAGAGGGAAGGGTAGGAAACGTAATAAAAGCAAGGGCAACAGAATTGATCGATCAGTAAAACCAACGAAGAAACGAAGAAAGGTTGACTTTTTCACCTGAGGAAAAAAAAAGATGTCTACCATCGCCTCAGTACATAAAAATTCTTGCTTCTGCACAACGAATCAGTTGGACCTGTTTTCTGTTCCACCGACAAACTTTTCTCTGGAGAAGTCAGAATATGTGGAGTTTTTCCCCATTTCTGCACCTACCTCGAGCGGTGTGATTGAATATAATGTTCCAGGTCTCGGTGGCGGCTTCTTTGATCTCCAGTCGAGTTTCTTACACATTCAATGTAGAGTTGTGCGTAAAAATGGAGACACAGCATTGACTACAACTGGCAGTACAGTGACAACTGACAACGTTATTCCTGTACAAGCATTTGCATCTTCTCTCTTTCATCATGTCCACATTTATCTTAATTCGACTCTGGTATCTAATTTCGAACATTATGCCTATCGTTCTTACTTGGACATTGTTACAAATGCAAACAATGTTACTCAAACTCACACCCTGTCTGCAATGCTTTACGAACCAGATCCAGTGGGAGAACCTGAAAATTTTGCTGTCCCCAACGAAGCAAAAGGACTTTTCGCACGCTATAAACGCACCAAAGGATCAACTCTCTGTGATCTTTATTCTCCTATCTTTAGCGACATCTGTCAGCAAGAGAAATTTGTCCTTAATAACACCGTTATACGAGTGGTGCTAAAACAAGCCACTGACGAATTTAGGCTCCTCTCTGGTCCCAGCGAGACTGAAAAGCATACAATAGAGTTTTCTCGAATTGTGCTCTACCTCCGACGTGTGCAGGTTTCTCCAAGCGTACTCGTTGGCATTGAAAGAAGTCTTCAAACGACACCCGCCACATACCTTCTTCGAGGTTTAGAGATTAAGTATAGGACAATCGCTCCAAACCAATCTCTGGTGATATTTGATGATCTCTATAGTGAACGAATTCCTTCTAAGTTGACCGTATTGATGGTCAAGAGTGAAGCATATCAGGGTCATAGAAAACGGAACCCTTTTAAGCTTGAAAATTTTAAACTCAAAAGAGCAGTGCTCGACATTGGCGGTCAACACTACACCGACGACTTCGACTTTCAACGAGACATCTATGCAAAGGGATACATGAATTTGCTTCACAAACTTAAGAGCAAGGATATACCTCTAGCTCCGGCTGCATATGCAAAAGAGACATTTATGCTTTATTATCACCTCACACCGGATGTGGAACTGCAGTCACTAAGTCCAGTGCTTCAAGCTAATGTTCGTCTCACAGTGACATTTGCTGCTAACCTTACAGAAGCTGTCACGATGCTCTTTGTTTCCGAGACACCTCGTGTTCTGGAAATAAACAAAGACAGACGCGTTAAATTCGTATAAACGAATCAAAATGGAAGAATGGGAATTTTATGCAGCTTTTGCTCGGAACCATTGCACAAGGACATGCTTTCGTGGAACTTTTGCTCGCGATGAAATTGCATTGCAAAAAGCTGGACCGGGTCTTTATGTGGTGAATACAGCTCCAAGATCTTCCCCGGGAGAACACTGGACTCTATTCCATATCTCTAACGATAGGAGCATTTCTTATTTCGATAGCTACGGAATGCGACCACTATACAAGGAGTTCTACAAATTCATACACCCAGCATCTTCATTTCACTACAACAGGAAACGACTTCAGGGATACGGCTCAGCCACATGTGGACTTTATTGTCTCTATGTAGGTAGTCTTCTCTGCTGTGGGTTTCTACTTGAAGAGTGTACTCGGAGGTTCTCACACACCAACTTTAAACTCAATGATAGGTTGATAGCAATACTTGTGTGTCAATCAATGATAAGATTAAGTAACAATAATGACGTCACAGTGAAACACACTGGGAATCGAACTTGGGTCCTTTAGGTTGACAAACAAGCAGCTTAAGCCACTGGGCCACGGGCTCTACATGTTTACTTGCGTCGCTAATCAGAATAGAATTGTGTGGGGTGGAGAGGTTGTTTGATTTCTTTTACGCCAGGTGGCGTCATGGGGAGTTGAGTTCGTTCATCTAGAGATGGCAGCACTTCCAGCAAATTTACCGCCGTTCAACAGATGGCGCTACCTGCGCCCCCAAATTTTAAATTTCGCGCCCATTTGACTTCGCTCTTGGTTTAAAAGAACTCCTCACGATCATGTTGTTTTCATTTTAGAAAAAGAAAAACAATGGCGAGTCAGTTCTATGTCAACTTACTGTCAAACGCCTCGAGTGATGTATTTCCTAGTAACACAATGAGCAAGTTCAGAGTTAAACTAGCTCAGCCAGTGCAATTAGATGGAAAGTGGGAGGTTGCTCTGGCGGAGGTGAATATCCCATTTGCAATTAATAATGTCACAGATATCGTTAATGGTATATCGGAGACTAGCCTCTTCGGTGGCGTAACCACGACAGAGCAAGTTAAGTTTCTTGCGGGAGAAAACATTATTGTACCTTTTCGACAACTTCTAACGAAACACTTCAAAAACCAAGCCAAAATAATACGAGTCAGTGGTCATTATGAAATACAACTTCCACTAAATACTGGTCTGGAATTAAGTTCAACTCTCTCTGCTAAGCTTGGCCTTCCTGAAAAGATTATCGGTTCTTCGGAATTGGATGAAGGGCAGCCAGTAAAAGTATTGAAATATCAGGTGGACACTGAAGAGAAAGTCACCCTAATCACGTGTCGTTCACGTACAACCAAATACGAAGTTCCAGAAGGGTATTATGAGTCAGGGAAGGACCTCGCCGATGCGATAAATCACGCATATCGAGCAAACTTACACCTACCAGAAGATGCTCGTCTCATATTTTACAATCCCTATAGTGGAGTCTGTCAACTGGAACGTCGCAATGAGGGTTACGTTACATTTCACCCATATTTAGCTCTGATGCTTGGATTTGGAAAACGAACAACCTTCTCCAGTTTCACAGTTGCTCAGCGTGATGTCTGCCTCTTCCCAGCGCAAAATTACATTTTCGTTTACAGCGATATCATCGAAAGTGAAGCTGTAGGTGATATAACCGCACCCCTTCTTCGACTTCTCCCATTTAGACTGCAGAGTCGGAATGAGGTTATGTCCTACTCTTTCACAAATCTTTGCTATAAATATGTGACTGTCAAGGAGCTGACTAGCATTCAAATCGAACTGGCAAACGAGATAGGTGATTTCATTCCCTTCATTGCTGGTTCTGGTCGTGTGGGAGTAACATTACATTTTCGAAAATGCATATAACTCAGACACCCTGTTGTATATCGCATTTCGGCAGCGGTAAACGAGATCAACCATTGCCACATTACTCAGCTCCTCTTTATCAAGTTGGATCTGGCTTTTTTTCTGAGTTGGTGCAGTGGTTTATACCTATACTGACTAAACAGGTAGCGCCCTATGTAGGTCGGAAACTTCTTGACACAGGACGTCACATAGCGGAGGAAGTGAAACAGGGAACAACATTTGGAGGGAGGCACTAAGGAAAGGGGTTGGTCGCACCATCCATTCAACTCGTGACGAGTTGCTGCATAGACTCAGAGGGAAGGGTAGGAAACGTAATAAAAGCAAGGGCAACAGAATTGATCGATCAGTAAAACCAACGAAGAAACGAAGAAAGGTTGACTTTTTCACCTGAGGAAAAAAAAAGATGTCTACCATCGCCTTAGTACATAAAAATTCTTGCTTCTGCACAACGAATCAGTTGGACCTGTTTTCTGTTCCACCGACAAACTTTTCTCTGGAGAAGTCAGAATATGGAGTTTTCCCCATTTCTGCACCTACCTCGAGCGGTGTGATTGAATATAATGTTCCAGGTCTCGGTGGCGGCTTCTTTGATCTCCAGTCGAGTTTCTTACACATTCAATGTAGAGTTGTGCGTAAAAATGGAGACACAGCATTGACTACAACTGGCAGTACAGTGACAACTGACAACGTTATTCCTGTACAAGCATTTGCATCTTGTCTCTTTCATCATGTCCACATTTATCTTAATTCGACTCTGGTATCTAATTTCGAACATTATGCCTATCGTTCTTACTTGGACATTGTTACAAATGAAACAATGTTACTCAAACTCACACCCTGTCTGCAATGCTTTACGAACCAGATCCAGTGGGAGAATCTGAAAATTTTGCTGTCCCCAACGAAGCAAAAGGACTTTTCGCACGCTATAAACGCACCAAAGGACCAACTCTCTGTGATCTTTATTCTCCTATCTTTAGCGACATCTGTCAGCAAGAGAATATGTCCTTAATAACACCGATATACGAGTGGTGCTAAGACAAGCCACTGACGAATTTAGGCTCCTCTCTGGTCCCAGCGAGACTGAAAAGCATACAATAGAGTTTTCTCGAATTGTGCTCTACCTCCGACGTGTGCAGGTTTCTCCAAGCGTACTCGTTGGCATTGAAAGAAGACTTCAAACGACACCCGCCACATACCTTCTTCGAGGTTTAGAGATTAAGTATAGGACAATCGCTCCAAACCAATCTCAGGTGATATTTGATGATCTCTATAGTGAACGAGTTCCTTCTAAGTTGACCGTATTGATGGTCAAGAGTGAAGCATATCAGGGTCATAGAGAACGGAACCCTTTTAAGCTTGAAAATTTTAAACTCAAAAGAGCAGTGCTCGACATTGGCGGTCAACACTACACCGACGACTTCGACTTTCAACGAGACATCTATGCAAAGGGATACATGAATTTGCTTCACAAACTTAAGAGCAAGGATATACCTCTAGCTCCGGCTGCATATGCAAAAGAGACATTTATGCTTTATTATCACCTCACACCGGATGTGGAACTGCAGTCACTAAGTCCAGTGCTTCAAGCTAATGTTCGTCTCACACTGACATTTGCTGCTAACCTTACAGAAGCTGTCACGATGCTATTTGTTTCCGAGACACCTCGTGTTCTGGAAATAAACAAAGACAGACGCGTTAAATTCGTATAAACGAATCAAAATGGAAGAATGGGAATTTTATGCAGCTTTTGCTCGGAACCATTGCACAAGGACATGCTTTCGTGGAACTTTCGCTCGCGATGAAATTGCATTGCAAAAAGCTGGACCGGGTCTTTATGTGGTGAATACAGCTCCAAGATCTTCCCCGGGAGAACACTGGACTCTATTCCATATCTCTAACGATAGGAGCATTTCTTATTTCGATAGCTACGGAATGCGACCACTATACAAGGAGTTCTACAAATTCATACACCCAGCATCTTCATTTCACTACAACAGGAAACGACTTCAGGGATACGGCTCAGCCACATGTGGACTTTATTGTCTCTATGTAGGTAGTCTTCTCTGCTGTGGGTTTCTACTTGAAGAGTGTACTCGGAGGTTCTCACACACCAACTTTAAACTCAATGATAGGTTGATAGCAATACTTGTGCGTAAACAGATACCACGAAAAACAGATAATATGTCATAGATGGGTAGAAATCCAGCGAACCGGTAGAATGTAGGAAGGAGTTGCCTCAGGACAGAAGCCGCCGATATTTCGAACAGAGACTGTTCTTCTTCTGGGCACCGTCCTCATCATTGGCATGGTATTTAAAGGGTTAGGTGTGACGTGTTTAAAGGTTCATGCGAATTGTGGGTCAACAGCCCGGAGGGAAGAAAGGTTCCGTATGGGGTTTTACGGCCGGAGTGAATGGCTGCTTTGTTAGAGTGTTAGAGTGTTCCATAATATGTCATGTTGTAGTGTACTCTAAAAGTGAATAAATTTGTTTTTAAAAAGAAAAGAGCCTTTATTTAGTCATCTTAGCAAGAAAGTAGGATACATTACATCAGACAGCTCACAAAAATGGCGAAAAGTACTATACAGTCACAATTATTTCATCATCACTTTGAAAACAAGAGAACTGAAACAAGCTGTTTTGCAAAGTACATACTCCACTTTTTTTGCAAACACTTTGAAAAAGTTTCATTATTTAAGGAAGTGACAACTCTCTCATTCACATAAAAAAAACTTAGGAGAAAAGGTGCACTGAATAAGTCAAATGAAGATATGTACAATCAACACTCCTTTAGTGTTAAACACTTGTTAGAAAAAAAACACAAGAAATAAAGAAAGGGTAACATCTATATTGATGGTAATTGGCTTTTCCATCATTTACCATCCTGATGCTTCCATCTTTGTTTACACTTGTCCGATGCATACATATGATTAGGTGTGAAAACCAAAAGGGAACATTTCAATTCCATCTGCACAAATGTAACGCTTTGTATCCAAAGGGTTGAGAGCAATCTTTGTCACTGAGACACTTTTGTTTACATTGTCTTTGTGTACGATCAGGTTCTGTTTAATAGAGTGTATTCTGCCATACTCAAGAGCGTCGGTGTACAGGGAATAAAGAAGCTTCTGTGCTTCAGAATGTTTCACACCTTTCGCACGGTTGTACTGCTTTTTGCTACTTAGTTCGAGAGCGTACAGTTTTGGTTTTAGACAACAGAAACCGAGAATGTGATCACGAGGCATCTCGTTTTTAAATATTCCCAGTACCATCTTATTTTTCGCCGAATATAACGGATGATCGGGGTCATAGCTAGAGTTATCCAGATGCTTGTCAGCTAGTTCGAGAAGCGCTTTCTCTTCACTCAACTTTATGATGAAGAATCTGTGTCCATATACAACAGTCTAGTATCTGGAGCTACACGAAGAAGGTGGTTGTGGTAAAAATCAAACATCTTCAGCTTGGACAGTTCCAGTATCGCGGATCCTAGGTACAGTGGCTGTCTCATGCGGAGCACAGATTGAGAGAATTGGAAGAGGATAACATGAGAGCTCAGCGGTCGGAACTCCTTTAGGTTTGGTTTGCGTAGGAGTCTGAGCACTTGTTCGTCGGTTACTGTGAGACGACAGTTTACAAACTTTCTAACCTGCATACACGAACGTCCGTACACGCTATTAATTGCAATCTTAGCTTGGGAGCTTTCGAAGGCATTCGTAGCTCGTTTTCGAAGATCGTGATTGAAGTCCACATAGGATCGGAGAAAGGGCTTTTGATTGACTTTAGAACCCTGTGAACTTTGGTGAGACGCAAGCCCAAATGCATATACAACTGCAGATTGCGATAGTGTAGAAAATATCTCTCTTTGTCGAATAATGTCAACAGTAATTTTGCATCGGTAGCTTTCTCAGGAAGGTGAAACTTCTTCATCAATTCCTTTTGATACTCTGACAGCAGATCATAGGGAACTGACATTTTCTCGGGGGCAACTGGCAGATCTCTGTGACGTTGGTGGATTTCTTTGTCATATGCTAGATCTACCTCGAGGAAGTAACCCATAGGTGCGTCATCTGGGAGGTGTGTTATATCCAAGTTCGTGATTTCATCCTCTGTGAGCCACTCGAAACCTCCGTAAGGTAGTGGTTCTCTCATTACTGAACCGTAAAGCCCATTAACGTCTATGTAGTGGATCAAGCTACTTGGGCTTTTGGGGTCAAACTGCTCTGTTCCTGGTACATTTGCAGTCGCTTTCCTCAGCGAACACTGTGTAATACCTCCTCGTATGCCATTTTCAATCAGCAGGTATGCGTCAGGGTCGTGAATCAACTCTAGCTCTACCTTACTCATTTTTAGGGCGCAAGACATGCTTAATCCGGGCAGAGACACAAAGTGAAAAGGTTCAATCTTGTGAAAGTCAAGTGTCCACTTACGAAAGCCCTGAAACACGTCTGCTAAAAGCAGTGCGTCTGTGAGTAAATATAGGTCTGAATACTCTCCCAGATTACGGAGTTGAAATTTTTCAAAGACCCTCTGTGCATGACAATAATCTTCTTCACTTACTTCTGTCCCATTCAAAGTGTTGAAGAATTGATCCCGAGGAGGTAGAGAAAGCTCATTGTAGGCTTCGAAAGTGGTGACAAAATTGTAACAAAACACTCCTTTGCGAACAACTAGTTGAAAGTGTTCTTCGTTTGGAAAAAATTGACGAAGACAACGAAAGTTGTCTTCACCTTTCTCACGTAGATTTTTCACTAATGTTTCGAGACTTGCATTCAGGAAGTTTAAACTATCTAGGAATCGATAAGAGCCAACGTCTATAGCCTTGAATTTTTGGGAGCTACTGGCAATCACCTTTATGTCTACTTTCTTAAGCAAATGCAAGTGAGACAAAAGAAAACTCAAGTCATAGTTGGCATTGTGTGCAATGATTGGAATCTTAGGAGGCACTCTCAGTTTTAAGTTACAGGTGTTACACAAAGTTTGTCGAAATTTTCCACTTACATGGTCATGGTCACGAACTTTTTGCTTCTTTGCAAAAGATTCCTGGCAAACGTTGCAGTGACTTGCTGTGGCATGCTGCTGCTCGTTTTCTGCGGTCATTTCTAGAGGGGCAATTGTACGTATCCATTCCAAAATGTCGTCATGGAGTCTGTGCAGTAGCTCCATAAAGACAGTGACACAATTAGGTCCACGATACAGATGCTTTTGGAGGACATATGAGTCGGATGCGCGTATCACTAACAGACAAAATGAAGAGGGGATGTGATCTTCATACACATTTCCTGAATCCAGACACGGTGACAGCACACTTTCAAAGTCATACACACAGTAGAAGGGAACTTCTGACATGAGATGTTCCCCTGCAAATGCTAATGTCTCTCCCTTCTTTGGGTAAATGGTCTTGGCTACTTTCTGTTGCTTACACATACTTAAATGACACTTCAGACTTCCCTCTGAGCAGAAGCCCATTGTACATCTTTTACAATGAAATTGTCCACGTGGAACAAACAATCCATTAAAATTTGCGATGAGCACAAAATGAGAGTCAACTAGTAACAAGTCCACATGTTTCTGACGCTCCTCATCAACAACTTTGATGGGGTAAATGTAGTTTTCTTCCTTTTCGTACGCGTACACATTAATGCTAATTTCATTACGTTTCTCAAATATCTCTACATCTTTTGGGAAAGCTACGGGAAATGTATCAGGAAATACATACTGTGTTATGTATGGTCTGTAGGAAGATGCCCTCCGCCTGTGATGCGAGGCAGGATGTAGTCCAGCAATCACGGAGAAGACAAAACACATGTTCTCTTCATCTTCATGTAGTCCGTAATCCACATTCAACAGGGAACGATACTTTCGTTTCAATTCACTCGGTAACTCAAATTGGGAACATCCAATTAGTTGAGGAGCCAAACGTCCAATGTTTAGAATACAAGCAAGAATGCGAAAGAGAAAAAAACCGGAGCCTTGAATTTCTAAGTTTTCTAATGTTTGTGCTATCTCACTACTCGACTGCGCAATCGAAGGCAGTACATCTCCCTCTGACCAAACAGTTCTCACTTTAGAAGGTACAAAATGAATCTCAAGTCGTAACTCCTCATCGGGCGTATGTCGCCCAAGTTCTACTTTAAGAAATGTGAAGTAGCGCAGTGGGAATCCAAAGTGTCGCAATACATTAGCAAGATAGTGTTCATACTCATGAAAAAACGTTGTCACTTCATGCCCCGCCTCGTCTCTGTCATGTAGATGCAACTCGAAGCGTTTCGTGTAGTTCCGTAGTGTGCAGAGAGTCTCACAAAATGGTATGCAGGGTGTCTGGAGTTCGTGAACGTTTGCCAGATGAATTTGGAGTCCCTCTATTGTTGCATAGTACTGACGTTCGTGTTGAGGACATAAGTGACAGGTCACCATGATGTGGAGAGAAGTGTCTCAGGATAGGAGCTGCCGATATGTCGATGTATCATCACTTTTTCTTCCCATGAGTGAATAGAATGTCGGGCGAGGCAACTCTCTTGCCATCTTTGAATCTCTCCTTTTTCTCAATTTTAAGATTTGGCAGTTGTCTCATCTCCTCTAGATCATCCTCTGTCAAACGCTTAAAGCGACTAGGAAGGTAGAACTTTACACGTTTGTCATTCTCCATCAACACTTCTACATAGACCGCTTCGCCGTACACCGTGTCAATCTTTCGCAAATCCAAGACCTCCAGCTTTTCATTCTTCGGTAGGGTACTCATTTTCTGAATATCTCCATCTCCAGGTTTCTTGAGTTTATCGAGCTTATCCAAAATAGATGTCATACCTTCTCTTGTGGTGACTTCTCACTCTGGCTCACTTATTCTTTTCTACACACAGAGTGAAGCTGAAAATAAGAATAAATATAAGCACACTTTCCCACATATCGGAGCGAAAGGAAAAAAGTGTAACGTACCCTTCCTCCTGTGAGGATCTGTGCGAAGAATCGTCATGGAGGGCAGTCTTATATAGCGCTTTGCGAACAGTGCATGCATAGACATGTTTGACTTTGTTGGTTACCTTCTCTGACGTAACCAATCACGTGCTCATCACATGTCTAGACAAGTTTGAACAGGAAAAAAGTAAGAAAAAAAAACGTCTAGAACAGACTTGTTCCGAAAAAAAAAAGATACAGTCACAGACTCATATTGCGTGTTTGCACAAACTGAAAGTGCTAGAACTTGAGAATTCTACACTGACTTGCTGCACAAGATATACAGATATGAGTTTCTCAGCTCCCATATCCAACATTGACAAACTAAAGGAGTGCATAAAGGTTAAGTGTTGTTTGCCATTTATCGTTTTCATAAAAAAACACACATGCTTGAAGAAAAAGAGTAAAAGTCTTATGTAATGTGCTATTTATACCAGTCTTCATTTACTTGGAAGAGATGACTGAGGTTAGACCTTATAGGTTTATCACTCCTGTCTCAATGACTATATCTGGACAAAGTCAAAGTGGAAAGACGACACTCGTTACACGTTTGATCAAGCATAGAGCCACTGTCTTCGATAAACCTTTCGATCGTATACTGTACATATACTTGTACAAGCAACCTATTTTTGACGATTTTCCCGAGGTAACTTTCAGTCAAGATATTCCCACTAACCTGGAGGATGTTAGAAATTCTTTAATCATATTTGACGATTGCTTGGCTGACAAGAAAAGGCTAAAAGAAATCTGTAACTTCTATGTAGCTGGATGCCACCATCTCAACTGTTCGGCCATCTTCATTACTCAATATTTATTTGTTAATGATCCTCTGTATAGATGTATTCAGTTCAATAGCAGTGCTCTAATTCTATGTCGTTCTGCTCGAACTGTGGATCAATTACAAATACTTTCACGACAATTGTTTGGACGGAACAAAAGCGACTTATTGACAAGCATATATAAGGATGCTTGTAAGAAACCGTATTCATACATCGTAATTGACTTGTCTCAAAATTGTTCAGACCACTATCGAGTGTGGACGAACATATTTCCCGACGATCATCGCCAAATAGTATATAAAACATGAAACGTGTAAAGAAGAATATTCATTTTCTTCACTTGCTCGCAGAAACTACGTCACCCGAGCAACGTTATTATCTTTTGGAGCATGCTACAAAGGATCAGTTGAATACGGTCAGAGAAATTTGTATGAACCTTTGTGAAGGAAACGTCACAGTAACTCCGAGAGTAAGAAAGCAATTAAAACCTTACGCAGCATCAATTCGCATTTTGGCAAAACGAGACGCAACGGGGGTCAAGAAAGCTAAAAAGGTCTTGCAACAATCAGGTGGTTTTCTGCAGTTTCTATTACCACCTTTGTTGGGTCTCATCTCCTCATTGGGTGGAAGAGCGATTGCAAAAGCAATCGGAGTATAATCGATGCAGAAATACGAACTTGTACCTTACCGAGAAGATCACATCCCAAATATATTGAAGAAAGATGAACCGGATGACATCAAGGCAAAAGAGATAATTCAGTATCTTCACTCTTTGCTACATTCAAGTAGAGCTGCAAAACAACATACAAGCGAAACACTTCCTGGATCGCGAGAAGAAGGAACACAGACCGAGGAGGGGGAGAAAAGTGACACAATTGTTGGTTTTATGAGTAGTGGTTATAAGGTCAGAGCAAACCAACTTCTGCAACTTCTACAACCAACAATCTCCTGGAATGCGCAAACCTTCGAAGTAATCGTTGACGGTCAAACGTTGGAGAATAGTAATATAATCGATCTCGTTTATTATCTTGTCTCAAGAGCGAGAAATGTTCCAACTCCTCCTTACTTCGATCGCATCTTGCCGCTATTGGTCAAACTGAATCTACCAACACTTATTGTGCATCCAAATCGTTTAAAAAAACACAGAGTAACGGGAGCATCGAGCAGTCGAGCATCGCCTGTTACAAGTGAAGCAAGCACACCTGAAGGTGCCTCGCCAGCAATCACACGTGCTGCAAAGCGTGCCCGCCGAAACCTAACATGGAGCCCATATTGAAGCCTGTGCAGGAGGAACAGAAAGACTATTTTCAAGATGAAACCATATTGTCGCACTTCCCTCCAAGGCATCATAAAAAGGTATTAGCAATACTCAAACTGATAACAACTGTTCTAGCTTACGACGAGTACGGAAGAGTTATATGTCACGGGAAGGTAGTGCCACACTCGTCCATTGTCGAATTGCTGAAGTATGAACTTCACAACAGACAACCTTCCTGGATGAGAGGAGACGTGTCAGCTACAATAAATGCCTATCTATCCCTTGACGCTCTTCGAGTTCGCAGCAGAAGAAAGCACTAATGGCCGCCTATTACGACCCAGAACATGCCGGCAGTTTTGGTGGAGTGCAGAGACTCGCTCAAGCCATCGGTGAAAAGAAGGGCAGAGTTGCTAAATATCTGGAGACAAGTGATGTTTACAGCTTACATAAGGAGTACAAGCGACCCAAGACCTTTCGGAAAATAATTGCACTCGGAAAGCAGGAAATGTTCCAAATCGACCTAAAGGACATGCAGTCTCTAAAAGGGCAAAATGATGGTTTTCGCTATTTGTTCTTCTGTATAGATGCTTTTTCCCGGCTCCTCGCTGTTGTACCCATTCGCAATAAAAAATCTCCTGAGATTCTTCGAGCATTTAAAGTTGCATTTAAGAGGATCGGTACTCCACGGCTGATACATAGTGATCGAGGAACAGAGTTTACGAACAAGGTAGTGCGAGAGTTCTTGAAAAGAAAAGGCATAACGTTATATCATTCTATGTCTATTTATAAATGTGCGATCGTTGAGAGATGTCAGCGAAGTATTGTGTCTACACTTTACCGTATCTTTACCTATCAGGGTCATAAACGTTATGTGAAGATTCTACCTCAAGTAATCAAAGCGTACAACAATCGAGTGCACAGGACTCTCTCTGCGAGACCTGTGGATGTAACCAAAGAAAACGAGCACATTTTCCGAGAAAGACTTTACCCCACCCCAACTGAAGCCCCAAAGAAACCACGTTACAATCTTGGTAATCTCGTTAGAATTGCCAAATATAGACACCAGTTAACAAAGAGATATTTACAGTCATTTACGAAAGAGATTTTTTCGGTGAGAGCAATCAAAATAGGTTATCCTAATACATACCTACTGCGTGACCTTAACAATGAAGATATCATTGGTAGTTTCTACGAGAGTGAAATGGTAAGAGTGAGAGAAGTACCGAAAGTAGAAAAGATTATAAAAAGACGAGTTAGAAATGGAAAGCTCCAGTATTTAGTTAGATTCAGTGGAACTGCGGACAAGAAGTGGATAGCAGAAAATTACCTCGGTTGAAAAAAAAAATGACCAGTACAGCATGGTCCGACGTTGAAACCCAGCCTGGCGATTCATGGTCCACAGACGACGAAACAGAGCAATCGGAAAAAGGAGAAGATGAATGCGGTAAATGGAATAGGAGGTCCCACATATTTCAACTCCATCTGCCATGTAATGAGAAACATACCTCTTGGAAGCAGCTATCAAATTGTGGGTTAACAACGGTCAAGAGGACGCCATTAGCGGAAGCTTTTCAAATTGTGACGAACATTGTGCTGTTTCGAGCTCTACCGAATAATCCTCCAAATCAAGTCATTTGGGAAACTGCAAAGGAAATGTATTCCATGCTTCATACAGACGATTCGTTTTTAACAAGTTCATCCTTCGTTTTACTAACCGAATGGTCACGGCAAATGAGTGAGCTATTTGACTATTCGACTCGTTTCGATGCCATGCAACTTGCTACAAAGAGTCTGTGTTTTATCGACACTGCCATAAAGCATGGATTCCATTCAACTGCCAAGTACATAACTTTATTTACTCTGGACCTTTTGAAAAATCGACTTGTTTGTGAATAAGAAAAATGTATCGTCAATAAGAAATAAATTCATCCTCAATACTAAGACTTTCTCACTTCATCATAAAAGAGCGAAATGGATAGGGTGTGTTTTCTATTTTGTCTTCTGTGTCACATATTCTTTCTCGTCATAGTAACTTTTGAGTTAACGAAGTCATCATCTTCACTTCGACAAGGTAACTGTAGCAAAGAAGTTGAGCTGGAAGAATACGTTTATGCCCATACGTGTCCTCCTAATGCATCACTGCTGGCGTTACGACTTTGGGACAAGACTGGTCTTCCAACACGCTATGGAGTTACTCTCACACACAATGAAACACAACAGCTACAGATGTGCTTGAGATTGGTGAATGTCAGTCATAGCTTTTACGATCAGGAATGTGTAGAAGTATGTTGTTTGTGTGAGGATCGGGAGCTAAAAGTTCACCGCTGCCCACAAAATGTATACACACTCGGTCGAACACATGGCCAACATCATTCTGGATATGGAATTACGCTGTCGAAGAGGGCTGTTATATTGTTGTTAAAGTATCTCAATAAAAAGATTTAATCGGAGAATCACTAGTTTATTTTATTTTGTTTTTAAGTGAGTAGAAATATGTACATAATAATCAAGCACTCTTTGAAGACATTACTATTTCGTTTCAACTTGTTTTTTTTTTTTAGTTCTTAACATGTGTCGCTATCATTCCATGCTCGCCTCTCTTCGGAAAAGTGATGAAAAGCAGACGACACTGGATCTCTTCCTTTGCGAAAGCAGATTTCGAAAGTGCTACCCACGCTCTACTTTGCAAAGGAAAAAAGAAAAAAAAGGTTAACGAAGAGTTTGCGGACCGTGAGTAACGAGGATGTTGACTGCAACGATGTAACACGAAGCCATATGCATGGAGCGATCACGTGGAAGGAAAAGATGTAACACGATGTCGAATGCGCAAAAGTTGTCAAGCGGAACGAAGTGAGACTAGGCTAGCGATGAGTTTGCGGAAAGAGGTGATTAGTGTCTATGACGTCTACAAGGCACGCTGTTGTCACGTGGAAGTTGTCAATAAAAGTATGGGAAAGAAAACCTTAACATAAAGATGGCTGAAACATTCAACAGAACTCCTAGCACAGCGTCGAATCCAGAGAGGGGGGCAGTCATGTGGCCTGCCTGTCAAATCCTAATATTCTCGCCGTCACTGCGAGCCCCTCTCTGGTGAGACTGAGCTTTGCTCAATGTTCATAGCATCCGAGTTCATTGTAGCATTCACGGAAATGCAGTACGAACGGTTCATGATTGTCTCAGTCACTTCCCCATACCGTCTGGCTCACTGTAGAAACTTCAGCGGCTCGTCGGCATCATGTGTAGAGCGACTTTGCTCCTCATCGGAGCGAGACAGCCTTTCTAAGACTCTCTCATGCAACGGGAAAGTTGTCCTACAACTTCATCAGTCAAGACTTGAGTGTGATGACCTCCTTTTGTCGGAAAATCTCCGCAAAGAGACCAGTGATCTGTTGGACTTTCTGTTCGCTTTGGATATCACCAACACAAAATCAACATTGCCTCATCGTCGTCCTCACATGGTATGTGGATCGACTTAATTTAAATGTCGATTCGATGCTGTGTTAGGTTGACTGTGTCATGTAACGTCAATAGAAGGAATATTTATCCCTACAGCGAGACATGTGTGTAAATGTCTTACAATATGTCCGTTACTTACTTTGCATAACACAGTGAATTAGAGTATGAAAATCCAAATGTCAACGAAGCTCAACTGTTTTGTAAACTAGAGTAGCACTATGCTTTGCTCATTCTTTGAAATGACTATGGACTTGAAAGATAACTGTGATCTAACTGTCATAATAAAAATAAGTCATGAAAACGCGAATGATTTTGTTCTTTTTTTTATACTCGTTATTTTTTACTGTTTCGTTAGGGATGGAGAAAAAATTTACAATAATGTTTTCTCCCACATTTTGCTTGCTCTCTCATGCTTACAGTATCGAGGAGGGGCTCTCCTCGTGTTATTGTTAATTGCCAATGGAATATTAATCTCAGTCAGAGCAACCTGCCACTTTCGATCTAATTGCACTGAGTGAGCGAGTTTCATTCTAAACTTCCCTAGTAACACATATTGTTGCCACGACGTTGCAGCAACGTTGCGAATGTTGTAAATAGTGGAGCAATGTTTTACAATATTCAACAATATTTTGGCAACATTGCTGGATGTTGGTTGGTCAACATTTTTCTACGCACGGCAACGTCGCCAAAAGGTCACACTGAAACGTCTACCAAATATTGCTGCCAGTAACATCGCAGCAATGTTGGAACAATGTTGAAAACATGTTGTCATTATGTGGCAGTATCATTGCAGCAACATTGCAAAGCTAATTTAAACATTGTGGCAATGTTGGAGCAATGTTCGCATGTAACGTTACTAGAATGTGGCTTCAAAAGGACATTAGCCACGTTTTGACAACGTTTGGGGACAACATTGCAACAATGTTCCGGCAACATTTTGTGTTACTAGGGTTGCTCCTTGTGTTACTAAGAAATACATCACTCGAGCCGTTTGACAGTAAACTGACCTAGAAGTGCTTCGTAATTTTTTTTTTAACGAAATCATCGTGAGGAGTCTAATGGACTAATGGCGGGAATTTTTTTAATTCGTCATGGCTTCATCTGTTGAGGCAAAAGTGAATTCGCCATCTGTTTAAAATGTCAGAAAAGGCGGGCAAATTTAAAATATGCTGTAAGCTGTTGAACATGACACAAAAATCTGCGGGCGCGAAGGGGGGCGCGAGTAGCGCCATCTGTTGAACGGTGGTAAATTTGCTGGAAGTGCTGCCATCTCTAGATGAACGAACTCAACTCCCCATGACGCCACCTGGCGTAAAAGAAATCAAACAACCTCTCCACCCCACACATTCTCTATTCTGATTAGCGACGCAAGTAAACATGTAGAGCCCGTGGCCCAGTGGCTTAAGCTGCTCGTCTGTCAACCTAAAGGACCCAAGTTCGATTCCTAGTGTGTTTCGCCATGACGTCATTATTGTTACTTAATCTTATCATTGATATCATATCACTAAGATTAACTATGTGACGTCACTGATTAACTATCTTATCCACTGACCTCACTGATATGAGGGCGGAGCGGCTGCGGCTTGGACTGACGTCATACGTCCTTGATGACGTCATTTCCTGGCTGCAGAGTTAATCTATACTACTACATGGGCTACGTGCATTAAATTACTGCTGTAGGTAGTGGTGTACTTTATACTGCATGCCAGCTATGTGAGTGACCTTAAATATTATATACCGACCTTATATATACCGTCTTTAGGTATCTCGTTAGTTTTTCAAATTTGTAGTAACGCTATATTGCGTTACTTTTCTATGGAGTAGCGGGTAGCGGTATTTCGTTGCTTAGTTTTGGTAGCGGGTACAACGCTGGTAACATGTACATCGAAAGAAATGGCAAGTGAATTTGTGTGAAAGCGTCACTCGTGCAAAAATGGTCGCACTGGAATGGTGTACAATGCTAGCCTCTTCTAACCTGCTAATCACCCCTTCATTATTGGACTTGTATATCGCTCTCTGCATAACTCTCTGCATCTTTTCTTGGAAGAGCTCGAGAAAGTGTTATCCCATCTTTCATATAGTAAATACAATGCAATATTAGGATATATGAATATCAACGTGCTCAGTAATGACACTGGTTGTATCACCTATCGTGAAATCTCTAACGCTTATTGCTTTAAGCAGCTTATTGAAATTCTCACACGGCACAGTCTGAGTGGCATTGCTACGTTGTTGGATCACATTCTCACTAGTCTTACTTTAAAACGCCTAGACCATTACTTTGAATCTCACCACTTGCTAGAAGATTCTCAATTTGGATTTCCGAAAAATCGCTCAACAGTAGTTGTGCTTAGTAATATTATAGAACATATCAAATCAAACATGGATTCAAGGCTACTTACTTTGGGCATATTTGTAGAACCAAGGCCTTTGATTTTGTTAGACATGGTTTTTTATTGTACACGTTAGAAAAGCACGGCATTAGGGGCGTACCACTTCAATTAATTTCAAGCTACTTACAAAATAGACATCAATTCGTACTGGTTAATGGTGTCACCTCATATTTCACATTGAACACATTGGGGGTTCCTCAAGTATCGATCCTGGCTCCATTTCTCTTCCCTTTGTTTGTTAATGACCTTCCGGAGTTTCTTGACGAGAAATTCATTCTATATGCAGATGGTACGAATATATTTATATAGGGTAACACTGAAGAAGGCCTCCTCACTCTAAAAAATAAGGGAGTCAGGGTGACTCCCTTTGGGGGAGTCAAACCCTGCCACATATATAACACCTCTCCTGGAGTCACTATGGCTCCATCAATGCAGGGGGGTTATTTGACTCGCTCTGGAATGGATATGTTTTGACTCCTACTGGCATCAAGTAACCCCATGAGGAGGGGGGTCACTTGATGTCCCAGGGAGTGGGGGGACCTTCCACCCCCACAAAAAAATGCATCAATACGAAGCACCGTTGCAATAAATTCTGTTTACCTGCAGTACTCGCTAACTACGCCAGTTCTTGACTTGAACGTACAAACATGAATTCCGCTTGATCGCTTACATCAAGGTGTACTGGCAGTTAGAACATTCAGCAGAACGACATAATTTATTGCAAATGGTATTTTGCATGTTTGACAAGTTGCTGAATGGTTCCAGACTATAAGCTTAATCGGAGATTTTTATTGCTTTGACAATTAGCACTTCTTTGAGACATGATAGCAGCAATAGGCTGCAGTGACTAGGTTACCCAGATGAAAAATTTTCCAACTGGGACCAGTTCAAACTGTGTTATTGAACTGGGACCAGTTCAAAACCAGTTTGCAGCTGGTCCCAGCTTGAACTGGTCCCAGTTCAATAACACAGTTTGAACTGGGACCAGTTGAAAACCAGTTTGCAGCTGGTCCCAGCTTGAACTGGTCCCAGTTCAATAACACAGTTTGAACTGAGACCAGTTGAAAACCAGTTTGCAGCTGGTCCCAGCTTGAACTGGTCCCAGTTCAATAACACAGTTTGAGCTGGTCCCAGTTTGAACTGGGACCAGTTGAAAACCAGTTTGCAGCTGGTCCCAGCTTGAACTGGTCCCAGTTCAATAACACAGCTTGAGCTGGTCCCAGTTTGAACTGGGACCAGTTCAAAACCAGTTGGCAGCTGGTCCCAGCTTGAACTGGTCGCAGCCGAAGTAGCAACGTTTCTCCTCCAAGCGGAACTGAGCCACTCGGGAGCTCATTTGGATCTCCATAATGAAACCCACAGATGCATGATACTGAAATAAACATGAATTATTTTATTATGCACTTCTGAAACAGACATTTTGTATTTCACGATGCAGTTTCTCACTGACTTTACAGAAACGGTTGAGGAAAACAGGAAGCATTCCGGGCAGCCGTGGAAGTCATGTCATCAGTTGGTTTTCTACGTATAGAGCTGCAGAAGACTATCATTACTAATTCATTTAGTTCACTATACACACATATGTCGCAGACACTCACCTTTCCTGTGTATCCCCCGCTACAGGAGGGGCTTGTGGAGTCCGACATATTGCTTCGCAGTCGTCCTGTGAAGCACAATATTATCACCAAAACATGAATTGAAAGGCACAACTACTCCACAACAGACTCACATGCTTTTCCAATACACGCCACGAGTACTCTGGTGAGCTATGCGGGTTCTAGAGCAACCAGTGTTTTCGATGTGAAGGATCTGAAACACGAGAATGACATGCATTAAAAGCGGGAACGCGCAGACTAACGGCACATGATGAATAACCGGGCATAAACCGGGCGTTGGTCGTGAAAGAAACGCGTCCATATGTTCTCGTGCAACACACTGGGGAGACAAACTTTACGTGCAGCAGGACGGTACCATTATTTATATTTCTGCTTTGTTCGCAGGAAGCAAAAAACACTTGAGCATAGTACTCACGATGAAGCAGTCTTCGCAGCTGTAACAGAGCCGCAATCGCATGACACCTGTCTGGTCGTACTGAAGCCGATGACGCTCACTGTAATTTATATTGTCGCATGTCACGCTAATAACATTAAGAGCAAAAATGTCACTTGGCGCATGCTGAGACGAACGCGAAAAGTCAAAACACGGCAGACAAGTGCGAACGCTGCATCTGGAAGCAGCAAGCGACCGTTACACCTTGTTCAAACGCGTCATTCATCAGGGGAGCAGGAACGTGCAAAATATGCAAACATAATAATTCCAAATTAGCTTTTGTTTACATTAGCGCACCTTCAGAAAAATAGAAATATGATTTTTTTACAATAAAGTTGCTTTCTGATCGTCCCCCAACCTTTCTTTCGTAATCTTCATATATGTTATTACAAACCTATCCCGGAACCCAAACCGAAACTTCTCCGAAACATGTCAGCTGGTGGAGCTTGAACTGTCACCACTTCACTTTCCAGTTGCCACCTGCCCAGTTTGAACTGGTACCAGGTCATGTCCAGTTGCCTCCAGCCCAGTTTGAACCGGTACCGGTTCGTGTCCAGTTGCCACCAGCCCAGTTTGAACTGGTACCACTTCACTTTCCAGTTGCCACCTGCCCAGCTTGAACTGGTACCAGCTCATGTCCACTTGCCACCAGCCCAGTTTGAACTGGTACCAGTTCATGTCCAGTTGCCACCAGCGCAGCTTGAACTGGTACCACTTCACTTTCCAGTTGCCACCCAGCTTGAACTGGTACCACGTTAGTTTCCAGTTGCCGCCAGTTTGATCCCACTTGGTTCCAGTTCATGACCAGTTGGGGCCAACTGGGAACAAACTGGTACCAGTTGACTTCCCAGTTCATTTTTTCGCCTGGGTACACACGCTTTGCTCTTTAAATTGAAACACCTGAACCACCTCCTCAACTTTGACGTTGTGCACAGGCCCTGCACAAATCTGATTATCCACATAGATTAAGAACTACCAGTCGCTCAGCGCAGTGGGTATCGACTGTCCTACACTTCTTGAAACCAGTTTCATCCAGTTCGAGTGAACAGCTGACTTAATCAATTTTTGACCAGGATGAATGTTTTTGTTCTTGTTTCTTTCTTCCTCATGCGGTCAGAGGAAACGTCATCTACAAGGTGGTGCCTTCAAAAACCCACCCGTGTGATATTTCATGTACTGCAGATACGGAAATGGTACCTGTGAATTTCCGAACTGACACAGAACGAATTCTCATTACCGTGGAGAAAAATTGGAATGTGATTCGATATGAAACTCTTCCTAGAAAAATGCGCAAAACGTAATGAAAAAGGTTTCTGACAACAGCATGAACGTCTTGCTGATGTGCTGGCTGGTGATGCTGCTGCCCAGAATCCAAGTAACACTTGCATACTTTCCGTTGATGCTGCCATTGTTACTGTATCAGAAGTTTGCCAGTAACACGCGCTGTGTTCAAAATCTTTCCGTATGCTGTTTCATGCCTTCGAGTAACGTTTTGCTGCTATTCCAAATTAATTCCCAGTTTACCCCTGATAACAAGAATAGGTGCTGTGTTCTTGCAACCTCAGAGGTGTCTGTCTCACAGCTGTAGCACGAAAAATACTAAATAAGGCGGGCTTTCAGAGGCAACCCCCTCTACGATGAATCATTACCTGGAAGTTAATGAAGCACAACAACTATTTATGGCAACTAGTAGTTCTTAACTGATGTACATTATGAGATTTGTGCAAAGTTTCAATCTGCATAAGGTATAAACGGTGATTCCACGTTAATGTAACAGTTCATCAGTTAAGCACGAGACTGTACACAACGTTAACGGTAAAGGAGGTGGCGACCAGCAATGCCGCCCCAGCAGACCATCAATATCCCACAGACCTCCCAAATTGGTCTCATGCGTGACAGATGTCACCTGTATCTTCACTATGTCCGCTGTATATCCACCATGAGACGTCACAAATATCCCCCAGTGAAGATTCTGTGGATATATTACGAATATCACTAGAATGACGTTTCTTTACTTTACAATAAAGATTTCTTGTGGCAATAGCAGCCATTTCCAGCATTCTCAGAATGCGTGACAATTTCATTTTTTGAATCAAAATGTTATCAACTATCTTTAAATAAATAACTTCTCACTTCAGACATGTTCAACAGAGCAAATAAAAATGCTCTCGCAGAATAAGCTGCCAGTCAACACCGACTGTTGGTGTAATGTAGAATCTACGTTGTCTAATGCTGACTAATGTTGTATGTAAACAGATAGCGGTGAATCAACGCTATTTGAACTGTACCTGGTCAATAGATTGTGGACACTTCAGAGGATGTGAACTGTAATGGAAGCTAGGCAAATCGTATTAAGACTGCTGTGAGCTCCTGCTAAGAATTGGCAGAATATGCTTGAAGTACACCCCCTTCAGGTGAGTCAACATTCCCCATGTAAAGTCGTGATCATACGGCACTTTGATATTGATAAAGAAGTTATCTGAACTACAAAATACTACAAAATCACACTCCGTAACATTGAGGATTGCCATACCGAGTGGTACTTGTCCAAAATAAGTGTGTTTTTCTTTAGCTTGTAGCCGCCTCCATTTTCATCTTTCACAATAAACTTACATGACTCCGCAACACAACTTGCACTTTCTATCTTCCCTTTGACAGGACATTTAATCTCGAGTAGTGTTGTAGGCACTCCATCCTTCAGCACTACTCCATCTGGGGTGCAAGCAACCTATGGGCATTCAACAGGGAAGACCGGTCCTGGGATGATTACTTCATTTTGAACACGGCTTTAATGGTCAGCCCTTGCGATAGCTTCAGTTTCTTGTCCATATTTCGTATTCTCATTGCCATTGAAGCTTGAATGAAGTGTTGAGGCCACCTTTGGTTCCCACTGATGTCTTCGGTACGTGTACAGTGGGTAGGAAGTAGTACCTGAATGCTCAATAGCGAAACTTAACACACCGGTCATCGATGAAAGATGAAAGTCACTGAAAAGGTTAGCCAGGTGTAGGGACTGAACCCACATCTTCTGGATTACCGGTCCAGGGCTCTACCAATTGAGCTAAGCTAACACGCCTCTCCAGCGACTCTCGGGGTGCGTCATCTGAAGGGACGACAAACCAGCCACTCACTCTCACTCACCCTCCTTTCACTCTTACATTTTTTGCTCACTCATACACACATTCATACGACGGAAATCGACGCAAGCGGCACCTGTTGAACAAGAGAGAAACTGATGTTCTGAGGCTGGAACAACATTGAAGGGACAGATACAAACAAAGCCTCAAAATTTTTGAGGCTTTCAAAATTCTTTTTTGAGGCTTTGTTTGTATCTGTCCCTTCAATGTTGTTCCAGCCTCAGAACATCAGTTTCTCTCTTGTTCAACAGGTGCCGCTTGCGTCGATTTCCGTCGTATGAATGTGTGTATGAGTGAGCAAAAAATGTAAGAGTGAAAGGAGGGTGAGTGAGAGTGAGTGGCTGGTTTGTCGTCCCTTCAGATGACGCACCCCGAAAGTCGCTGGAGAGGCGCGTTAGCTTAGCTCAATTGGTAGAGCCCTGGACCGGTAATCCAGAAGATGTGGGTTCGATCCCTACAGCTGGCTAACCTTTTCAGTGACTTTCATCGTTGATTTCTTAGGCATTTTGAGGCTTTGTTTGTATCTGTCCCTTCAATGTTGTTCCAGCCTCAGAACATCAGTTTCTCTCTTGTACACCGGTCATGACATGATACAACAGTGGTCACTGATTTTGTGTAAACAAAGTACGAGGAGGGCAGGCGAGTTAATGTGAAATCGGTGAAAGCAGCACCTTTGAATACAAGGGAGGAAAGGACACAGCAAACACAAACGAAAAAAATATGAGTAGTGTCGTTTCATTTGTGTTTCCCGTGTCCCTTCATCCCTCAGAGTCAAAGATGGTGCGCTCGTGTTCTTCTTTTTTTTCTCTGTACACCCTTGTGTTCCACAAAAGAGGGCTCATAACCGAGAACCTGTGATTCGGATCCTCCTTTCTTGCATCCACAAGAGCTTACTTTGTGTCTGCTGCAAGGCAGGAAGCACTGTCACGTGTGACTTGAATGAATTTGACATAAAAGTCAGCTGAGTCTACGCCGAGTTCCCCACGGGGCCATGCTGCAAGGTCACGCATAACAACACTCTGAAAAGCGTTGTCCATTACAGCCGTCAGATCGTGTACATCCGGTGTAGGCCCCTTACACCTGGAGGGAAAGAAGTGATAATTGAGAGTTGTTTGAGCGATTCTGCTACTCCGGCTGTCTAATTGTGTTCAGTATGAATGTCAGAAAGAAACACTGCAATTGTCATTTTCCCTACATGTCTCATTTATGAAACTGGCGCTCACCTGCTGTTTTGAACCGGGGGAACCTCTGTGAGCCAGCGGCATTCACTAAAAGGAAAAATACAAATGGAAAAATATTAATAGGTTACATAATGCATCTCCTTGTTTTGACAACAATAGCATGACAATTAACATATATTTGGTGTATCAACGCCACTTGTAACTTCAGCATCTTCATTCACGTCTATGAACGTCTCACGTCGGTGAAATGGTACACTTCGATTTTAATTACAAATTTCAATGCAGAACCAAGAAGCCCAGTTTTTAACCCTGTTTAAATGATAGGAAATTTGTGAAATAAGAAAGATATATGTATGAAACA
This sequence comes from Ornithodoros turicata, assembly GCF_037126465.1. Classification (NCBI taxonomy): domain Eukaryota; kingdom Metazoa; phylum Arthropoda; class Arachnida; order Ixodida; family Argasidae; genus Ornithodoros; species Ornithodoros turicata. The sequence continues at coordinate 183,086,397 of NC_088201.1, forward strand.
TGAAAGAAAAGATGGATGAAAGATATGCACCGTGGATAGCTATTAGAGTTAAAATTATCGATTCATGTTATGCTATGCATTATTTTGCATGGACACCGGCGTTTCCTACCTGTGTCTCGCTAACACTGCGTACGGACATAACCCCATTAAGTCCTTCCTCAACGACAGAGCCTCTGCTTCATCAAGGGCAAATGGCTTGGGTACTGTCTCCACATGACAAAATTGAAAAAGGGCCAGGGCGAGCTTCTACTTCGTGAGAGTTGGCTCAGATTAAGATCCCTTTCTCCAGTTGATATTTTCTGAATGTGAAATTCGCTTACCGGAGTTTGTGGTGCAAAACTCAAGTTTAACTTCATGATTAGATACCGATTTTGGTTTGAAATATTAACGGACGTGGCAAAACCCGCCAGTGTCTTCCAACCCCAGGCGAAAATTTGAGCTGGGAAGTCAACTGGTACCAGCTCGTTCCCAGTTCGCACCAACTGGTGGTCAACTGGAACCAACTGGTACCAAACTGGTGGCAGCTGGAAAGTAAACTGGTACCAGTTCAAGCTGGGCTGGTGGCAACTGGGCACTTTGTGGTACCAGTTCAAACTGGTCTGGTAGCAACTGGGAAATGAACAGGTACCAGTTCAAGCTGGGCTGGCGGCAACTGGGAAGTGAACTGGTACCAGTTTAAGCTTTGCTGGTGGCAAGTGGGCACTGTGTGCAACCAGTTCAAGCTGGACTGGTAGCAACTGGAAGTGAGGTGGTGCCAGTTCGAACTGGACCAGTTTACATATTTGGGGGAAGTTTCGGTTTCAGTGCCAGGACAGGTTAATATGAAGATTGCAAGATGAAGTCATAAAAACGATCAGAAAGTAACTTTATTAGTAGAAATAATCATATTTCAATTTTTGGTAAAGTTCGTTAGTGTTAACGATTTGGAACTCTTATATTTGTATTTTGTGCGTTCCTGCTCCCGCGATGAATCATGCGTTTACTGTGCAACGGTCGCTTGCTTAGCAGCATGCTTGTAGAAGCGATTTTTGCCCGGTATGTTCTTAGCGTGATGTGTGACATAGGCGTTGGTTTTATAATCTAAAGGATTTGTCTGCAAGTTACGACAGTGCGACAGTACAATGAGCGCCAGCGGCCGGGCGGGTGGGTGTTATAGGATTACAGCTCGACTACAACTGTGGAGACCGCTTTATATCGTGAGTACTATATGCTTAAGTGCTTTTCCCTTGTGCACCATTTAGAAATATTACTTCCACTACAACCGCTTCTCTTTGTTCTGCGTCACATTCGTGGCACCTGCAAGTACATGTCGTTTTACGAGTAATATCCGGTTTATGTTAACGTTACCAGCAACTTTTCCATTCATGTTTTTGTTTTTGCTTTTTTTTGTTCATTTTCGTGTTTTAGATCCTTCGCACCACGGATGTTGTCGAACTAGCGTAGTACGCCAGAGTAGTACTCATTGCCCCCGAAAGCCGGCGAATCTCTTAGTTGAAAGGTCCAACTACTGCACAACGGAAATGTTGAGAGATTCGCGTACCTTCCAGGGCCACGACTGCTCAAATTGACTGACTGTCAAGGCACACACCACAATTACATGTTGCAATTGAATGCATATTTACTTGTGCCTTTCCAACTTTCCGGAAACCTTAGCTGCTGGGGCTCAAAGGAAAATATCGATCCATCGTGTGCTATTAAGAACATCTCAAATACTTTGTTGAATGACTCAAGACGTCTACAAGGCAGTCAAGCAAGGGACCAATCAACCATGAAGTATGATCTATTCCATGTAACTCTGTAGTTCACCTACTGCTATAATTTAATTATGTTATAGTTACGCTACATGTACATTAGAATATGTGTAATGTTTGACTACAAATAAAATGCAATTTTGTACTGCAGTTCTTTGGATCTGCCATTGCTGGGAACAGCGATTCTGCAAAGGGGCACCAGTTACATACAAGCTAACCTCTGTCCGAACAGGCCGCTCTAAGTGAAGGCACTTCAACCAGTCCCAGCTCAACAATGAGGTTTGCAACCAGTTCCAGTCGAGACTGCGACCGGTTAGAAACCAGTTGGGCCAACTGGTAGCAGTTGAGACTGGGACCGGCCAGAAACTAGTTGGGCCAACTGGTGCCAGTTGATCGAACTGGTCCCTGTTCGATAACACAGTTCGCCCAGTCCCAGTTGCAACTGGACCAGTTCAACTGGGACTGGCTGAGCTGTGTTATCGGACAGGGACTAGTTCGATCAACTGGTACCAGTTGGCCCAACTGGTTTCTGGCCGGTCCCAGTCTTAACTGGTACCAGTTGGCCCAAGTGGTTTCTAACCGGTCCCAGTCTCAACTGGGACTGGGTGAACTGTGTTATCGAACAGGGACCAGTTGTCCAACCAGGGACCAGTTGTTCAACCGGCCCCAGATCAACTGGTACGAGTTGATGTGGGGCCGGTTGAAGTGGCCCCTGTTCGATAACACAGTTCAACTTGTACCAGTTCAAAAAATTTTCGCCTGGGACAGGAAGTAAGACTTACCTGTTCACTTGAAGAAGTAGTGCCACAACATGCTTGCAAGCTTGAGATAGTCCTGCTTTGCATGAGCAGTTTGCCTTAGCTATTTTGCATGTACTTCCCACACTTATTTCAATGTTTATGGTGTGAGGTTCCCCTTTCACAGAGCTGGTACTCAAACAGATGCCGTGCACGTTAATAGGGTTACTAGTGCAATCTTTTTTGCCAAATGCAATCAAGTGCCCCGCCAGCAGCGCCTGCTGGCCTTCACGAAAGTTCCGTGTACATTTTGTGGCGTCAACGAATGACAGAACTTCTGTTGGAAACAGCTCCGGATGCGCCGGCGACACAAACACGTCCCCCGTTTCGTCCGCCATCTTGGCTGCGCTCGTAGCGACCCCTGTAGCCCGTCGAAGGTGCGAATAAAGTAACGCTACCCTTTGACGGTGATCCCAAAATGAGTATATCTCTCTGACCTGACAATAGCTACTGTCACTCATTTTCAGGTAACATGAACAAGTCCGTTGGGCACGAGAGTGGTCGGAAACATGAACAGTTATGTGCTCTGCAAGTGCCCTGTAATAGTGCTCAACTCTGACATGTTTTCGTAGCTCCTGATAGAGCAATTCTGCAGCTGTGTCAGAAAGGCCTATGTCACACCTCGCGGCATCTAGGCCATGGCAAGACCCATTTTCTTGTGCTGACGTGCTTGGAGAGTGGAACGGCTTTAACCATGTCACGCAGTGTGTCTCCCATGACCACCCTCCCAGCAATTTGAGGGACACGTCTTTACCTGCGGAGACAAAGTCTCCAAGTCTATCGTTTCGACCCTCAAACGGAAACATAGAAGTGCACCACAGGGGACCAAACATGCGTACACTTTTGCCAAGGTGCAGCAGCCGATGCACCTACGGCCTCTTCTCCATACAGTCTTGCAGTGTCCCACACAAACGTCTTGAACAATTGTTCAGCCATTGCAACATCAGCATCTGTAATGCTTTGTTGCAGGAGCAGGAACAGGCCTTCTGTGAGCAGTGAGGCATGGAGCAGAAATGGCCTAGGAAGAACACTGTACAGGTTGGGCAGCATGAAGTACAGGACCCAGTTTTTCCACTCGGAGGCCTTCCAAAATGAGTGCTCTGAGAGGGGACGAGTCAGTCTCATGAAGGATGTTGGTGGCCTCAGAGCAGACAGCCGCTTGTTGATGACATTCATCTTTCTTGCAGTGTAGAACACCTTGCCGACGAATGATATCCAAAGTTCGGTAAGATGCTTTGCCACCCCGAGTAGCGCGCAATGCATGTAATCAGGGGGCACTCCCCAAACTGTGTCCAGACCTTTTAACTCAACAATAGGGCTGGGACCTTTTATTCCATCAACGTCTCTTCCTCGGACAACAGCAAGTTTCATGGCCGTGAGCACGCCAGCATGAGTCCTCTCAATGAAAACTTCTTGCGCGGCTGCAGCATACTTCAGTGTACCTGTAAGATGAGAGATCCATGCCGCTTGCGCTGGTCACCATACTGGGGTAATGTCTCACAGCAGTAGCAAGAATTTACTAACAAAAGTACAACTTGCCAACGCCATCCTTTGCCAGCGATTTGTGTTGTTATCAGTAAAATTCATGCCTAATACAGTTAAACAGCAAGCAAGCTGATAACAAAGACCATGCGTGTCACTCTTCCCCTGTCTCCAGTTTTCCTTTATGGTTCTGTAGCCAGCAGAATGCCATCCGTGGCTGCTATCCTTTTCTTTTCTTGTACCACTTCACATTCTGAACTGTATTTTGTAAGTTATATTTTAGAGGAATAATGATATTGGGCAAATAACTAAAAAGTAGCTAATTAAAGTTACTAACTACCGGTAATTATGTTACCACAACAAAACAGCCTTAGTCCATGGAAAACGACCGTCTGAGCCAATCTATTACACCATTATGTCTGGTTTCCGGAAAGCCAACCCAGATATCGGTCCTCTCCTTCGGAATTCCAAATGGTGTACCATGACACTGCGACAGGACGATAGCGGAATTTGATAGCGGCTAGCGGAACTGGCAGTCATATTGGATATACAGCATGTTTCTCTTATTCAATACAGAGCGCTTCACAGAAAGAGAGAGAGAGAGCAATAAAACGAAATCGGAGGCTGTCTTTGTGGCAGTTGAGTTAGAAATAGGAGCTACATAGCACCTGTTTCTAATACAAGTGCCACAAATATTTTTTTTTTCTATCGCACCTTCCATGATGCACTCTGTATTGAACAAGAGAAACGCACTGCGTACATGGTGCCCATGCTAACCATGGAAATTCTCTCTAACACAGGGTGCTGCTAAGGAAAAACTGACAGCTCCCCTCAGGCGTTTTTGCTACAGCCAGCTGCTGCTACATAAGGCTGTCTGTAACAAACGTCATAGTAGACCTGCCAGGTTTTGTTTGAGAGCACCATGTGTTAGAGAATCTCAATACTTACTGTGCACACTCTGTGTACAGACACTGTGTACAGGGTGTGTTCTTTTAGGCAATACAGAGCACTTCACAAAGCGAGTGATAAAAGAAAAAATAACGCAACTTTCTGCCACTTGAATTACAGAACAGTTACAAAAAATAATGCTTGCTTTTTCTTTCATCGCTGTCTTTGTTAAGTGCTTTGGATCGCCTGAAAAACACACACTGAAAATTGTTATGTAATTGTATTGTGGTGACTGCAACAAAGGCTTTCTCCAACCTGTGTCTTTTGCATAACTACTTATTCATTATTGTCTATTTTACTCTTATTGTCCATTATTTACTTCGGTACACCACATGGGCCCGTGAGGGCGTTTCACGGAGAGCGATGGCAAGGGGTCACACACACAAAGAAGAGCCATATATCAAAATATATCAAACAGAGTAATGGAACTACAGGAAACTATTCATCAAAGTGCGAGCACATCAAGGGGATAGACGCACACACACACAAGAAATAAAAAAAATGAGGCTGACTTCCACGTACGAATATTTCACCGTAACGAAACAATGCGACACCTAGCAATCATGTTGGCACCGTACACGTTTAACGCCGACAAGTTTGTTTACGAGAAGTAATTAATTGCGGAAGGCTGAGGGCAAATAATCAGTGTATACTGATTATTTGCTTCAACTTCAATCCTTCAACTTCAATTAGATGCTTCAACTTCAATCATGCCATTTCGCGCTGCCCTTTCCAACGGGAGTTTCATTACAGAGAGTTAAGGTCGAAGCTGTTCCAATAATCATAAGCATCTCTCGAACTCTTGGATCTAGAAATCTTGAAAAGAGCGCGTAGTTCAACGACTTAAACCACATTCTCGTTTCCAATAGGAAATTTACTGTTTCATTTGACATTACAATTTGTTTCATGACATTTCAAACGGTTTTAATTTGTAAAACATCACTGTAATTGCTTGTAAAGAGGCGGCTACAGAAAGGACGAACTCAGCTGCGGAATGAACTGACATACGCGGTCGCAACTGAGTCAGAGAGCTGCCTTGTTTCGTACGCGATTTCCAGGAACTGAATTGAAGGTGTGGTATATATGTTCAGATATTTCTCCCGCTCACATGAGGAAAGACAAAATGTCGGGTATTATTTTGCTCGTGCTGCTGTCGACTCTCACCGGTAAGGAATGCTTTGATTTCTATCTTTTGCTGTGCAAAATGCGCTACGGGTTTATACAGGGTGTTTCACCTAAGGGGATAAAAAATTCTAAGTGTCTACGTAGTCGCCGGAGGATTGTCGGACTTTCGACAATTACCTTCTGGAAACTTTTGCCACCATTGCAGAAGGCATTGAACAATTTTTAAATGTGGGAAATTAGTTTTTCAATTGAACTTTGAAAATTGCCAAGCGAACCTCACTTTTTTTTAAACAGGAATATGAAGTCCTCCACGGATAACCACACACCCAACCGAAACTATGAACAGTATCGCAACAGATATAGTGTAACAAAATTAGTAAAAATTCGGCTTTAGCCCCACCTGCTTAATTGTCCCAAAGAATAGCGCACGGTATTTGCGGGGAGAGGAGGAAGTGTTCCCGCCTCTTCTTTTATCGTTCTTTGCGCCGCCTTGCCCTTGATGCTGGTGACAGCCAACTTATCACAAAGAAAACAAAACGACCGCCTTATCACAAAGAAGCCAAGGCAAATGTAGACGGGGACACTTTCTCGTCTAGACGGAGATTTCGCGCGCGCTTCTCTGCGAAAATCAAGCAGGCGGGGCTAAAGCGTAATTTTTACTAATTTTTAGACTATTTCTGTTGCATATTCTGTGTTTAGTCTGTGTTGCATATTTCTGTTGATACTGTGCATATTTTGTGTTGGGTCTGCGGTTATCCGTGGAGGACATCATATTTCTGTAAAAAAATGTGAGGTTCGCTTGGCAATTTTCAAAGTTCAATTGAAAAAATAAATTTACCGCAACTAAAAATTGTCGAAAGCCTTCCTCAATGATGGCAAAAGTTTCCAGAAGGTAAATGCCGCAAGTCCGACAATCCTCTGCCGAGTATGTCGCCAATTTTTATTTTTTAATTTTTTATTTAGAACATACTATCAGCCCAAGGGCTACAATAGGAGTGGCAGCAGAACAATGATACAACGAAAAGAGAGAGAGAGAAGATACAATGCAATATAATTCTACTCAAAAAATCTATCTAATGCTGACATGATAGTGTCAACGCTAGCACAGTTTATCACAAATAAAGGTAACCGGTTCCACTCGCGAATGGTACGAGGGGAAATGAATAACGGAAGCAATCAAAGTGAAAACTGAACTCAGTGAAAAGTTTATCATGAGCTCGCCGAAGTGGGCGACCGACCATCGGTTGCAGATACTTTGACCTGTCGACACTTACCATAACACTGTAAATTTTATAGAGAAGCTTCAGTCGGTTCGTGTCAAACCGTTTAGACATAGTTGGAATACCAGCCCTAATACAGTAACCCAGAAACAGACACTGTCGAACGAAACTCATTGTAGATGAAGCGCAAAGCTCTATTCTGTATTTTTTCAATTTTCTGCATTGCGGATTTAGTGTACGGATGCCAGACAAGGCTTGCGTACTCCACAATGGGTAAAACTAACATTTTGTATGCAATAAGTTTTGTGTCCGATGTAGCGTGTCTTAGCGATCGTTTAAGAAAACACAGCTTTTTGGATGCTTTTTCAGCTACCATGTCCACATGTAAATTATATGACATATTTGACTCAATATGAACACCGAGGTACTTGAAATTACTGACGCGATTCAATACGACACCATTAAGGCTATGGTCTCACTCCCCTCTTAAAAGGAGGCAACTTTGTACCAGACCTGTAGCTCTCATTTTCGTCTGTTGGTGGTGAAACTGGTGCCATTCGGAAGCTATGATTCTTGACTCGGGGGGACCGTCTTCCGATTTTGGGCCAGGCATGCGGTTGCGGCGCCATAAGGCCTGGAACATGCCAATATCTCCGATTATGGGTGGTCTTTGTACGAATCTGGCGCAAAAGAGAGAGCAGATAGCGGCGCACAATTTGTTACGTTGTGTTGTTCTGTGATCTCTTATTGATATATGACGCCGGTAATCCGGAAGCGCCTACAGAAAAACATGAAAAAATGCCTTTCTTTGGCTTCCTGTTTCGAGGTGTTCTAATGTCACCACACCAGCATAGAAGTGGCAGTGAATGGGCAATTATGCGCAAAACAATTGCTGAAAATTTCAGCATGACTGGAAGAGCACAGCGCAGGTTATTACATTCCCAAGCCATTCCAAAACATTCCGACCAAACCGAAACTATATAGGATTTTTGGTGGCCACGTCGTGGCGGAGCATGTAACTATGTAATGTTAAATGTAACTAATGTAATGTGTGATCAACTCCAGTATTCTGCGAAAGGTGGCGCTTGCGTCGCTTGTGTTCGTTACGTCACGTTGGTTGCGTACTGCTCTGGCTGTGCCGCTGTGCTGCGGGACGCGTTCATCCACGCCGTGTTGACAGGCGCTGACTGTCGTGTTCTGATTTGAACTGTTGATACTGCGGTAGGCTGCACGTTCATAGTATCGTTGCTGCTGCCGCTTCGCTCAAACTGGAAAGGCGCGGCAATGACACGGCCGTGCAAGAATCCTCAGAAACCGCGGAGTTGCGGTCGGAAATCAGTCCGAAAGCTGCGTCGGCGGCTGGTGAGAGAGAAACGGTAAGTTGTAACCAAGTGATTGTAACTTTGTACTGGTGCAGTGCGCTTACTCTTATTTATTTGTTATTCCCCGTAGGCAACCCAAGCTGTGGTCTTTGCACCCCTTGTATGGCCTTAGGCATAAGTGGTGTTAGTCTCGTGTCATTGCCTTGACTCTGGGGGCAAGACTGAGAAGCACCTGTATTACGACTCTCCCCCGATGATTTTGTTGTTGTTGATAGTCTGAGGTACAGCACAGGAGTAAAAGGGGGAGAATGGACAGCGTTCTCTAGGTTTGGAACTGTCTTCTGCTGTGTATCTCACTTCGATATTTCATTTCTGCCCATGAGAGCATTGCCAAGTTTTTGTGCATTTTGCCTTTTTCAGATTACCACAGTGGTGCCAACTTTCACTTGCGGCTATCCAAGAGCGCACGATGCGATGCGGTTCAGGTCGACCCGGATATTATCATAAACAATATATGCATTTACCAATTTCTAATGGCTGTGTTCCATCTCCTCTTTTTCTATGTTTGCTACAGTTGCCTCACTGCCCCATCCCGTTGTTTTACCCTCGCCATGCGAATGGCCGCTTCCGCAGTATGATGAACTCAGCATGGGCATGTTCATAGCAATATCACAATGCCCGTACTAACATACCTGAAATTTGACCCGTACATTCCTTTAGTCTCACCATATGTTCTCGTCTTCTTTTTTTTTACCTTCCTCAACGTCCTGCGGTCTCATGAAAAGTTATCGTATAGATTCTTCTCCCACAAAAGTCTTCTAACGCTTTGAATACGTTATGCAAGAGCAGGAAATAGACCAACTTGCACGAGATTTACGACCACTGACCTGCTGCAATCGGGTTAGCATGGCACACGGCCAGAGGAGGACAGATGACCGAGACAAATAATGGGAAAGCGCGCCCGTTCACATTCCTTCGGTCGTTGTACCACCTGTCTAATTGTAAAAGAAAATCGTGGGGGAACGCATAAGGCTGTTATTCGAAACGTGTCTCTTGTGTGTTTCCTTGTTTGTCTTTCTCGCATTCTCGCAACGTGTCCTCGGCCTAACATATTGGCCTTGGCTCATAATCGTTGTTGTGAACGAACTAAAAATCGTAGAGCCCTGTGTTTGCGCCTAGAGAGCAATACGTGCGTGTAGTGTGCCTGTGGACCAAATCTAGCGGTACAATGAACGACTGTAGCATTTCGTGCAGCACTATCTTCGGTGCGCAAGCAGCCATGGTCTCAAGGGAATATAAAACTGTAATCGGTATCATCAACATAATTATCGTAATGAACCTAATTATCCCAATACGTTTGAACAGTTGCACACCTCGCCGCGCATGCTGAATCATATTCGGTTACTGTAAGTGTCACTGACATCCTGCGTGTTAGATAAAGCAGTTAGGGGCAACAAGCAGGCTCCTACAAAAGAATTGTCACTGCTAGGCAATGAATGTGAACACAGAAAAGGCTACGAGCTAATCCTCTTCCGTCTCCCAAACACACGCTCCTTCGTGTTGTTCCTTTATTTCTTTTTTACTTCATTGTTTCTAGTCGAACGGAAGGAACCGGGTTATGCACCAGCTTGCCTGCGTCCTGTCCCTTCGGTCGGCAGCTAGGTAGCGGAGTACCGCCATTCGCTACTCCTCTGAAACGCCGCTACTCATTCGGAAACGTAGCGCGCTACCGCTACCGGAAGGAAATATGTACCGTGGCTACTGCCAAGCTGCCTCGTAAGGTATTTTTTCATGACGACCATGTAACCATGATGAGTAGAGCCCACACAACGCTTAGGCAATAAAATATTGTTTTATGCAGGAGCAATAAGCACGAAAAATGTCGATACCAGCTCTGAACTTTATTCTAGGCAGAATAAGAGCGTACAGAAATTAGAAAATATCACTTTGGTCATGCCGGATTGTGACACGGATACTGCCTTGTCGAAGTGAAATGGCGTGGAATACGAGTTACTTCTTTTGTCTTGCCTACTAAAGTAGCGGGACAGTAGCGGTAGCAGCATCGGACACGTTACCAAAATTTGTAGCGGGAATTATTTTTCCGCTATTGGTTAGAAATTTATCGCGAGCGCTCCTCCGCTACTGAAAAAGTAGCGAAAAGAGCTGCTCTGTTAGTAGCGCCGCTGCGCACAGCACTGTCTGTCGACAAGGAAACGTGTCCAGCCACACATGCAAACACACAAAAGAAAAAACCGTCCCCGAATCACGCACGTGTGTGCCGTAATGTAACGCGTATGACTGAATTCAGGTACCGTCTGCACCATGATAAAGATTCGTTATGTAGGCAAGGGGATTTTGTCGGTCAAATCCTTTTTTTATGGCAAAAAGAAAAACAAAAGAAGGAGAGAGAACAAGAAACAGCAAATCGTGATAAAATTTACCTTTTTTTTTGGGGGGGGGGATTCACAAAATTAGATTAGGCATATGCTGTGGGACTACTTCTGTGTTATGTATTCCTGTCTTTCGCATTGCACAATCTCGAAAACCTTCCATATAACGTTCCTTCCATCTGCCGACGTCCTTGACTCTTGCAAGTGAACATGTACGCGTCCTTACATATGTGGCTTCCCAGCTAATAGTTCTTCTTATGAAGCCACAAAATCGTGGTAGTTAGTAGTTAGTCAGTTAAATAACTTAGTAAAATAAAAATAAAACCCTGGTATTAGTACATAATATACATTAATATACAAGTATAACCATGTCAACTGTTTTACATGGCATATCGTATCACCAAAAATGCACAATGCAATTCACCTTCCTGAAGTTGTACAAGTTGATGCTTAACTTTCCCATCAAGACAAGAAGAAAAGAAAAAAAGGGTGCCGCGGAAAATGTGTGATCAACGGCGTTTAGACACGACGGAGCTACGGCAGACAAGGACAGTACGGAAAGGACGGAAAGGCACCGCCCTTTTCCGTATTGTCCTCGTCTGCCGTATAGCTCCGTCGCGTCTGAAATGTCATACCAACCCCACACTGCGTTGTTAGTCAACGACATTTGTTTGTGTGATATACACTAACACAAGTACGTGGGGGCTTGAGTGTCTGCCCCCCCGCCCCTCGGAACTTTATCATGCTGGGGCAAAGTCCCCTCCAAGCAGTCTATCCAGCTGACACTCAGGACGAACGTTTTGCACTGCCAACTGTAGGATGGGACAAGCGTAAGCTTGCCCACATAGCGTTTCGCGGGATATCCTAATGGTCGCGTGTTCAATGTGTAGACAACCTCTCGCTCGTCTAGATGCTCAAAACACATGACTGCTTTGGAGCATCTTTACTTGGCGACTGCTCCTCCTCCTCCGAGGATGTACAAGATATTGGATATACATGCATATGTTCAGGTGCCTCTTCTGAGTCACGCGGCGAACTGGCTTTTCCTCTTCGGGCTAAAGCGCGCGAGTACAACGTTATGAGTAGTTAGGTGTCATAATTAAAAGCTATCTAAAATTGGCTAGCAAACCTGTTCTAAAGCTATACTCGATGACCTTGGGTGTGGAAAGAGAATTTTCGATTTTGGGAGTGAACATGAAAAGGAAATAGCAGTAGCGTGTGATATGCATCGCATGTTTCTCTCAGGGAAGTCACAGTGACAGTACGTCAATTAGCTACGTGTCTGTGAGAAACTTGCTTTTATTTCGTTGCATTTCTCCATATCGTGCTCATAGCATTTGCCATTACCTTCAGGTTATTGTCATAATCTCAGTATAGGCTGAGTATATAGTAAAGGGGATAAGCCCGTGAACGGAGAACCTGTTTCATGACAGTAACTGATCGCAGTTGTCTCGCGACGCAAAGCCTCGAATTATTATTATTATGACAGTAGATATTGGGCGTTGCCTTCGCAAACAGCGAAGAATGGTTGTAGGAAACAATATCCCCGAAAAAAAAAGGAGTCCGTACACCGAAACGTCCCATTCCCGCCCCAAAAATGTCCGCGACTGACCGCGTTATTCAGGCTACAAGCGGTATTCCTCCGGCTAATTTCAGAGTTAGCTAATTCGTAAAGTGCGAATGCCACGAGGAACTCCTCGTGTAGTGGCTCAAGTATAATTATTGCGAGACAGGGAAGAAAACATTTCCGCATCCGTTCTAACGAAACAAAATACAAGATTACAACAACAAACGCACACGAAGACATGATGATGGCGTGGGGCTCATGCCGGCCAGCAGGCTGACAAGATCACAGACGTTTTTACCAGATGTACGTTTTCTTGTATTTGCGTTCACGCTTTCTGCTTTTCATAACCGATTGTGCACCCCGATGCTTTGGAGAATTGTCTTTGCGTGACAGTAAAATCCCGAGACGAGTGACGACGAAAGGCAAGGGATGATAAATCGGCGTTCGATGAAACGGCGTTAGGTAAAATGTCCCAGTCGAAATGACGAAATGAAAACCCCGTCACATTTCCCTGTGCCGTTTCCCTAAAGTATCAATTTCGCGTGTGACGTTGTCCCAGGCGATGTTCCTCAGTACGCTGTATTCCAAAGAGAAAAATAATGTAACAACTAAAATGCTACTGTATTCTCGTACTGTAGTGTCGACTGTATTTGCTTGGCTGGTTGGTTATGTGTATCAAGCGTAAAACAACATCATAGAAACAAAGCACAACGAACCATTGCGCATCATTTGCCGCCATGCTTTTCACCGAGTCTGAGCTCCCGATTTTTCTATTAGCGAAAAAAAGAAAAAAGACAGGAAATGGGGGAAATCTATTTTTTCTAATGGGGGAAATACAGTGAACCCTGGTTAATATGACCCCCGATAAACATATTGGCTTTATACTGGCGAAGCGGTCTCTGTGGTTTCTGCGTTTCTCGTTAGTAGGACGATTCGCATTGTGACAAAAATTTGCGGGAACCGTGGTGGTCATATTACCCTGATTATTGTATCCTGATATCCTGTAAACGTATTTTCATTCGCTATGTACTAATTTTCGGAAATTTCGTGACCGCAAAAAAAAATCGCGAAATATAGTATTTGCGAACACAGCTTGACGTTTATTCGGCGGAAGGAAAGAGCCCCGGAATCGCGAAATTAAATACTCGTGAATAAAAATAAGTTTACATTATTGAACTTAAGGTTTTCTTGGCTTGAGTACCTGTGAATAATACTTTCGTAGCCTTGCACCAAATGATGAATATTTCCATTAGCCTCACTGCCGATTAGGTCGAACTCTTCAATGCATTTAGTCTTCTTTAAGAGATTTGTTTTCTGCGGAAAAATGATATGCGGAGATGGTGTTAGGGCGACTACTCCATGTGGTTATCATGCCTTCCTTAGCAGAATGTACTCTTGCTATCTGCACTCGCCTCTTTTGATGGTTGCTTGGAATCTAGTTCAGTAATGGTGCAATATTCGCAATACGCGCAATATGTCAAAATAATGTTTTTTCCAACTTATTTGTCCTTTCCAGCGGGGAATGCCATTGATGCGCGTAACGACAATGGGAAGGCCGGTGAGTATTACAGTCGGGACATTCAATTTTGTTATTCCTTGATTTATCACGTTAGAATGTCATTTCACTTCCAAGCTTATTGTTACGGCATATTGACACTGTGTCAGTAACAGTACACTTACAATATATTGAACGAATGGGTCATTGAACCTATGTACGCAATTGTATGTGCGATAAGGGGATAAGTCGAAAAATCCTAAACCCAGAAAACTTCAACAACAACAACATATATATCGTGATGATGAAGTGGGGAGGTTTTCCACTCTAGGAGTGGAACGCTACCCCATAGCTGGGGGTCTAATATGAGTGGTGACAATGATGAGTAATGACAATGAGAGATGACGGGAATTATCAAAGTGGCGATGGCGATGCTGAACGTGATCGTGATGGTGGGAATGTCCGAGGGCGCTGCTGAGGCCATAATCAGTCCTTTGGGCCTGTCGCCTCAAAGAAGTCAACCACCGACTTCAAGGCAATATTTGGTAAAGTAATTTCAGCAGGGTTTCCCCGAATAACACAAATGTGAAATGGATAACATGTATGTATGTGTCTACTACACATGGATATCCTGTTGGCATCTTTCTGAGGTGTGTTACTGAGCAGAAATTGAACAAAATTCAGGCGCATGACACATCCTCTTTTTCAATGTAACATCGCACGCAGTTTCGCACATCGCACAGGGTTTTCATGCAAAAAAAAAAAAGAAACACTTTTCACGAGTCGGACTTTGATCGTGATGCCCGGCAGGGCGAAGTCACCTTTGCGCCCTGGAGGAGCCAGGATCAGGCTCATCGTGCTGCTAAAAGAGCACAATCCTTAAAATAACGTCCTAGATGACCAGTATAATATGACTTAGTTTAGCACATGTATAGTTTACTTAGTACTTAGTTTAGTATATGAATTAATACACACACGTTTTTCCGATTACAAGGCTCTGCTGACACGGTCACATGAGGCACGAAGAACGTGTTTTTCGAGTGGAAGACTGAGTTAATTTCCGCATCGTAGCAAAATTTAAGATACACCATTTGTATGCGTGCGTAGAAAAGGGGCCTGATGTGGCTGTCCATTAAATTGACAGATATGCATGTCCCGTTTCGCACCCTCCTGTAGAAGGCTAATAAATTGCGATACGATCCTAAATTTCCCTTTGCACGTGTTGATGACATTGCAGCAAAGATAATCAAAAAAGCGGATAAGTCGAATATCCTCATTGCATACAGAGTTTCAATTGTTGTGTTCTAGCGACTCAATCTAATGGAAAACAATTCAAATTGAAAACGTTCGCGTCATCGCTTTCAGATGCTTTCTCAGGCAACTTTCGTATGATAGCCCACCATAGCTCTCTCAATACCTGGCTCGGGTGCAGTACCCATTTTTAGGGTTTGCCGTTGAGCTCTGTCAGTGCGTCGGTTTAGAACAGATGCAGATGTCGAGCAGTACATACAGTCTGATAATTCTTGAGACGCGACATTCGTTGTGTCAGTTATAACCAGGGGTACAGCCCTCGCTCTGAAGCAACGTATCCTTACCTAAAAGATCAAGCTCTTGGAATAATTTATGTTACACACTTGTCGGGTACAAATGCAGCAGCATTTTCTCGTAATCCTTATTGTGGAGGTATACCGAATGGAATACCCATTGGAAGTGCGCATGGAAAACGAACTAAACGAGCAGAAAAGAACCTATTATCTTAAGCCTGACATTTGCACAATGTATACGTCCGTCCTAGCTGTACAGGATTCATGGGCGCACTGCGAGCTAGCCCTTACTGGCTGTAGACCGGCATTGTAAATGTAAAAAAAAGCGGCCCTAATTTATTACACGATCTTTAAGATGCACTAAAAAAGCTATTGAAACACTTTCTCGCGGACATAGTTGCGCTGTTAGTCCTTCTCATATGTATTTTGTTACTGGAATACCGAACGTCCCACACGTAATGACGTGACAGCTGTGTAACCAGTGGCGTCACTATGGTATGCGTCACCCTCCTTACTACAATGAACCCTTTCCAGACGGTGCGCGACATACAGCAATATCGTACCACAGGCAGAAAAGAAAGCCACGTGCTTGCGGAGGATTCTACATGTCGCCGCATAGAAAGAGAGGTACTGCTGCGGCACGTCGCCCCCTACCGTCGCGTCACCCGCTGCGGACCACACCCCCCGCACCCCCCCGCTAGTGACATCACTGTGTGTAAGAATGGCTTCGACGCTGGTGATTTGCATCAAAAAAGTGCATCAGTGAGACATCTATTTCCTACCTTTGCTCGTGTAAAACTACTCTCAGTTGTTATTATTATTATTATTATTATTATTATTATTATCGATCTGTGTGAAACTCGTTGACACCTATACCTTCGCTTGAAAGCGCACTATGGTAGCGTACCAGCTGCCGGAACTTCCCATAGCTGCAACTGTCCAGAGAAAACGGCGGGCTTTCAAACCACTCTCCAGGAGCCGTTAACAGCATTTGTCGGCACGCAGGCTCCAAGGAAAGTACGCATGCGCAGACAGAGTGGCTTTCCTAACCCCCTCGTCCATCTCTCCTCGACCGGCCTCGGTGGCTCAGTCGGTAGCGTGTTCGCCTTCTGATCCCGAGATCGCGGGTTCGAACCCGGCCGAGGACGCCAGCAACTTGGTGGCAGGGTACAAGTTGCTTAGACACGCCGTCTTCCGCGAGGGACGTTAAATACGGGGTGCCGTGTGATGAGCTTTCATCGCACGTTAAAGAACCCTCAGGTGGGCAAAAGCAATCCACAGACCGACCGCTGTGGCGTCGCTCATGATCTCAGTTGTCTCGCGACGTAAACACCCAATTATTATTATTACCATCTCTCCTCGAGGTTTTCGTTTGCTCTCGCTCTCCAATTTTCTTTCCGCGCTTGCCAGTAATGTCGGAACGTGTTACTCAAAAGCTGAAGAACGAAAAGCGATGGAGGTTTATGAATCACAAATTTACTTGCGTTAATGAACTGTCTTAAAAATATAACGGTACATACACATGTCTTGCAACAGGTTTCACTGGAGAATTACGTGTTTCAACACTGAAAAGCAGTTTCAACAAATCGCAGTCCAGATATCCAATAAGTACAGCTGAAGTTTCCGGTGATGGGAACACTGATGTGTTTCTTTTCAACCGACACGGGAAGCTGATCTTTTCAACCCAACCACAAGAGACAATCCAGTGTGAAGTGGTCGCCGCACAACAGTCTATTATTGAGAGCTGAGTCTGCAAGTCATTCAGCTCATGGCGCTGTGCTAGGGCAATCCACGCCGATTTCCTACTCTAATATCAAAGCACACGTATCACAGACCTTCGTAGATCACATCAAATGAATGACTGAGATGTGAGAGATAAATAGACTGCAACCAGCACACATAATCAAATTAGCGGCATCCAAATTCTACAAATTACGGCGCCGCACTATGAAACTCCTGAAACGCTTGCGAGTTGCTTGTAATACACTTCACACGATAGACCTGCGTTTGTTTCCATGAGTGCAAAAGCACCCAACGTGTCTTACCGTCCATCGACGGGAAATCGGAAGGAGGAATGCCGACTTCCGCACGAAGTTTTTCTAGACCCTTTTGGTCGGTGCAAGGGTTTCCTGTGATGTCCTTCACCTTTCCATTGTTCTGTTGATCAACTGGATCAGTCAGTCGGCCGTTCACGGTATATAGTTGGCCACAATCTAAATCGTACGCATTGAGGCCACGGAAACTACTCGCAAGGGTCTGCGAGAACGGAAATTAACGTTCGGAGGAGACACACAAGCAAAAGGAAGGAGACGCTTTTTGAAACTGAAATTTATTCATATGAATATGCAAACAAGTACGTGCATACACAAGTCGAGAGCTCCATGATACAGGGTCAGTAGAGAAACTGCAACATGTAATTTATACAAATATAGTATAATACAATAATATAACATAAAAAAACAGAACCCTGTAATCTAGAACAACACAAAATAAGTGTACAGATGTGCTCTTTATACAGGGCGTTTTTTCATTCGTTACATAATTCTTATTTAAAAAAAAAAACTAGCAGAGCAAAATAGATGCCGTTTCAGCAGGTGGGTTATACCAATACCGCCAGGCACACACCAGTCTTGTCTTGTACGTATTTAGAGTATTGTATTTAAGATACTGTACTTTGGGGCGCGGACAATTGCTCTCCGGACAATTGCTCACCAAAAACTACTGAGGCAGGACAATTGCCCACCACAGAACCGCTGAGGCCAGACAAGTACTCACCGCATCTTTCACCATGCACCACACTTCTATTGTAATCTTATTTCGGGTTTATGGCGCTTGACATTTTCGTGTTAGCTGAAGTTCTTTTTTAGCTGTCTAAGTTGCTTCAAATAGATCTAGGAAATTCACCAGTGAAGAGGGTGAGGCGAGAGGTCGTCCACTTGCAGGCAGGCCTGAAGCGTCTTTGTCAGGACCTGCATCCATGGATCGTTCCTATATATTTTTTTTCCAAGGGCGGGAGGACAGCCAAATGCTTCCAGGGGGGCAAAGCGTGCAACCACCTCACCTCCTTCCCTGAGGACGGACGCTACAGACTGTGCGGGTGTTCACAGGTTCACATTATTATGACATCTGAGAAAAAAATCATGACCGTAAAGAGTGCACAATTTTCCCAAGTGACCTTGCCCCACTCTCGGTGCGCCCATGCCTGCGTCACCACGGTCTTCCAAGACACAAGCCAGGTTGACAGACACGGGGGAGATTTAAAAACACATCACTATTTAACCACTAAAATTCATGAATTTTCTAAGTCAGTCCAAGTCGTTTTCGTGAACGTAAGCCACATTTTAGCACCCGTTAGGCTTACCAGGGCGGACACGACCGAACAGCACGTTGGTTAGTTTATTATTAGGTAAGTCCAAGTTGGGTGTTTGCATTGCTATGTCCAGGTTAGTCTAAGTTCGCTGTTGGCAGTTTCCCCCGCGCGACTGTGCATTTTATAGTCAGATAACATTTCTTTACAGTAGTTTATTTTGCAACGGGGATTTCGATCACTTTATTTCGAGGTACACCCAAGTTCAGCCAACATAAAAAGTCAAGTATATGAGCGCCATAAACGAGAAATAAAATAAAACCACATAAAAACGCGACATAAAATTACATATAAGTGCGGTGAAAGAGGCAGTGAGCGATTGTCCGGCTTCAACAGTTCTGTGGTGAGCAAATCTGTCTTGCCTCAGCAGTTTTTTGGTAAGCAATTGTCCGGTGAGCAATTGTCCTGGATCCCTGTATTTCAAATACTATTTCTGGTATTTTGGTGCCTTACTCAATAACTAAATAAATACTTTTTAAATACTCAATACTTTTTCGGGTGAGTATTTGCGCTCTATTTCAGATACATTTTGTGGTATTTTCTACTCAATACTCCAACTACTTTTTGGATTGCCTCTGAGTTTTCCATTTTCTCAGTTTTTCATTCGCATGCTTGCTCTCCGGGAATTTTCATTACTGCGTCCATTAGTCCCCCTAAGTTGACGTATCTGGAAAATCGGAATTCAAGGTCTTGTGTCAGAGGCACAATTCCAGCGAGTGCAAGGATCTAAGGATGTGTGCCCTGCAACTGCAACAGAGTTCTGATCTAAATATCTCCTCTGGCTCTGTTTTACTTTAACTTACAAGAACGCTTCAGGAAAGCCAACGTGATACTCATGCTCGGCATACCCAGCACAAGGCAGATACGTATATGCTTGGACATCAAATATTTGGCAAAACAGCTTTCGGATATTGGCCTTATGCATTATTCCGCGACCTATAATAATCACTCGTACCTCCTTACGCTTTCATCGTGTAGGTTTCAGACCAGCAGCACCTATACCCTGTAGCCTCCGATCGCGCGCGGATCCACATTCCTGTTCTCGTCACGTGCGGAGATAGTTCTGTCGAAGACGAACATTCAGGCTGGAATGCCACGGCGGAAGTAGTGGAAGTATATTTTGACTAAGCTGCACATGTTTTTAAGCGGGTAAACCTGGTTTCCCGACAGTTCAGTGACAACTGGGTGTATTGCACAGGAACACTTCATCGTTCGAGGAAAACACTGCAAATCGACCTCGAGGTTTGGCAATGTTCCTAGTGACCTCTCATGTAGCGCTCTATGGACCTTTTTCACAACGCTTCTGCGCATGCTCTGTGACCCTGGCGCCGCCGAAGAGGGTTCCCTACATATTCAACAGATAGCGCCAATAACGGACCCGTAGTGCTTTGGCGTGCGCCGATCGTGTTTCGCTGGACAGCCGCTAGGGCACGACGCGACTGTGGAAAAGGTTCATTAAGGGAAACCTGGTATGTGTCTGAGCATGTAATCGTGCGTAACACAATGACTGGACACAACTACATATGTTTATCGGAACAAAATGAATGCCAGACTCGCTACACAATATGCGATTGATTTACCTGGTCACCAACCGAACTGTCTTTCCTCAAGTGCAAGAGCCTGTGTATAAAACACTGAAATCACAAAGAGAACGTGAAAGTGGTCACATTTCGCTATCCTTTGACACTGTGACCAATTAAGAGGTGTCCCCGTCTTGCGTTAGGCATAGGGACTAGTCGGACTAGTGGTAGATAAGGGAATTAAACACAGGGCGACGAACGCAGAGCTTGAGGCCTGGTAACCCGTTCTCTTCATACGACATTGATGCAGTATGGAGACAAGCAACGTTAACAACGCGGTAAAAAGTCTTTCGAATGTCCTCTAACATGCAACCGGTACGTTCAATATTACCTGCAATCAGTGATTGTCACACAACGAGTTTGAGCTGACGAATCTGCACTGACTAATATCATCATAATATATATATTAGTTCCAATGTTCACAACTAACGTTGTCGTGATGTGCGACGGAAAGTGGTGTACAATTACTTAGGGTTCGTTTATGGTCTCTTTTAGCACTGACTAATATCATCATAATATATATATTAGTTCCAATGTTCACAACTAACGTTGTCGTGATGTGCGACGGAAAGTGGTGTACAATTACTTAGGGTTCGTTTATGGTCTCTTTTACCGCCAGCTGGGTCTGTGTTGAATATTAGTGTACACGTCTACACGGATGTCAATTTTACGAACCACTTCAGTACTTCTAAGGAGGCAACGGATTACTTGCTGAGGTTTCTCAAGTCGGTACGTACAATATCAGTTCTTTTTGCATTTTGGGCACGAGTTCTTACGTACCTTCCTAGAGGGGACAAAGCGCATCATGGGACATCCCACAGATATTGTGCTGGGAGATCGGGATATTCATGGGACCTGATCATTTTGTGTATGTTTGTCTACAGGACATCCTGTGGGCATCCAGGTGACCGCGTTTGTTGAATTTTGTGGATATCCTGTAATAATCCTTACGGGTACAACGTGGATGTGTACGAGACTTATGTGGAACATGTATAGAAAGATTGCTTGATTTCTGATTTTCAGTAGGCGAATGCAAATTTTCAACGGTTTCGGTTTTAAAATGCATCACCATCAAAGGTGCATTACATCATCTAAATGTTTAAATGTCAATTGTTCGTTTCTTGCATTGCCTATAACGCACAACAGCGCGGCGTTTTACGTTGCGGCGTTACGGCGTTAAGTAAAAAAAAAAGAAGAAGTATATAAATGCTTCCTGGACCACTGAGTCTAAAAAGCTCACTTCCCATACAGCCAGTGGCATTTCCCTCGAAAGAGAAAACAGACACTATATTCCTCCTTTCCTGACCTTCCGCAAATTGGAGAGTTCTGCTCACGTGTGAGGCAAAAGGGGGGGGGGGTATATATAAGTTTAATAAACAGGAGGTGGCGTCCACGCAAGGAGAGGTCAGTCAGACCTATGTCGGCTTGCTACGCCCTGGTGGAGCAAAAAAAGAAGAAGAAAAAAGAAACCGGCCGGTTTCTTCTTCGGCCGGGGGGGGGGGGCAAGGGCCCTCCCCCCCGCAGTTGGCGCCTATGGTCTGACAAACGCATTTTAATGGCAGAGACAACGCTTAAGTACACCAACTGCACCGAACTGACCCCTAGTGGTAGCCAAGGCCATCATGCTGTAATCACAACAGTTATCACGCAAACGCGAGTACCAAGTAAACGTCCTCCGGAGAACCAGGAATCGAGTTAGTCATCAATGAACTGCTGAATTTTATCCGTCAACAACACGGAAGGCACGCTAATACAACTATCGCAGGCCTGTTTTATCAGTAAAGCTTCGTTACAAAGAAGAACCCCTAACTTAGGACTTTTAAACAACACTTTCTGTTTTCTGAACTGCGGCTCGCACCCGGAACAAGCCCTTAAGTGTTCGGGCAGCTATACGGAAGCTTTACTGATAAAACAGGCAGGCGATAGCTATTAGAGTACCTTCGGTGTTGTTGACAGACAAAATTCAGCAAATCATTGAAAACTAACAGGAGGACAAACTTTCGGGGGCGTTTGCTTGGTTGCTCTTGTTGTGTGATAAGGGTTTGTGATTACGGCTTGTTGGCCTCGGTTTCCACTAGGGGTCGGTGAGAGCAGTAGTCTATATAAGCGTGTGTCTGTTACATTTAAGGTTTATTTGTCAGTCAGTGCTTCGTGTGGTGTCGTCATTTAGTGTCCCCTGCACTGGGGTTTTATCGCTTTTAACCTAGCCCGGTTTTTATCGATTTAAACTAGGAATGCTGCCCTCCTTTCGTGCAGTCAGTGACAGCAAGTCACACGAGCAAACCCGTTGCTCCGTCCATTGTGAGAAGACTTGTTTCCCCGTATTTGCTTGGTGTTGCGACTCTTGTGGTATCGCCGAAAACGAAATCTAGAAGACGGAGCTTAAGAAATTCAAGGACTAAGAAATTTGCGCGCAAGACTAAAGCTTTCGGTGCTCAAAGCCCATCTCGCATATCGCCAGTATGCTGGCCGCGACAAGTCCTTCAGAAAAGTGTCGCGGGACGGTGGCAATGGCTTGTGACCGTAGTATTGGATGGATAAGTTTTGCATTTCGTGCAGCAAAAACGTCAGCAAAACAGTTAAAACCCATATTTACAGCGTTGTTCTTGGGAATGGAACTGGTTTATTCTATCTGGGTTTGCACTTTCAGTGCTACAGATTAAAAAGAAAACTGACAATTTACCGTGCGTGTAACGCCACTTTTACTGCCTAAATCGGGATTTTGAAGGTATCTTATAGGCACCGAAAACATCGTTTTTCGCGCGTAAAAATCCGGGCTGTAATTATAAGGTGCAGAAGTCGAAATGAGTAGCAAAACTGTTCAACTCACCTTCGCACAGCGCAGCCTGGCTGGCCATTACATCAAGCGGACCGACTGGCAGTCGTACAGAGCCATCATTGAAGATGCTGTCCCCGGTTCCACGCCCACAAGCCGAAGCGCTTTCACCCGGACTATGATTACCGCTGTGCACTGCGCCACACCAGTAGCTCGGATTCTCTTGAAGTTTGCTGCTGTTGACGCGGAGTACGAGAGGTTGCGAGCCATACGCCGTCGCGCTGAACGCCGTGCCCGGCGTACTCACCTACCCGCCGACAAGTCCGAAGCGCGCCGCCTACAGAAGGCAATACGTAGACATCTCCGCAAGCTGTCACGCTCCCACTGGCGGAGCTTCGCCACCTCCCTCTCTCCCCGCACACCACTCTCAAGAATATGGACAGTGCTCAGAGGACTCCACGAACTCGTCACTCAGCATCGGCCGTTCCGCTCTTTCTCGCTTGCCACCGGCCGGACGGAGTTAGAGATTGCGGAAGAATACTGCGACCGTCTGACCGCTGCACCTGTCGGAGCACTGGCTGCGGCCAGCGACATCTCAGCGGTTCTGGAGGCCTCTGCAGAACCTTCCCTGGATGTGCCTTTCTCGCTTGCGGAGCTGGAACTGTACACTAACGAACCCGCCCGTGCATACGTCTCCTGGTGCGGACCAAGTTTGTTACAAGGCTCTCAGAAACCTGCCGCTGTGTGGGCGCCGGTTACTACTCGCAATCTTCAACGCATCCTGGTTCTCAGGCTCCCTTGCAATGGAGTGGAAGCAGGCAATGGTGATCCCCGTTTTCAAACCCGGAAAGTCACCGCACAACATAGACTCGTTCAGACCGATTGCCCTCACCAGCTGCGTCGGGAAAACCCTTGAACGAATGGTCTTCTCACGCATGAACTGGTACCTAGAAAGCACGGGGTACTTCCCGGAAACACTGGCTGGTTTCAGACAGGGAAGATCTGCCATAGATAACGTGGTCGACCTCGTCTCCCGTACGTAACAAGCTGAATCCGATGGCCGGCTTACTGCAGCGGTATTCCTGGATGTCATGAAGGCTTACGACAGCGTGCTGCACAGTGCTGTCGGGGCGACGCTGCAGCAGGCTGGCGTGGGCGGTCGCATGCTCCTCTGGATCCAGGACTTCCTCTCGTAACGGTCCCTCTTTGTTTGCACTTCTGATGGTGACACCCGATCCTTCTCCGTCTGCCGCGGGGTCCCACAAGGTAGTGTGCTTAGCCCTCTTCTTTTCAACGTCATTATGGCTTCCCTACCGGCCCTCTTACGCCACCACACCAATATCACAGTCTACGCGGACGACATCTGCCTCTGGACGTCCAGCCGGCGCCGCGATGGGATCCAAGGCCGTCTCCAAGAAGCCCTCGACACGGCCGTAGCCTATCTTTCTGATCGTGGGTTGCCTGTCTCCCCAACCAAAACTGTCGCCATGGCATTTACCCGCCGCTCCTTCCGTAGCTTCCCACTTCACGTCGCGGGCTCTCCAGTGCATTTTGCACCGAGCTACAGGTACCTGGGCATCATTATCGACAGGGGCCTGACCTGGTCGAAGCAGCTCAAATGTCTCTCTTCTAAGGTAAACAACATCGTCAGTTCTTCGTCGCGTCTCTGGAATGTCGTGGGGCCCTACGTGTGCTGACCTTAGGTCTCTCCACTGCTCCCTTGTACTTGGAACGCTGCGCTACAGCCTCCCCATCTTACATGGACTAAGCAGAGCTAGCGAACGGGAGCTCCCCAACCTCCGGGACGGCAGCCTTCGCGTCTGCCTGGGCGTCCCTAAGACGACAGAGAGCATCTCCGTTCTCGCAGAGGCGAGGAAGTCATCGATGCCCGCCTTGCGTGACAAGGAGACCCTCCGCATCTACACAAGGTACCTGACACGTCACCCGCACCACTACTTGGCACGTATCGCCATGGAGTGCCCATTGTCCGCTTTCGGGTCCTGCGTTCTGCGGCTGAGGACGTCTATCCCCTCGCCCTCCAACATGCCGTCCCACCCCCCTCCCATGTGGACCCTCGTTACTCCTCCCGTGTACTCCAGCATCCCTGGCGCCTTCAAAAAAGGCGACCACCCTCCAGTCGCTTTGGTTCAACTCATGCTGGAACACCTTAGTCACGTGCACTCCCGAAGAGTAGCGGTCTACACGGACGCGTCGGTCTCCGCGGGCGCCTCAACTTTAGCCGTTGTTGTGCCCTCTGAAAATTACGAACTAGCGCTCAAACTTCCTAACGAGACATCCTCTACCGAAGCAGAGCTCGCCGCCATCAATGAAGCCCTGAAACTTATATCAACGAGGCCCCCAAACAACTGGACTGTGCTTACGGACAGCAAGGCGGCCTTGCAAATATTATGTTCTGCTTGCTCCAAGGTCGTCACAGACATCTGCTCTCTAGCCCTCACGACATACTGCCGTCTCACCGCCTGCGGCCACAGCGTGTGGCTTCAATGGGTCCCCAGCCACATCGGCCTGCCGGGAAATACCCGCGCTGACGCTACGGCGAGAGGCGCGCACGGGGCAGCTGCCACCACCATGACCACCACCATTCCTCTCACTCCATCGGCCTGCCTGATACAGATCCGCCGCCAGACGTCTCGCAGCACCCTCGCGTTTAGCTCAAACGCTGTAGCGGCAAACACGTTCCTTCGCTCCATCGACTCGAGGATGGAACTCACCCTCTCCCAGAGGCTGTCGCGACAGGAGGAGTCGATCCTCCATCGCCTACACCTTGATGTTGCCCTGACCCCGCTGCTCCTTTCTAAGATGGATAGACGGACGTCCGCGACGTGTCCCTGCAGTGCTGCAGTCGCCGACATATGCCATCTTTTGTTGCACTGCAAGCGGTACGCCGGCCCCTGAGCCGTTCTCGCCTCAACTCTCACTTCCCTAGGCCACAGGGAACTTTCCCTGGCGACGCTGCTGGGACCTGTCCGGCACTCCAGACAGTGGGCAGTCACCCGAGCCCTCCTGCGCTACCTGAAGGACACTGCGCTGCTCAGCAGCCTTTGAGCCACCCCATCGTCCCGCGACACTTTTTATTTTCCTTTTTGTTGCTTCTTTTTTCTCTTTTGGGAATAGCAAGTCGACCTCGGCCTGTCTGACCTCTTTCCTTTTCTTTTTTCTTCTTCTTCAATAAACATATCCCCCCTCACCTTCGTTCGTGTTATCGTATATTCATAACAAAGGAAGCTGTAAGTGGCTCGGCTTGCCGCTGTGTACTCAATTACTCCGTACCTCATGAGCACAAAGGCCGCAGTACAAATCCTATTTTTCGAAAGTACACGCTGGTTCGCTGTTTCTCATCGAAAAAAAAAAAAAGAAGAACGGATGACTTCGTTTTCGAAATAGCATCTGTGCCGAACAAAACCTAGACAAGAAGACACCATGTCGTATTCCCGTCTGACGAGATGTGGTGACGTCAAGGACCTATGGAGAGGCCTTCTGTAGTTAGGTGACGTTGGACGAGGCCGCTGCTCCTGCGCGTTCTCTTCGAAAGAAATTTTCTCGGCAAATTCGCTCTTCCCAAATGAAATATTTTGCATGATGGTTTCTGAAGGTAGTATGCTTATATGCCGCAGTAAGACAATATATGTTCAAAGTGCCTTCCATGCTCCTTTAAGCTTATTTTCCGGTGTCAGGAAGAGCATCATGAGACGTCCTGAAACCGGGCGGACGGCAACCACTTGTGTTACCCCAAACAATTGTGCACGTCTATGTCAGCAGGACCACTTGTTCAACCACTGGTTGTATAATATCCGGGGTAAAATGCACACATTTGCTCCCGCTCGTGCAAAAAATGTCGGTCGTTGTTCGATATGCGAATTATCACATTAATGAGGAGGATTTTATATTATACGACGATGTTCTCGTAGAAAAGTCTATGTTTCCATCTTTTAACAATTTGTGAATATAGGATTTACGTGTGCAGAGGATGTTCCTGGGCAAAATGGTCAGGGAGGATGCGAGATTAACGGGTTTTACATAAACTGGGTCCGAATGTATACATGAAAAAAAAAAAAGGACAGTGTTGCGCACCACAGCTGTTTCTTACTGTAACTGCCTTGTAATTATCGGCGCGTTAGGTTTACGCGTAGCTGGTTTTAACATTGTATATCCGCACGTTTGATATATTCTCCAAAAACTTTTCCAGGTGTTCCTGCGGTTCCAAAAGGCACGCCCACACCTGAAACTGTATTTACGGAACATAACTCTCCTAAACGTAAGTAGACTAGGCCAGGTTTCAACACTGTCGATGAACATTTCATAGGATATCAAATATTTCTCAACAAGAAAAGCATGAGCTTGGAGGAATACTCTCGACAGAACGACATATTCACGGCTGTTTTTGTGTCGACCCTTGAAAGCGCTGTCCGTCGTCGTCTCTTTGCGTGCCCATCATGTCAGGCTTCGTGTCCAAGCTTAGGTCTTCTTCCTCAATAACGTCGTTCCTCAGCTTCAGGTCCCCCAAGGTCGCCATTTTCCCATGTATTTGTTCCTATCCCGATGCGTGCAATGCCGGAGGCCGCCCTTAGATACCCCATTGTTACCAGACGTTGGCTTGCGTGGATTGTAGCGCGCTAAAGATCCAGTTGAAGCACAGTCCAAGCCAGGCCAAGTCACCGAAGGAGAAATGGACGACTGCAGCGCCTACAGCGCCTGGTACGACAGGTACGCTATGTGATGCACGCAGCCGTGCACTAGATCCTTCCGATCGCTCAACACGTTTAAAAACGGGACCAAAAAGTGAAACACGACAGAGAAAGTTGTTATACGCGTTTTATTTGGACATATAAAGACTAGATTCATTCGCAGAAACAACAAAAACATTTTGCCGCTAAACTTAGCGCGCTGAAGTGATCCGGAACGGCAACAATGGGGTATCTAGTGGCGGCCTTCTTCGTTGCACGCTTTTCCGAGGTGAGTTTGGGGGACCTGCTCAGCTTGATCGCGTACACGATATGTTTTCTATATCTATAACTGAAGTTAAAAGAGATAATCAAAAGCCTCCATAAATCTTCCGCCTTTGGTGACCCCAGTTTAAATAAAGTACAAAATACTCAAAACTGAAGGTAATTTAAGTAGAGTACTTGTAGGGAGAAGACAACCAGAAGAGGTGCAACGCTTTAATGCCGACAAATCGGCCGACCAAGAACGCGACTTGGCATCGAATGAAACAAAAGAAATTCAAAACACGCGGAATCACCTTGCGGCTTGTGACTTGCGCGCTTCCTAGTCGTCTTACAGATTTCTTACAGCGCTCCGGGCGGCAGATGAACGAAGTCGTGTCGATGGCCTAGAGTTCCAGCTTGTTCAGCAGCTGAACTGGCCTGCGAATGACAGCTTCATCAGGAAGCTGTATCTTACAAACGCGGATCACCCCGACGCCACCGGGATAGGTTTCAATAATCCGGCCTAGAGCCCAAAGAACCCTTGATTGAAACCTTGAAGGTACAAGCACTAGCTTCCCTGTTCGAAACGGAACGACTGCCCTGTACTGGGGACGATTGCCGCTATGTAGCTCGGAGATGTATTCCCGGCTCCATCGAGTCCAAAACTGTGCGAGCACCTCTTCTCGCTTGCAGTTCCTCTCGAGTAAAGTCGAGTGTGTCTCTTCCGGATCGTCTTGGTCATGATCAACTTGCGGTAAGGCAGTCAGCCGCTTCCCCACAAGAAAGTGAGACGGAGAGAGTGCAGAGAAGTCTCTGGAATCGTCGGACATGTAAGTCAGCGGTCTTGAGTTAACGATAGCCTCTACCTCGATCAAGATGGTTATCAGGCTTTCCAAAGTGAGGTTGCTGCGTCCGAGAGCTTTCGGGAGGGAGTCTTTCACAGTCCTGACGAGTCTCTCCCAAAATCCTCCCCACCAGGCGGCGCGCTCAGCAATTAAATGCCAGGTGATGTTGTGGTTGTCACAATATCGCTCGAAAGGTTCGCCATTGATGATACTAGAGATATCTCGTAGGAAACGGGAGGCCCGCTTAAAGGTGCTGAAGTTGTCGAAATATATCTTGGATGGCACAGACCTGCGAGAGATGAATCTTCTGAAGGCCTGCATGAAACTCTCAATATTCATTGACGTGGTGAGTTCAAGGTGTACAGCAAGAGCAGCATTCCGGGACACCCCCCCTCTGAAACCCGGCTTGACCTGATAGCAGAGGACTACACAAAGAAGCTAAGTTTACAGGGTTGTGCGTGACTACATGAGGAGGAACAGATTTGGGCTGGGAGAGGAGGACATATCTGAGGCGAACAATTCCCTTTTCGCGCCCTGACCTGATAACAACGCCGATAACACGCCCGGGAGCTTTCGCGTAAGATAAAGAATAAGACGTGATGTACAACTGTGGGAACGAGCATGAAGGCTGGTTTACACTGCCACGTTCGCGCTTACGGGCTACGGGTTGCGCTCACGTAGTACCCATCTTGTCCGGCTGCGTTCCTCCATCGTTCACATTACTACGTTTCTCCGGCGCTCCGTTCCTCCAATGAGGAGGGGCCTCCTAGAGCGCCATCCTTCCGAAGAAAAGTGAAATGGAGCCAGAGAGTAGCCTGGCATCTTTGCAAGGAGACGCGCGAGACAAAACGCATGCGCGGCATCCGAACTTTTCTGCCATCCTACTGGCCAGTGCGCTTACGGTTACGGAGCTTGCGGGAGAAAAGTTGAAGTTGCCTAAACTCCTTGCGGAAACGATCTTGCGGGCGCCTTCTCTTCGTCGTCATGGCAACCCCCACCGTAAGCGCCTGTAACCCGTAGCCGCAAGCGTAAACGTGACAGTGTGAACCAGCCTTGAGACTTTCCAGATATCGGGAGGTTGTCGGATGAAATTGGCAAGTTGGCGCCTGTGATAGCCTTCTGGACGACAAAGTGATTAAATGCGAGTTCTAAGGGTGCAGCAAGGACAACAGCTGCGGTCCGCAGACGATACACAGACTACGTAATTTTATGATGATACCGTCAGTATCAAGCTGGTATCAAGAGTTATTACGAGCTAAAATAGAGGGAACTGACAATTTGGCGCCAGTGAGTGCCACTTGGGCGATGATTTGGCGAAATGTCTGAAGTAAATGGATTGGGCTGGTTGGTGTAAATCCACAAGCGACCAAAGAACAAACACGAAACAACAACAGAGCGTCTTGTGTGTGATCTTGTTTCCTGTTTGTTCTTTGGCCGTTTGAAAATTAACGATTTGACCAAACGCTACTTCGCAGGCTGTAGCAAGGGAAACAGGTATGGGCCGCGGACTCATAGCTATTAAGCATGGATATACAGACCATGTAATTACGCGAGTGGCAATGATTTGATCGAACGCGACTTCGTTGGACCAGAGATTTTGTTGCAGAACTGCTACAACAAACTGCAGCTGCTACAACAATGACAAAGAAGAAATTGTCGTTGCTCTTCGGTGCTGATACGAGTTACGCAAGCAAAGGACTAAAAGCTGATACCTGCGAATCGCCGGCAGTTCGAACATTTACACGGCAACAGACACCTGGTGCTAAAGTCTGAGGAAAAGACACCATAGATGAAAATACATATCCGTTACGAAACCGTTAGAATTTCACTGTTCATCGTAATCAACCATTTTTTCTCGAAGTGCAGCACGCATAGAGAAGTCCATGATTCGCTTACACGTCTACCTGCAAGAAATGACCCACAGTCTCCTTCTGAAACATTGCATCACTCACCAACTTCTTTGAGAAAAATAAAAAGTAGCCTTTCTGCAACCCCGATGATTCCAAGGAATACACCACAAGGAGTCACTGGTGTACTCTGCATAGCGAAGTCATTATCAACCACTTATACTAGGCCCTTGTACTGGGATTTTAACAGTGGTGACCGCAAAATTTGGAAAAGGCGCCGGCAGAGCCCTTTAAAACGGGCGAAACCTTTTGTATCATGCTGCCAAAGGCATATTCGAGAAGGCTAATGCTATTGCCCTTCCCACTGGGATTGTGACGCACGCGACCGCGAAATCCGTAAAAGACCGCAGCAGAGTCCTTTAGAACGGGCGAAACCTCTTTATTCATGGTTCCAAACAGATATTATCACAGACTTATGATACTCTTCTACTGGGATTGCAACAGAATCGCCCACAAAATTCAGAAAAGGCAGCAGCAGACTCGTTTAAAACGTACGAAACCCCTTGTATCGTGGTACCAAAGGCATATTTATGACGGCTTACGTTATCCCTTTCTACCGCGACTGCGCAAGATGGAACCGCAAAATTCAGATACGGAGGCAGCAAGGCCTTTTAAAACGGGCGGCACTCCCTGTATCATGGAGCGAAAGAAAGAAAGTTATCAGTGGCTTGTGAAATGCTATTCTGCTGGAGTTATAACACAGGCGATCACCAAATTCGGAAAACGTGGCAGCTGAGCCCTCTGAAACGAGCAAAACACCTTGTGTCATGCTGCCAAACACTTATTATCAACAACTTATACTATGTCATTCTGCCGAGATCATATCACACACAGGCAACCGCAAATATCGGAAAAGGATGCAGCATAGCGCTTCAAAACGGGCGAGACCCCTTGTATCATGCTGCCAATGCAGTGGCGTAGCCAGACCTCCAAGGTAGGGGTGGGGGGCTCTATACGAAAACCCGCCCCACTCCCCCCCCCCCCGCTGATCCTGGGTGCGACAACACACAATACTTGTGCACACCGCAGCATGCGGTTGAAAAAAAACCCGAAAATAATTGATTTGGACATTCACAATACGATTATACTGTGATGTCCAAAGAGGTGGTGTCACGAGATTGGAAGGATTTTGAAAACCTCATACTTTGGAAACCATTCAAGTGTGCCGCGTAGATAGACGCCATGAACTGTAAGAACTTTCGCGATCGTCACACTGGTCCCCCCCGCTCCCGTATATTATTTTCTCCTTCGATTTGCACGATTTGCGTGGGTCGGTCAGTGACAGGTAGGGGGCCTCGGGCCTCCCCTAGCCCCCCCGTGGCTACGCCACTTTGCCAATGACATATCACCAATGGCTGGTGCTATGCCCTTCTGCTGGGATTGTAGCAGAGGCTACAGCAAAATACGGAAAATGCGGGAACAGAGCCCTTTAAAACGGTCGACACCCCTCGTGTCATAGTTCCAAAGTCATATACGTATTCGCAGCGGTTTATGCTATTGCCATTCGACTGGAATTATAACGGATGCAGCCGCAAACTCCATAAAACGTTCCAGTAGAGCCCTTTAAAACAGACAAAAACCCCTTTAATTATGATGCCAGACATTTTACACACATATAAAGACGCGACGGCTTATGTTATGCCCCTCTCCTGTGATTGCATCGGAAACCACCGCAAAATTTGGAAAAGGCGGCAGCAGGGCCCTTTTCAATGACTCAAATGACTTGTATCAGGGTGCCAAAAAGATACTATGAACGGCTTGTACTGGGATTGTAACAGAGGCTACCGCAACGTTCGGCAGAAGACAGAGCCCTTTAAAACGTTCGAAGCCCCTTTAATCGTGCACCACCCTGCACCCTGAGAGGTTGCGTTTTACAAAACCGCTTCCAAAATGGCACTCGAAATCGCCAAATAGGCAATTTCATCAACTTCGTGGAATATCACTTGATATAAATATAATATTAGAGATGTCCTAAGCTGATTTTGTAGTATGCATATGTGAAAGTAAGATCACACGGTTTGAACTCCGTACCTTGTTCCCCTTTTGCACCCTGAGAGGTCGCGTTTGACAAAATTGCTTCCAAAATGGCACTCGAAATGGCCAGATAGGCAATTTCATCAACTTCGTGGCTTAATATCATCGGATATAACAATAATATTAAAGACGTCCTAAGCTGATTTTGTAGTATGCATATGTGAAAGTAAGATCACAGGGTTTGAACCCCGTATCTTGTTCCCCTGTTGTACCCTGAGAGGTCGCGTTTGACAAAATCGCGTCCAAAACGGCACTCAAAATGGCCAAGTGGCCAATTTCGTCAGCTTCGGGGCTTAATATCATTCCATATAGAGATATTATTAAAGATGTCCCAAGCTACTTTTGTAATATGTATATGTGACAGTAAGATCACGGGGTTTCCACCCCGTACCTTGTTCCCCTGTTGCACCCTGAGAGGTCGCGTTTGACAAAATCGCTTCCAAAACGGCACTCAAAATGGCCAAGTGGCCAATTTCGTCAACTTCAGGGCTTAATATCATTTGATATAAATATAATATTAGAGATGTCCCATGCTGATTTTGTAGTATGAATTAGTTAAAGTAAGATCACGCGGTTTGAACTCCGTACCTTGTTCCCCTGTTGCACCCTGAGAGGTCGCGTTTGACAAAATTGCTTCCAACGTGGCACTCGATATGGCCAAATAGGCAATTTCATCAACTTCGTGGCTTAATATCATTGGATATAACAATAATATTAAAGATGTCCTAAGCTGATTTTGTAGTATGTATATGTGAAAGTAAGATCACAAGGTTTGAACCCCGTACCTTGTTCCCCTGTTGCACCCTCAGAGGTCGCGTTTGACAAAATCGCTTCCAAAGCGGCACTCAAAATGGCCAAGTGGCCAATTTCGTCAACTTCGGGGCTTAATATCATTTGGTATAACTATAATATTAGAGATGTCCTAAGCTGATTTTGTAGTACGCATATGTGAAAGTAAGATCAGGGGGTTGAACCCCGTATCTTGTTCCCCTGTTGCACCCTGAGGTCGCGTTTGACAAAGTCGCTTCCAAAACGGCACTCAAAATGGCCAAGTGGCCAATTTCGTCAACTTCGGGACTTAATATAATTTGATACAAAAATAATATCAAAGATGTCCTAAGCTGATTTTGTTATATGTATATGAGAAAGTAAGATCACGGGGTTTGAACTCCGTACCTTGTTCCCCTGTTGCACCCTTGAGAGGTCGCGTTCGACAAAATCGCTTCAAAAACCTGCACTCAAAATGGCCAAGTGGCCAACTTCGTCAACTTCAGGGTTTAATATCATTTGATATAAAAATAATATTAAAGATGTTCTAAGCTGATTTTGCAATATGCATATGTGATAGTAGGATCACGGGGTTAGAACCCCATATCTTCCACTGTTGCACCCCGAGAGGTAGCGTTTGACAAAATCGCTTCCAAAACGGCCCTCGAAATGGCCAAATGGCGAATTTCAATAAGTTCGGGGATTAATATCATTTGATATAACGATGATAATAAAGATATCCTAAGCTGATATGTAACATGTATACAGGGTGTCCCAGAAAACGTGTCATTGAATTTTAATAAAAAAACTACACCACCTAGAGTCATGCGGTCAATGGCATTTGTTCTTACTGAGTTTTTGCCACCTCCTCATGTGAATGTCGTGTAACGCAAGTTTAATTATGTAAATTTTTGCGAGCTTAAGTCGGAAATTTGCCTAGTAAAGGTCACTTTTTTACCCCACCAATGTGAAGAGCATGTCTAATTTAGTCAAATTAATGAGAATTGACAGGGATATTCAGAAGCTATCCGATCGGAAAAAATAGCCGAACATCATGCTCTACGGAGGTCGCACAGAATAGCGCGCGATGAATTTTTCAGCGCGATCTTTGTCAGTCCGACGAAAGGAGGTTGGAAACCCAGCCCTCCCCGACGTCGCAGAGGGAGATAAAACAGGCACGGCTTATCACGTCCGACTTTCGCTGGGATAAAGCTTTCCCTCTCCCAGTTTAGGAACTGTTACTTTTTCTACTGTCACTCTGTGGGCTGGCTTCGGAACCTCCTTTCGTCGCACTGACAGCGATTGCGCTCAAAAAGTCATCGCGCGCTACGGTCCGGTGCTCCGAAAAGCATGATATTCGGCTATTTTTGCCGATGGGATAGCTTGTGAATATCACTGTGAATTATCATTAATTTGAGTGAATTCGGCACGCTCTTCACATTGGTGGGGTAAAAAAGTGACCTTTACTTGGCAAATTTCCGAGTTCAGTTCGCAAATATTTACATAATTAAACTTGGAGTACATGACATTCCCATTAGGAGGTGGCAAAAACCTAATTAGAACAAATGCTGTTGACCGCATTATTCTAGGTGGCATAGTTTTTTTATTATAATTCAATGACACGTTTTCTGGGACACCCTCTATGTGAAAGTAAGATCACGGGCTTTGAACCCCGTATCTTGTTCCCCTGTTGCACCTTGAAAGGTCACGTTTGACAAAATCACTTCCAAAACGGCACTCTAAATTCACAGTTTTATCAAGTTGTATAGTTTCATATAAAAGCGATATAAAATACAGAACGGTATCATTTGTATATTACTCACTCAACATAAAGCTGTCTATTGTGTCAGCCTTTTCAAGTTCTGGAAAAAATGACCGTTCGCCTTTCGAACTCCTTCAGACCGGCCGTACAGTCTCAGCGCATGCGTATTACGATAATACTAGGACTTAGTCCGTCGAGCGCCTAGGAGGAGAACCCTGTCTGAGTCGCAACTTTGAAGGCCCTGGGTGCATCAGAATTAACACTGACACATCGTGCCGTGGTTGGTATGTGGCCTGGAGGACGTACTGAACAAATATAGGCGATGACATTTCCAGAATTTAATTGTCTTTGTCGAAAAATCGTAGTCTAAACATGAGCGCTGTGCAAAAATCGACGGAATCCCTATAGGCGCAATGCATTAAAATTCATTTGGCCAGGGTGCACTAGGTTTATATTCTGCTAGCGCCTTTCGTGTCTCCAGGGGTTCTTTACATGGTGTTCTTTTCTATTAGACAATGACATCTTAAAAATGTTATTCTGTTTTGCTGTTAATTTGCATAAACACGGTCTACAATTGAATTCACATCCTGTAAGGGCGCTTCCCGCATAGCGCTATTAGCATAGTGGCGGAGTGCGCCGGCAGGGGGTGACCGCGAATTTTGGGATTGGCTCTGGCGACAGCACATGTGAACAATAAAATGTAGCACTTGTGGGTGACGTCGGAGTAGTACGGAAGAAAGTACAGAGGGCCGACGAAGTCAAGTCCGGTGACGTCGAAAGGTTGCGTCTAAGAAAGACGGCCTCCAGGAAGAGGAGCTGTAGAATAATGGGAACCCTGATGGCTACGATGTTTTAATGCCCTGTTGATCGAGCAATGTTTTTTGGAGGAATAATCAGCCAGCATGCGCCATGCAACTCATCCGCGAGCAGACGTCTTCTTTTCCTCTTGACAGGGACGTTTTCCAACAGGAGCAGTTTTTTGACATGTGGGCTTGCTTCCAAATCTACGACAGACCACACAAGAATAAAGGACTTTCTTAACCGTCTGACGTCCATGAATAACCCAGTACTTCTCTCGAAGCTGTGCAAGAGTTCCTTGTAGTCCAGCGTGCATTTGCTGAACGTAAACATGCGTGATCAATAGCCAAGTAAATCGATGTCTGCTCGGAAGTACAACCGGCTGGGTCGTTGCCTGGTTCAAGTTACTGAGGTCCAAACGCGTCTGAAAGCGGAGGACTCCCTCTTCATCAATAAAGGTTGACAAAGGCCGCAGTTGCGAATGTCTATCAGGATGACAACCCAAGATGCTTTCTTGTACTGTTTTTACCCAATTTATTTCGGCATGATACAGTTCTAGAACTGTGATTGTTACGACGTATCTGTTGGGTTCTGGATGTCTACTATTGTGAACAAAGCGCAGGACCCAGGCTGTTACTGCCAAAACATGAGAGCACTTGCTGTAATCATCCAACGAAAATAATGGTTGAGTAGAGTCCTGCGCAAGAGCCACAAATGTATTCAGAGACTCGTCGACGGTAGCTTGAGGCTTGTTCGTTGTTGTAGGCCAAGCTATGGACTCCTCACAAAGCCAAGCAAGTCCAGCCCACCAGAGAGTTACATTTAAGATCGCAGTTACGGACACACTGCGTGTTACAAGGTCTGCAGGGTTGTCAGAGCCAGGACAATGTCTCCAACAACTCAAAGGCAGGTGACTTTGAATCTCCAAAACTCGGTGGCTCACCAATGGTGGTCGACGAGAAGGTGTAGTCTTTATCCACGAAAGGAAAATCATGGAATCTGTCCATGCATAGCAGCTCGAAACAGGAATGAGCAAAGCGTCGGATACAATCGTCAACAGTCGCGTCGCAAGCAGAGCTGTAAGCAGCTCCAACATGGGTCGTGTCTGCCGCTTAAGGGGTGCAACTCGAGATTTTCCAATCACAAACGAGACCTTGCCCTCAGACATAGTTGCGCTTCTGTAGTAGACAACGGCGCCATATGCTTGAGGACTGGCGTCGTCAAAGGCATGTAACGTAGATTCGAGACGTTGAGGGGTCGAGGTATCAGCCAGAAGCCGTCGTTGCGAAAAACTCTGTAGAAGACGGAATCCTGAACACCATGTGTTCCAAACTTGGGCATCTTCCGGGGTCAGCTGAGCATCCCACGTAGTCTTTTTCTCCCATAGCCGTTGGAACAGGATCTTGGATGTGTGATGGTAAATGTGTAAAGGATCTGTGATGGTAAATGGCGCAAGAAATCGGAAGGGATCATACAACCGTGAGACACCTTACAAAACATACCGCTTCGTATCTCTCTTGACGCTCAAAAAATCGAGAACAGAGGCGAGGGAACATGAAAGTTCGTCATCAATGGTGTTCCAAGTGACGCCTAGCACTTTTACGGTAGTCGCTGTTCTGGTGACACCTCTTTTCACGAAAATTTCCTGAAGAGGGCCTGCGTTGCTGATCCATTTGCGGAACAGGCATGCTGGCAGCATCTAAAATTTGAAGTGTCTCTTCAAACACGCGAGTGGCCTCGTAAAGATCACAAGCACCGGTGAGAAGGTCGTCCACGTAAAATCGCTCTTTCAGTCTTTCTATCGTCGACGGGAAGGCAGACTCCAGGAGCTGCAGATGATGATAAATAGTGGCACACAGCAAGAAAGGGCTCAAAGTTGCGCCAAAGGGCACACGAGTCATGAGCCATACTTCCACAGGTGGTAGCTCTCCTTGTGTAGCGGGTGGAGTGCTGTACCAGAAAAACAGCAGGAAATCTCTGTCACGACTTTCGAGGATAATCTGCAGGAAAGCTTTTTATCAGCACTCATGGCAATTTTCAACAATCGGAACACAAGCAGGAGATGCACAACATCAGGATTGAAGTTGGGTCCAGGGTCCAAAAGGTCATTCAGAGATTCTTTCCCGGGAGCTTTAGAACTGAAATCGAAAACGATACGAACTTTCGTTGTTTCACGGTCTCTCCTAATTACTGCATGGTGAGGCATGTAATAAACTCGGCAGGAGTTTGAACATTCATATTCAATGGGATATTCAACTCTTTCGGCGTGATTGTCTTTAAGATGTTGGCGAATAGTCCGGTCGTATTCCTCCAGCAGGTCTGGATCGCTGTGAAGAGTGCGGGTAAGTGCATCCAGACGCCGTCGAGCCAGGTCTCTGTTGCTGCCCAGGTTTGTAAGCTTTCCCTTCCAAGGCAGGCGCACAACATATCGTTTGTCAGTCAAGCATGTAGTCTCACGAAAGCGCTGCAAAACCGGATTATCCGACAATATGTCCAGAGATGATAGCTCATTTATTTGCTTTATGCCGAGATGTTCCAGATCCCAGAACTTCTGGAGATCTTTTGAAATGCTGATGTTGTCAGTCTGAATGTGGGTCACATGGACTCGCATAGTAGAGGTTTTCAATGAGGAGTTGAGCGCACGTGGACCTTGAATTACCCAGCCAAAGATGGTCTCAATAGCGACGGGTCCGTGATGCAGCTTCTTCATGTT
Source organism: Ornithodoros turicata (assembly GCF_037126465.1). Lineage (NCBI taxonomy): Eukaryota > Metazoa > Arthropoda > Arachnida > Ixodida > Argasidae > Ornithodoros > Ornithodoros turicata. Next base: position 183,125,534 of record NC_088201.1, read on the forward strand.
GCCTGTGGCAATCTTCCAATAGTAATCGGCTCCTATGAGAAACGAGACTCCAGTAATGTCCAGAAAAAGAGTCGGGTCATCAGCAACGGACATGCTGTCAGCACGCAGATGGGAGACGAGAAGGTTATCTGGAACGGGTAACGTTTCCATGCAGATGTCTTCAAATTCCAGGGCTTCAATCTCAACCTAGTTTTGCGAGAATGTAGAATGAAGAGTTACGTTCACTCTACGAGACGGTGAGTCAGTGTTTGCACGGTGTCCAAGGGCAAATATGGCGAGCTCTTCATATCCTGCAGTGCCGCATCGGAACTTGCATGACGTGTCCCGCCTTATAAAGGTACGTTGGCTGCCGCCATCTAATAAAATGCGGAGAAGCTTCTTGCATGCTCCTGTCCGACCCTGTGCCCAAATCCTTGCTGTTTGGAACAGTACAATGGAACTTGTGTTTACTGTCGACACGTTGACTCGAGAAGTGTCTGGCAGCGTCGATTCAAGAAGAGCGACAGGAGGACAGTGGGGGTGCCATAGGTTGGGCCGGTCCAAGAAACATTCGAAGTTTGCATGTTCTTGCAGCAGAGAAATGTGAGATGTTTCCCTTTGCAGCGGGATCAGGAAAGACGAGCAGCCGACCTACAGTCCTTTGCGAGGTGTCGTCGTTTGTCGCATTTGAAGCAGCACCCGGACCGCTTGAGCTTGTTGAATTTCTCCTCAGGGGTAAGGGGCAGCTTACAATCTGGGGCATGATGCTGGGATGAGTCGCACTGAACCAGTGGCGTCGGAACTATTTTTCCACTGGGGGAGCGAAAAAAAGTGCTACCGTAAACATCATCATCATCATCACTTATTTTCCTTGAGGGCTCATGCTGGCGTTGTACAGGGTTGCTACATAAACTGTAAACGTGCTCCCAGCAAACGACATGTGCATATTTGTACAGTAGATCTAAAATAACATTGCAGAAGTATTGTAATTAAATAGCGCTTGGTGGTGGGCTAGTTGGTATGAGTTCAGTGCGTCCGGCTTTTTTTACTTCTGCGCAGTGCCTAGACCTCATGGCAAGTAATGTGTAAGGAACTTCGGGCACTTGTCCCTGGGAATCGTCGCGGCATGTACATGTGTGGGTACTGGAAGCGAATATCGTCTGATCCGCAAGCCTTCTGCGAATAAACCAGCCTTTTCTGGGGCCGTCTGGAGCTCAGCAAGAATGTGTCCCTTTGACTGGGTGTCACGCTGTCGTTATCACTCCAGGGCGACTCAATAAGAAAAGCCGGATAAATTACAACAGCGGGTAACTTTGGACACCGGTACGGTGGAAAGTGTGGAGCCAGCAACCAGGTTAACAGATAGAATATTTTACTATGACAGGTGAACATATACATGCGTAATATGAAGACAACACGCAAGCTGCGATACATATCTCTTACCAGAGGTGTGGCTTTCTCCGATGTCTATGGCGTTTGATAATCCTGTAACGCTGCTGCAGGCGAGGCCTTGATGGCGCTCCCTCGACGTTGCCACTGCCAACACATGAACACAACACCAGTGCGACGTTTCGTCTCAGTCCATCGCACTTGTCGTACTACAGGTCTTACACGCCAACTCGAAGTGGGCACCCTGGCCACAACCGATTGAAATCTGTGGCTGCGCCTCGCAAACCGCCATGATAACAACCCTCTGTCTTCAACCGGGCGGTTTCTTTGCATCCTTATTTCCCCCAGATAGCTGGTGTCTTGCGTGCCTTTCGCGATTCCGGTTTGCGCCTCTGTCCCCCCACCCCACCCCGTAGATTGAGTCTAGTAATGCTCGCGCCTACCGGTACACACTTTCTGACTGATTTATTGCACTTCGAAACTTCGACGGTGCATTTCGCACCAGAAACCTTGCCATGGTCAACTCCAGAACCCTGTGAACCGGACATCATTCGTATGTAGCTCTTCTCAAACGGTCTCCGCACACAGTGACCAGTGGTAGGCTCTCTGTTTATTTCTCTCTAAATTTATGGCCGCCGAAAGGACACATGCACGGGCCATTCCGTTAGACCGTAGAACATCACGACACTGGGCTGACACTGAGGGAGCCGTGCTCCCCCATTCGTAAATGAGGGGGAGCCGTCGCTCCCCTTGCTCCCCCTGTTCCGGCGCCCCTGCACTGAACACACTTGGTAACAGGGGAGTCCGCCTGTGTAGTCAGGATAGAAGCCGAAGTACAGGAGGCCCCCGTTCCCGGGTTTCGGCACCATAATTTCCACCCCTCTTTCGTCTTTCCATGCATTCTCTGTGTTCAATTTCTTTACGAAGGAAAGTCATCAGAGATGAAAAATTCGAATCTTCGTCGAGAGTCCTACATTCACTGCTATTTTGAGCATAAGACTCGACAGTACCTTCACTGCTACTTTGAGCAGCACACTCAACAGTGGACAATTCGTTCGTAATATGACTTCTCTGACGGTAATACTCCAGTTCGAGGTCAGGTGGAAGCTTCCGAAGTAACTCTGTCATCAGCACAATGCCGTAGGAACTATCTGAAACATGTAGGCTCTTGAGGTTGGGCATCCGGACAGTCAAAACGTCGTAGAGTTGCCTCAGCCTTCTTACGTCGTCAGAGGACCGCACATTTGGTAACTCGAGGAGATGACTCATGTGCTCGGAATTCAAACCGTAACGGCTACCAAATTGCTGCTTGAGAATATTGATGGCTGTCGGATAATTTTCGTTGGTCAAGTCCAGCCCCTTGATCGCAAGTTCCGCTTTGCCCTTGACCAGTGTCCTAAGCTATTGGCACATCGCAATGGTAGAGAGGGTACGGTTGTCATGTATGCCGGAAACATATTGGTCCCAGAATATTGATGACAACTATCCGGTACAGCCGCAGCGATCTCGCGGTCCATGTCTGACAGTATAGATGCCTTGGCTGTTGACAGAGCTTGAGCTCCAGATATTCCTTGGACGGAGAAGGCGAGCTGACGATGTTCTTGATGTCATCAGTAAGTCTGGTGATTTGAAAACGAACCGGGGCGCGCTGCCGCTTTTCAGCTCGAGTGTTTCAACTTCTGGTGCGTGTGCATTGCTTTGGTGTCCAAGGAAATATATGCCGGTGTTTTCTTGTACCTAACCCCTGAGGATTCACCTGGCAATATGAATAGGAACGTGTTCTGACGAAGGTGTAGGACTATTGACAAGCATTGTACAGGAGGATAAATGTCACATGCACGAATTCTCCCCAAAAAACAGAAACGAAAAAAAAGGGAAGCAAAAAGGGATGCTGAAAGATCTGGACACGGCTGGGATGTGGTGGGTCCGAACCCTACCACAGTCTGTGCTGTCTGGGGTTGTCCCTGGGTTTTCCAGAGTTTCCAGACGAAAGTCGGCTCAGTTCCCCCAGAAGTATGCCCAGGACACATACTACCCCCATTTTCCACTCCTTCCTGCTTTCCTTTCTCAATCAATCTGTCCACATCTGTACGCCGCTCATAGCCACAGTTGCTTCGTGGCGCTAACACGGGATAAAAAAATATGATGCCCGAACAACTAGCGAGAGACGGGTACATGACCTTGAGTCAGAGGATAGCAGGTAGGGGCAACACAAGCAATGATCTCGTCTTCGAATTTCCACCAGCTTGCTTACCTCCTGCTTGTATGCTCATCAACTAGTGAAACATTACCTGTCAACCAACGCACGACATGCTACCTTTTCTACCTGGCTCAAGGAACATTTTTCCTTATGCAGGGGCAGTTTATGAAACTTTACTTAGTGATGCGTCTGCTCTGTTCTCCTATTTTTCTAGGACACGAAAGTGGAAGACGAGTGCTTTAGTTATGGAGAATTCAACCACAGTGCGTACTACGCCAGTCACCGCAGCCCCACGAAGTATGTTAAACTTGAAAACTCATTAAGAACGTTCAAGAACTGTACGAAGAACGCAACTTCTCCTGCATACAGAACCAACAATGCCTCATTAGTACTCGTCTTGACGTCGTAAGTCCTCCTTCCAGTTTACTTTTCATCGCTTGTGCCTGTACGTTGGTGTATTTCGGTATGCGTGCTGGGGAGGAGCACGAAATATGTGGTAAGTAATGATAGTGGTGAGAGTCGCCAATTCTCCTCGATGTGAAGTACCCAGAGGTACCCGGGCAAAGAAGTCGCAAAATCTAAAACAGATACATCGTTGCGCCAAGATTATCGTCGCTCAGCTTCAACTAATGGTGGTGATGTCCAGGGTTGTTAAAGTTACTTTTCAAAAGTAACTAAGTTACAGTTAAAGATACTCAGCTTCAAAGGTAATTAAGTTACAGTTAGAGTTACTGACAGGAAAAAATACTGAGATACAGTTATAAATACCTTGGAAGTGTATCCGAGTACGGGTGGAGTTACTTTTTGCAATTCTGTACGTAGACCATATCTTTCGCCTTTTGCTCATAATAGACTGTGTCACTCTAGAGCCACAGAGACATCCCTTCTTACGTAATTGCAGGCAAAACATTGAAAGGAACGCGTAAACTGGGGGTAACCGAGACAGGGACAGGTGAGACGCTTAGAAACTTCGTCTTCGGCTCACAGCGGAGACATTTCAGCTCAAGATTCCCGTTCTCCTTCGTTCTGATGATTTAAACTGCTCTCGATATTGTGGCCACGGTACCTCTGACAGAACGGAGGCAACTTTGCTTGGGCTACTCGTAGTTACAGCCTCACAGACGGCGTCCGCGCCAGAGGTGGTCGACACTTTCAAACTCGGCCATTCTCTTCACTACCGCCAAGGCTTCCAAGAGAGTGGCGAGGAACAAGGAATGTCACTTGCGAGTGCGAGGGCGTGAGCACGTGAGCTCGTGCAGCAAGGGCGAGGAGGAGTGGAGCTCGTGCTGGGAGTCGGCTAGGGAGACTCGACGGGTTTCTGCTAGAGCCCTGCACGGGCCCGGGCCCCCGACCCGGCCTGGGCCGGGCCGGGCTTGTTATTGGCTGTGTGCTCCGGGCCGGGCCGAGCCCGGGCCGACAAATTACGCCAGCATCGCGGGCCGGGCCGGGCCCGGGCCGACAAATATGTTCCCGAGAGTCAGGCCCGGCCGGGCCACGCAGCTAATTCCACACAATGGAGATGCATTAGTTCATATCATCATGCGCTTGCGTCATTCCTGTGCATATTTTGCAAAGACAAGCAAAGGATACTGCATTATGCATATGATTCGACCCTCTAGAACATTCTCAAAGCCACTTTACATTGCTCCTCACTCCTCACGTATTTCACAATCACTTTGGCAAAGCTTGGTGAGAGGGGTAGGGACTGGGAGAAGCAGTTTGTCGACAGCATGCTCTACCTCCGCAAAATCTTGACAGTGTAACGATAACGCCCATGCCCGCGTGCGTCCTGGATTTAATTTGGTCTCGTGCGGTTACGGTGTTAAACCGCCATCACTTCTATGTTTGTCTTCTCTCCTTATAAATCTACTTATAAATTTGTTTGATAATCGCCAGAAACGCGTACGTCGCGGCTGGAAATACTAGGCCGGGATCTACTCGCCGGGTCACCGGGCCGGGCCGGGCCGGGCCGGGCTCTATTTGCTTGGACGCCGGGCCGGGCCGGGCTCTAGTCACTGGGTCACCGGGCCGGGCCGGGCCGCATAAAAATATGAAGGTCCGGGCCCGGGTCGGGCCGGGCCATTTTGCGATGCGCCCGGGCCGGGTCGGGCCCGGAAAAGTCGGCCCGTGCAGGGCTCTAGTTTCTGCTGCTTCTCACGCTCATGGAGTATCCCTAGTGACGGCGCACCCTTCGCACCACTTCCTGCTCGGCGACGGTGTTTCGTCGTTTTTACTCAAAAAATACTCAAACAGACAGATACAAGTTACTCAAAAAAGTAATTAAGTTACAGTTAGAAGTGCGTGTTTGAAAATGCATCTAATATTTCCTCAATATACACAAAAAGTATCCAAGTACATGTTCTCAGATACTTTTACTAAGTTACTTAAAGGACGACGGAAACGAAAATAGGCTGCAAAACTATTTGCCTCATATCGCGATGTGTACCAAAACAATCCGGAATTCGTCTTAGATTTGCGTATATTAGTTGAAACGCCGCCACAATCGCGATATAAAATTCGGCCGTGGAGCACTCTGAGCCCCTGGTGAGCGTCGCCGTGCCGCCGTAGCATACCGCGGAAGTGACGCACGTTGGCTCTCCTGTTGGAGTTCCTGACTTTCATTTCGCTTCATTTCATTTGGTGTTTCGGCGTACATCTAATTTCTGCTACGGGGAAAGAACGGAGACGAAGAAGCATGTACGAACCCATCTCTCATAGGATATATTGTCTTCAGACTTCCACGAGATCTCCGAATCAACCATCTTCAGGCGTTATTCAGAATTCGCCGTGTTTGTACCGTGCAGCCGCACATGGAGCGCGAGAGATATTTGACGTCACGCGCTCCTCAGATTTTCCCGCAATGCTTGGCGCGCTCCATGGGCGATCGTGTCGAGTGGGCGGCCCAGCGCTCTCGTAATCGTCAGAAATATGGCCATCCGCACAGCGTACTTGCAAAATACTAGTGGCACCATAATTTTACATAATATTTACACCTTGTTCGGTCCCCTTTTTGCAATGGACAAATTTCGTTTCCGTTGTCCTTTAACAACCCTGGTGATGTCTAACTGATGTGGCGCTCAAACACAATACCAAATGAGAAGCGACCCGCACGGCAACGAGCGCACACTTTCAATTAGTTTATTATCGAATAGACATAATTCACGGCAACAAATACTCTGGTCCATCTCAAAAAAAAAAAAAAGAGGAACAGTGATAGCGAAGGCCTCGAAAATTTTCTCTCCCTTTCTCTGGAACATACCTTGTCGCGTTACTCTGTCCACCTGTCCAACTGTATCCGTGCGCCCTTTAGCCTCGTTCACAGCGACGGCACAGTAGAGGTGGTCTGCCCAGACCGTCTGCTTCCGTTGGTATGAGTGGCGGTGGCCGCCATCTTTAATAGAGAGTTTTAGTATACTGCTACCGTGATCCCGGCACTAACGGCGTCTACCGCACCGAATGAAGTCATAAGATTCTGAGTCATGTACGCTGTCATCGGTTGGGGTGCCACGGTAACTTGACGGTGACGTTACCAACGGTGTACTAAAACTCGCTAATGATTATGACTGACGAGGCCGTCATCATTCCATATAACTGGTCATTCGGTAATCATCTGAACATCAACATTTGAGCTCTGTGTTAATATTTGAAAGATCAACAAAAAACAAGATTGCTTGCTTCCGCGTGCGATATGCACAGTTTTCCACGTGAGGTGAGCCGGCGGATGCGATATAGTTTCTACACCGGATCCCGGGTGGGGGAAAATGAACCAACACGAAATGAACACTAACAACATGAACATCAACAAGTGCACACACGGGAAAACTGAAGGAACTCGGCTAACGGCAGCCCAAACACCCACACTTCCTATGACTGCCAAGGGTGGCAGCACTAATGGCGGTTATGGAATCGAAAAAATTCCGTATTTAAACACGAGTAGTCACCCGTTCCCGTGGCTTGGTGGCTGCGATGACGACATATTCCACGCCGAGACTGGGATGTGACTCGGGTTGAGTCCAGGCACCTCCGGTCTTCTTTGTGCTGAGTTTTTTACCAGGCTTTTCTGCGAATTGGGTCGCCATCGAAAATAAGTAGAATTCCATGATCTACTTTTTCTACTCTTGCCAGGTGTCGACCGCAGTTGTGTCCAGGGCTTTTGGTAGCGGTAGTAAACTTGACATCATGATGGGATTGAGGTGTTATCTTGGGCTGGGTTCGCCGTTTCCATCGGCCATCCACTCGATTGTTTTCAGTTTAAACTTATGATACAACTTTGACGACTAACAGCAGGCCCTCTCATTATATGCTACAGACAAAGATTGACAAAGGTACTTGTGTACTCGTATTTCGAGGAGCGGGTGACATTCATTTTCCGATTTATTATGACTACGACTCCACTCTGCGATACAACGTGGCAATAGTCTATTTTTGGGAATGATGACTTCTATTGCCGTTTGAAATGCTACGACAACAGCGGGTCATTAGATTATTATGTTTTAATATAGGATGCATTATTATGGCTTTATATAGGAAATGGCTATTCTTTGCAATAGCCTTTCAGTCAGGCATGTTTTCTGTTGGATGTACAAGCCTCGGTACCTGCCATATTTTATATCGACATGCTCCAGACGACCTACATTAGCAGCAAGTGATATATTAGAGCATAAAGGCGCGGTAGTAAAAAGACAAAACAATAGCGGCCTGGACAGGTCAGTCCACCCATACTCTTTCAACTGAGGTTATCAGTTCGAACGTGGCTGATGGCATTTACAGTTTGGTGCTGTCTGTCATTTTTGACACCTCGTCCGCCGCGAAGAGAGATTAAAAGGGAACAATGCATTGAAAAACATAGCACGACTCTCTCTTTCTGTCTCGGAGAGCAGCTATGCCAGGAATCTCACCAGTGTAGCGACGCTACGTTTCAGGCACTGAGAGTCTCTGGCATTTTGAGCTCGGCGCAAGCTGCGTCGCGCGGGGTGGACAAGTTGTTGGAACATCGGGTTGACCTCGCGGAGCAATACAGTGCTGGAAACATAGCGGAGAGATTAAATGGAACATTGTGCGGGCTTCTCGTACGGTCTGAGCTCGCAGTCTTGAAGATTTCTAGAGGAAAGGCGTTTCGAATTTACCTAATTTACTATTCCAGTAAATTAATGCATAAGCGACCCATATTTTGTATGGCTGATAGGGTGCCATGTAAGAAGGACGCGTGGTTATTGTCGGCAGGGCCTAGCATGCATGCAGGGTACGAGCACGAGAGAATGTAATGAGTATTGTGTCGGCTCGGAAGGCGAGGCGTTATGTACTTTTTGGGAAACTTTCATCGTCGGCAATGTAGCAAAGTTCGACATGAAAAAGTGCACCCTCTTCTGCGCCCCTTCAAACAAAGTGTGCTGACGTTTCAGCGTGCGTGGCACGACCATCATCTGGCAAACTTAACCCGCGAACCATCCACAGCAGTGCTCATGAATGGTCACTGTTGTTACGGCATCTAAGAAGGCGAAGCATTTGCTCCAGGAAATGTATTAAACTATTTCCATTATAAACTATCAACAGTACTTATCGCGAGGACAAAATGAGATACATATATATAATTTACGGATGCATACTGGCAATGCTGTGAATAAGCATTGCAGCAAAATGTGTGTGACGGTCACCCGTAATCTCCATATCAGTAGGAACAAATAGATGTTGTATCGATACTGTGACACAACGTCACATTGAAACCTGCTGCTCAAAGAATCTGTTCCCCATAAGCCATTACAAGTACAGTAATGCGATGGCACGAAGGCCACTAGACAGACGATGTTGGTATACAGCTGAACTAATTGAAAAAAAAGAAACAAAAACAAAACAAAGCAAAAATTCGAGCCTTTAGTGTATACGGCGTAAATCCGTGAGCATTAAAAGTTAAGAATCCTTGGGGAACTCCCTTCCCAATGCTACCCATCCCTTCGCACGACCCTATACATCGCTAACGCAAGACAGCATCCGCAGGTGAAGATGCCTTTCGGGTTTCCTGCGATTCAGCTTGGCGGCGCCGTCTGGCAGCCTCAGCCTTCTTTCACCGACGCTCCTCTGCACAGCTTTCCTAACACACGGCGTGCCCATGGAGACACATCTGAACATGTCGACTACCTCAGCTGCACTGCCGGCGCGCCGCGCTCTTCACGCGCCCTCTCCTTCCCTTTTCACTCACCACGCCTTAGTGCCCTCCTCTCCCCCTTGACCTACTTCAGCACGCACTCCACCTGTACTCTCTCTCTCCGTGGCATGCCTCCTCTTCCCAATCTGCTCTGCTCATTCCCTCGGAGCGCCTCTCTCCACCTCCGTGGCTCCAGACAGACCACGCTGTCTGACGCAATCTGTCGTAGCGAGCACTCTAATGTGGATGCATTACAAAAAGTTGAAATCTGTTATTCAAAAGCTCTATGCAAAATCTTCTTGATAAATGCAAGTGATATACGCGGGCTTGTTATACAATAAATGTTCTACGTGGAAAAGTTCGAAGGGGCTAATGAGAGCATCTCCTCAGATATGAAACAAGAAAGGTAGGAGGCATCGCAGGATTCCAGCCATGGCCAGGTATGTGCTATTCATATTTTAAATGGTCTCTGAATTGTCCACCACGAGTAGCACCCGTCCGGAGATAAGATGAATATACGCATTAGATGCTTTTCAAGACATTTTATGCTCTACAAACCTTTCTATGCTCGCACGAAATGAGGTTTTTCGCGATTTCGTTGGATTATTAATATATACAAATATTATGAATGTCCAAACATTTGGAAAGCTTTCTCATACATCTGCGTCACTTTGACCAGTTCGTGGTTACATTGCAGAGCATGTATGGGACAGACTGCAGGAGAATAAGAAATACTCTAATTAAAGGGCAATTTGGGTACATAATTGGGAACCGCATTTCTGTTAATGCAATTCGTCTTCTTTGAAAGAAAGTGGTGCGGCGCTAACTCACCGCATCACAATATCCAATATCCAATCCAATCATCATCCAATATTACACGTCTCAAACACCCATGTGCATTGTTAGAGACAACTACACTACTTCTTGGATCAGTAAACAAATCGAAGAACGAGATGACAACAAAAGCGAAATGAAGCTGACAAGTTGGTCATCAAACCTTATATACAAAAAAAAAAAAAAAGAAAACTCCAGAGACGATGCAAAGGAATAATATAGGGTTCCCGGTCTTCAGTATTTACCGAAAAGCACCGATAAACGTACGCCGGTAAATTTTTTACAAGCTCGGTGGAAATAATTATTCACCTATTGTCGAATTCAAATGTCTTGATTTCATTTCCTGTCCCTTCGCTATGAACTGGTTGGCCACGGAAGTGGACATGAGGTCGTTCTTGAAAGAACAGATATTTCTCCTTTAGTTTTAATGTTGCCCGTAGTCAGGAGTAGGATTCGGAATCCCGAGCCGTTTTTACAATCCCGGGATTTCGAAATGTGGATCCCGGGATCCCGGGACGGGATCGGGATTTTTTCGCAACTATACCCAGGATGTCGTATAGGACTGTATCCACTTGCACAGCCATGCTATCACAAATTGCGATATAGATCGCGTCTTCTGTCATCCTCACGCAACATTCTAGCGAAAAAAAACAAAAAACAACAGCTCAAGGGGCAAAACCTGCGTATTTCATTAAGCATTCGCACCGTGCCGGAATGTCAACTTCGCAATGAAATGCGCCCCTTCTTGTCGTCTGCTACGGAATATCTTGTGGCTGCGTTCCAGGATATTTCCCGCAGTTAGCAGTGAACGAGAAGATAGATACTTATGACGCACAGCAATTCTACTTACACAGCCGCTAAAATCAATGACGTATCATCAACATCCGCTGGAGTATTCTGGGGAATGTCACTTGTGTGAATACATGGAACAATGCGGTTTGCTCGTCTTGCCTTTTATTCATCCACAGTGACTGTTGTGTTCTAGTCTGCAGAAGCCCAGTCTATAATTTTCGGAAAAGGCTGTCTCCATTTTCTCTTTTCAGTTTCAAATATATATACTCACGGAACGATGCGACAGCACCAGAGGACACGTGTTTCGCCGTGTTTGCGGCTCGTCAGCTCTGGGTAGCTGTGCATCGTTCGGGATTGGCAAACCAGGGGTCGCTCAGCGAGCGATATACACCTGGGAGGGTGACTGAGCACTCCTCAATGCCACAGTGCAAGCCAGTGGATTATAATGCAGGAAAAAAAACTGTCTTGGCTTGCACTGTGGCATTGAGGAGTGCTCAGTCACCCTCCCAGGTGTATATCGCTCGCTGAGCGACCCCTGGTTTGCCAATCCCGAACGATGCACAGCTACCCAGAGCTGACGAGCCGCAAACACGGCGAAACACGTGTCCTCTGGTGCTGTCGCATCGTTCCATGAGTATCTGTTTCTCTGCGTGCAGCCATAGAAGCCATCTTAATCTGTAATTTTGAATTTCAAACATGTCTAGTGTAATTTACTTGTGTCTTCGATGACTTTTTCCCCTGCATTATATATATATATATATTGACGTTTGAAATATACGTACATGTGAGGATCAAAAGAACAAAAACAGAGATTCTGCAGAGAGAGAGAGAGATTATGCAGTGTTTCTTGTTGTATAGGATTGGAAGACTCCTTCTGATTTCATGCGAGTTTTATGCTACTTGAGGGCTGTTATCCGCTATGGCTAGCGTAGTTCACATGAGCCAGCAGCTAACGTTGTTGTAATGCGTCGTGGACGACAAGGTTAGTTCGGTTTCGGATTGCAAATGATATTTTTCGGGGAAGGGACGCTTGAAACAAAAAGTCGATTGGACACCGTTCTTTCCCTTTCACTCGTACCACCGAATATTTGTTGTCAAAAAAGCCGAAATTTATAATCTCGAAATCGGGATTTCGGGACATGAAATTATGCTGAAATCTCGGGACTTCCGGATCCTGGGATCCCGGGCTCCGAACCCTAGTCAGGATCCAGGCCAGTTACAAATAGATCTGCATAATGAGAATAGGTCTGTTTGGTCAGGAAGTGCCCCAGCTAGAGCCTAGAGACCATGGAGTGTACCAGTGCGAACGATTCGCCTATTCCACGAACACTGAAAACTAGGACACGGACCGAATGAAAGATTTGCTTTCCACAGGAAAGCTCCGATGTTAATTCCTTACAATGAAAAGAGCGGTGTCCGATGTCACATGCATCGCTAACATGTACATCGCAAACGTACTAACCCCTGATTTGAACAGTTAGCATAGTAATGAAACACAAAAAAACAAAAAAAACTCAAGCACATCCGTGTTTGTTCACTGTATGCATGGGAAACTCCCGTCACGTTCCTCGCCGGTTTCCAACAGGTGTCTTCACGTTTTAAAATATTACCACCGAAACACACCGATTACTGGATAGCGAAATAGCCACCGATTTCTCCCACCGAATCTCTGAAAAATTAAGCACCGAAAACCAGGAACCCTAGGAATAAATGAGGTATTACTGACACAATTCCCTCGTGTGGCTAGCTCAATTGACACCCTAAAGGTGTATTAACGAGAAGCTTAGAGAGCATCAGCCTAGCATTGAAAGAACCTACATCTCTAGCGCACTTGTTGAACACGTGCGTGAATGCAACAATTGTCAACCCATATTCTCCGAAACCTTTATTCTTTGGAAAGAGGAAGCAACCAGGCGAAGGCTTTTCAGGGAGTCAATTGAGATAGCCACACGAGGGAACTTTGTCAGTAACCCGTCAGCGTTCTTTTGCATGATAAAACAATAAATTGGCTGGCGCCAACGAAGAACATTATCACCAACGTTATGTTCAAATTACAACTTGTAGCAACGTGGAGACTTGGGGGCTGTTGGTATGTCGATAAGGTCTAAGGTCGACATAGCCCACCGAAGCAGACGAGCTACAAGGACAGAAGAAGACACTGTATGACGACTTCTCAAGTTACAACAACAGATCATTACCCTGTTTTCTCAGCTTATGGCAGTTTCTCGATAATGCCGGTGGCTAATCATTCACCAGGATGGACAGAGAGTAGAGCTTTCAGCCGCCATTATCATGACTAGCCGCAACCGGCCTCTCCCGCTATATTTTTATTGATTAAGGCTGACCCTGTCCCAGCTGGGGACGACCGTTTCACCCACTTTGTGACTCACTGTAACATCGCAGGGGTGTGACACGCTTTAGGGATTGCAGTGCATCTCGGCAAGAGTTCAGATGGAATAGTGGTGTGTTTCTTGAATGAACGAATATTTCATGTGCAGCCCTATACTTCACCCACCCGAGATCGCGTGGTCGGCGTCCGCAGAAAAAGCGCTCCACATGACGCCTGCAGAGTGTAATCGAAGCGTTCGAGACGCAGCGTATGACGGAAATTTCCTATACGCCGAACTGCCGCGCGTCGCTCGTTTCTTGCTGTAGGCAGATGAAACTTTGTTCGCGGATTGGAAATCTGGTCCACAAACGCGATCTTGACGTCAAGCCATAGAAAATTTATTCCTCTATCGTGTGTTAAAATTGCACGCGCGTATCACAATTTGCGCGGGAGTTATGGTTCGAAATGTGAACGGAGGTGATATTTGATAGCGAGAGCTGAAAACGCGCGTCACGTGACCCCCGCACAGTGTAATCCAACCAGCAATACAGAGCGCTTTAACTCGTACTCGTGAGATAAAACATTCGAGAAAAGAATGGGTTCATCTATAGCACCCAGAGTGCTAAAGCATGAGCTGAAAGACCGGAAAGCACGGAGACACAAGGTTGGTGGGGAGACAGCCTATAGGCGAAACGTTCCCTAAAACCTCGGTATTCGCCATCTTGCCCCCGCTGGGCTGCCACCCGCTGTTTTTCAAAGAGAATGCTATGCGTTGCAGACAGTTTTGAACACGTACTACACCCCGCACTCCACGAAGTCGAAAACTGCAGAGTTTAAAGGGACTATCAAATTTCCCGAACCCCCACATTTTTTATTTTTTATTTTTGCTGGCAAAACAACAACAACTTTATTTCAGGATAATGGGTGGGGAGTTTCATCGCCGGCGGCGATACTCTACCCATTGCTGGAGGTGCTTTTTCTGGAAACTGTTCTTCCCGTCATGAAACTAATATGCCAGAAATTTTTCCGGGCGAAATCGCTTCATTCTGTGAGAAGCGTGCGCCTAAAGTGTCTCTTCCGCGTTCCTCCTCTCCCGCGCGCGTTCTCCTGTAGACTGAGTAACTGTACGAACTCTTTTCCTGTGTGAATTGCGTGAATTGTGTGCGAACTGTGTGAATCGTTCGCTGCAGTTGCGCTAGCAGATGCGATGTGATCGTCTTCTGCTCGGCTGCCGTTCACAACAAGGAACCCAATCATCTCCGTGACTATGAGGTTTCTGCTGACGAGTTACGTGGGCCTCTAGCGATTCACCGCAACGTTGTATTGGTTATATCGTCGTCACCAATAGAAAGTGTCTGAGGAATCTGGAAGAGGAAGAGGAATCTGGAAGGAGGGTGCAGAAAATTTGTCTGCTCGGGTTGCAGTGATCATGCTGTCTCACCTCAGGGGTTTCAGGCTCCGCTGAGGAAGTTACCTGTGAACATGAAAGCAGATGAGTGAAGAGAAACGAACGGATACATATGTTCAATATATTACATAAATATTCTCTTAAGGTATGGTTTCTAAGATCGTGCTAAACGAAGTCTGTTTTTATCAACAGTGCACCACCTGAGTTTAGTGACTAGATTCGGTAACTTCTATTTTGCCTTTTTTTTTTTTTTACTGTCTCTCTCTTCCTCTTGTGTGCCGTAAGCGGCCGCAACGTTCCACGTCACGCAGATGAGAATTAACCCATTTACGCAATCCTGAAATTTGTTGTAGCATTTGGACCACACGGACTGAGAGACCTTTGTTAGCACCAATAACGAAAAGCACTCACACTTTTGCGCTGTTTAGGTGGATGTTCTTTCCCTGGTGCGGACAGGTATTGTGATGGTGCTACAGGTTGATTCAAACAACACTGAGCTCGTTATCCAGTACGATGAAGAGATTCAGCATCCCCTTCCTAATCGCAATCATGCAAATGTTCGCTACAAACACGAGCAGTCGATGGCACCGCATCGTC
Organism: Ornithodoros turicata; assembly: GCF_037126465.1. NCBI lineage: Eukaryota > Metazoa > Arthropoda > Arachnida > Ixodida > Argasidae > Ornithodoros > Ornithodoros turicata. The sequence goes on from NC_088201.1 coordinate 183,141,204, forward strand.
TTTCCATAGGCTGTCCGATTGCGTCGTGGCGTGAAAAGATGTCCGTCTCGTCACTGGGAAGCATATGAAATTGCATGCTCGTCGAATATTGACGTGAATTAGGGCAACCAACCATTCAACATCGTCTCGGCATGTCGTCGAACGACAGGATGCGACTGCAATAGACTGCGGCCATCGCGCGGAAGCTGGCGCTCATGGGGTTTTCCACAGGGTGTCGGAGCGAACCGAAAACCGAAAAAACCGCTATTGTGGTGCGCACCGGAACGGAATCGAAACCGTATACGATTTTTTCGCTCAGGAGGGAAACCGAAAAAATATATTTAACGGTTTTTGGTCCAACAAAAAACTTCATCAGTTTGGACTACGGATAGGCGAATGAAACAGACGTCGTGTGCTCTGTGGTCATGTCATTGATACTATACGAGGGTTACGGTTACGGTGGCATGTATGTCGGTATACTATGACCCTTAGGCTCCCTTTGTAATGGTTTATCGTTCGCGCACGCACACAGACTTAGAGGTACATGTGACTCTCCAGCAATGTGCCGTAGTGTTCGTTTTAATTTGATTCCCGCAAACTCTCCTCAACTAAACAGCGACCCAAGGGGGCTGCATAACGGCTTCTTTATCGGCAATGTCGCGCAACGCGTCCCTTGTTGGAGAGCAGCTAAGTTGAATACATTTAGGTATACGCGAGGGCAAGCCCGTGCGAAGTGGCAACTCTTTTGTAGACAGGACACGAAGAAAATAAAACGGAGCCGTCGAGCGCGTTTGTGAGTGAAGGTGTTCCTCGATTTGCATCCTACTCGTGCGGTGGTGCTTGCTGACGAGACAGTAGCAGCACACATTCGGATGGGACGCGATCGCTCCAATCCAGCAAGAAAGTACTTTACGTATGACATCACGACAAACAAGTCCGTTTGTAGCATGTGCTTCAAGAAAGGAGAAAGCCCATTTGAACAGACAGTAACCTACAGGAACCAGGAGCTACCAATTTCACAGCTGTCTATTAATATTAAATATCATGTATGCGCAATAAACGAGTTTACATTTTGTAACGTTGATTTTTTTTGTGGGGATGAATATTCCCAGTAGAAGGGGAACCGGTTAAAAACCGGTATGAACCGTTATTTTTTTGCTCCGGAGCAGAACCGGTACCGGATCGTTTACGATGTAACCGGAACGAGAACCAGAACGAAAAACGTTTCGGTTCGACACCCTGGTTTTCCACTCCCGATGAATGCATACGCGGGATCATACGGCGCGATCACGTGTCACGATGACGTGTCGCGGACCCGGCCGTGGTCCTGCAAAGTTGCTCGGTGTGTTTCCGTGCGGCAGCTTTCCACGGCGCGGCGCCAGCAGTACTCCCCTCGCCGCTCCGTTTAAATTCGCTCCTGAGAATACTCCTCGCATGACGAAGGTAAAAGTTTGGTTCTCGACTCAGAATAATGTTTTCTTTCTGACAAAAAGAGAAAAAATCATACCGTAGTCCCTTTAAACCCACGACCCTTACGAAACACGGCAGCTAGCATGGTTCATAGCAGCTCAGTGCAAAACAACACCCACCTGTTGCCGAGGGTATGGAAACACGGTTCGAGTGTAGGCCAGAAAGGTCTATAATGCATGGGGTGATCACGAAGGCACGATCGGATTAAGACATCGCATGAAGATGCACCATTTCCCCCATTGTATTACAAGAACCATTAAACATTGACTCACACACAGCCCACGCTTAAAATCGCGTTACGATTGCGTAATCTTCGCTTCAATTGTTTTCTAGTATCTACTTTCTTTCTGTGCACAGTGTGATCCACAGTATTGCTGATACCATGCAACGGCGACGTATGGGGCGTTTGAACCGCTGTGTGCACCACCTCAAAACGTCACGACATGGGGTGATCGACAGACGTTATTTAATCAAGAGATTAATATACATTTGTAACGCTCACGCAGGTCTTGCATCAAAAAAAGCAGGAATATGTACTGAGGATAACCTGGCGATCTCTCCCGACATGCCGGGAGTTTACATTGGAGTGCTTGCAGCCGTGAGAGTACTTGGTCACCTGTAAGTAAATGCAACATGTGAATATTTCCTTCTAAAGCCGAAATCCTGTAAATTGCTATTTATATTAGGACAATGGGGTTTTTGTTATTCTTCAAGGCAATAGACGATCCTATTTTTAAGCCATGATGGCAACCACGGCTGCTCAACAGCGGCTTCGTGACATCACACAGTACCAGCTCCCGCAGCATAGTGGATAGGATGATCGCTTTCCACGTCGAGGCTTGGAGGTGACGTGGGTTCGACTCCCCGCGCCGCCTGTGCCGTCTGGGGTGTTCCTGCAGATATCTTCACCTGAACGACATATTCAGGAGCTTTCTGTTGCATTCTTCAGTGGCTTTCTGGGTGGAACTTCAAGTATAGACGACCTTAGCAACTACGTCGTTCATTACGTAACGCCTCCGCGCAGAGCTTGCTGGTGGGTTTTAGCAGCTTTAGCAGCTTATCAGCGGACGCGTTTTCCCCCTTCGTGCCCAGCACAGCAAAATTTAATATCGAACTGGTCTTCCCATGACGTCACATGTTTGTAAACAGAGGGCCCTCAATAGACAGGTCCCATTAACAGCCAGACTCCGTTTTTTATACACAGCTCTACGGGGTATTTTTTTGTAATGGAAACATATTTTTCATTAAAAAAACTATAAGGGCTATAGCCATGCTGTTTTCACTTCTATCATCTCTGGGCCGACGGACGTTCTTGGCCATATGTTGCTCAACCGTCAAATGACTAATTACTTAAAAATCGTTGGTTTACTTTTTCATTATAAAAGCTACGAAGTTGTCCCACGTAGAACATCTGTTCTTTTCGGTGACCTGATATCGTAACCCTTTTTAGAACAACAATCCGTTGGTAGATCGTCCGCAAAAAAATGGTGAATGAACACAATTTTTTCTTTATTTTGTTTATTGCGCATCTTCGGAGACGCGTCTTATGCCCCTGTCACACGGCAAACCGAATGGCATTTCCAGCGAATGACAGTCGCACCGAACGTTATTCGTCTCTTACATCGAGCTACACGAAGAAACAGAATGTCATTCGCAAATGATGTCCGTGTCGATAATTAAGACACCAGGGCCGACCATCTGAAGCATTATACAGGTACATTAGTTATGTTTTTATTTCTTTTGCTCGAAACTAGCGAAACAATCGATTATTTCACAAAATCGTTGCCTTTTCAAAGACACATAATTGGCTAAGTACCGCAAGCAAAGACAACTAAGAAGCCTATCTGCACCGCACTTGGCAAGGTAGCGACTGGGAACGAGGGCAGTTCTCGAAAAACAGTGTTTAGCCTTCTTTCCTTCGTGTCAAAAGTTATCAAATTTGTGATAAAATATTGGAGTACAACTATGGTACAGCTTTTCATTCATCTTTCATTTCTTCGAACGGTTGATCGTTGTTGTTTTTGATGCCTCTCTACTGCGAGGGTACGCTGTCAGCGCGAGAGAGAAAAGCGAATGAGTTCCCCCAACTCATTCGCTGGGCGAATATCATTCGCAAGTATTGCCATTTGATTTCGCCGTGTGACACGAAACGAATGTCATTCAGTGCGAATATCATTCGCTGGGAATGACATTCAATCTGCCGTGTGACATGGGTATTACCTTCACCCCTAGTGTGAGATGGTGAAAGAGCCTCATGACGTCGAAGATGCCGCCACTTTGCTACCTCATGCGTCGAAGATTAGCCTTAACTTTCGGAAACAAACACGTACAAAAAAAAAGAACACACACACACGCACACAAAATACACGTATATCGGGAGACGTTATCGGAACTGCCCTTATCTTGGGTTGCATTTTCTGTTTTCTCTTAATCTTTTTCAAGGACGCAAGAGTTGACCTTCCTTCACCCTCAAGAGTTTCCTTCACCCCCAGTTTCACATTGGGGGTGAAGGAAAGACGGGTCTCTGAAGATGCGCAATGAACAAAATAAAGAAAAAAATGGTGCCCCTTCACGAATTTTTTGCGGACGATCTACCAAACGGATTTTTGTTCTGAAAACGGCTACAATATCAGGTCACCGAAAGGAACAGATGTTCTCATTGGGACAACTTCGTAGCTTTTGCAATGAAAAAGTTAATTAGCGATTTTTAGGTAATTAGGCATTTGACGGTCGAGCATCATATGGCCAAGAGCGTCCGCCGGCCCAGAGATGATAGAAGTGTAAACAGCATGGCTATAGCCCATATAGTTTTTTAATGAAAAATCTATCTCCATTAAAAAAAAAAAACATCCTGACTATTGAACATGCGCGTATCGCCACCAAGCGCATAGCGTGTCATCTGTAAGAGAGCATTGTATCTAATGTCCTTTGAGAAGTTATTACGTCACACGCTTGGTTGCGCTATGCGTATGTTCAACGGCCATCCGTTTCAATGATAATTGAAAACTGTCATTGTGTGCCCAGGTTGTACAAAACACTGGGAGGTGGTGGGTTCGAAACCTACCCCCGCCTGCGCTGTCTGAGGCATTCTCCGGGTTTTCCGTCGGTACAGTTCTCCCCAAAGTCGGCCCAGGACGCATACTAACCCAACTGTCTTGCGCTCCTTCCTGTTGTCCTCTCTCCATCTGTTCACGTCTGTGCGCAGCTCATCACCACAGTTGCTTCGCGGCGCTAACACGGAATGAAAAAACTGTTCGTATAACAGGGATATTAAGCTGCTTAACCAATAGACGGTTTATGTTTGCTCTTTAGACTAACAACCCTTTTTAATAACGTACCCAACATGATCCCTAGGGGGAGGAACATTCTTGTATATCACAATGCAATGCTTCCTCAAATACTGTTCAATTTGATAGATTGCGTATCCTTTAGTTTCGCAGCAGTACAGCATATTGAAATAACCGAAAAGTTTTCGTACCATTTACATGAATAATTTTTCCGCAATTGTGCAAACTCCTCTGCATCGGCACAAATTCTCTTCCAGGATGGGAGCGGAGTATGATGACTTGAGAAAAGGCAAGGGTGCAAGCAACCCAGACTGCCAAGCATCCGACCGTTTCGTGATGTCTCGCTTTGAAAACAAGGAGCAGTCTAACAGGTTCTCTGACTGCTCTTTGGAGGAAATGGAGGCAACACTGAAGTAAGTCAATTGGAACTACGCAAGTCCCTTTGTCACACTACATTACTTAGTTGATTTGTCCCAAATTGTGTGCAATTCATTCAGTGCATTGGTGTCTTGTGCTGCATTCTAATTTCGTGCATTGGGGAATTGGCGCTGAATCGTGAGCAGAGCTGTTAATGGATTATCAATGTCGCCAGATTTTCCAAGTTGGCATTTGAGCGAAATGATATTTCAACGCCGGGAACAGAGTACAACGTTGAAAATGCAACCGAATAACATTTTTCTGTTTGCTGCATGAGTTAAAAGCCTCGTCGTACAATGCGGAGAAAGCCAGGCGCGAATTTGAATTCAAGATCCCCCCAAAGACAAGTGAAACGTACGAAACACGAGGATGCCGCGGCATCCCAGCTCTCGAAATCTCAGGTCTCAAAATTTATAACGACAAAATCCTGTATCTCCGAGGTCTGAGAATGACCGTGTTTCAAAATAGGATACCACTGGCCAAAACATCAAATAGGCCATTCCTGGCCAAACCAAACTAGCAGGATGTTGCAGCTCGACTCTCTTAAATTTCGCAAAAAAAGAAAAAAAGTGTGTATGTAGAATATAAACATATTTTCTCAAGATTTTGTTTTCTTGCACATTGGGGACGCTCCGAACTTTGCCCAAACAGATGATATTTCTGCGCATTCTTTACCTGGTATTAGAGTGAAAGGCATATGGAACGATAACAAATCTGGGGGCTTAATCGCTGCGCGAGCGAAACGAACCGACATAAGGAATCGTTATCTTACCGAAACGAAAAATGATAACAAAGTTGCACGCATAACGAGGAAACAAGGCTGTCCCAGCGGGCCCGTGCTTTGCTCCTCGTGACGCATGACGTAACTTCCTCGTTTTCGTTAAAAGTGGCGCTATGTTTGGCAAACTACATACCGTGATCGGTATTATACGAGAGGGTAACCCAGGTGAAAAGACGTTAACGTTGCATGGGCCCACAGAGAACAAGAAAATGGCGGAAGGTTTCTTTGCCTGGAAGATAACGGAAGCTGCGAACCGTGAACCAGGCAGCCGTAACCGTCAAGATGGATTTCAGTTGGATGAAATAGATTTTAGGAAGTTATTCCGCCTGTCAAAAAGAGCAGCCCACGTACTACAACCTTTTAGGGTATAAACGGCTTGTTCCAGGGCGCATACCTTTTGATGTTTAAACGCTTCGAGGTAAAGTAATTTTATACCTCCCTGAAGGCATATTATTTGCACCTAATGGTATAAGCATATATCCCGTTGAATGTGTATTTGCAAACGCGGGGTCTAATCTTGGAAAACTGGTATATTCGATTTATTTCAGCGCTTTGTATAAGAGTGGCACTCTCATGATCTAGCTCGTAACACAATTAGAAGAAAATAATATTGAGGACAAGTGCTCTAATAACATCAACTACGGCGAGAGGGAAAGGGAGAAAGAAAATCCCTGGAGACGCACGCACACAAACGTACCCGCAAACTCATATTCACAATGTGCAGGTGTAGAACGTAGAGTGGAGCTCGTGCAGATTACTCGCCACGCAGGAAGCAACGTGGAAGGATTTAATGGAGGACAGATATTGGTATAATACATGGTTTCGGAAAACGTGGGGCCGTTTTCGCCGGCACGGTTTTCACGGCACCTCCAACAGCATTCTGCCCGGCTGCGAAGTCTTTCCAGTCTCTGCCCGATGTTGACAAGTATATGTGGACGAAAATGCTCCTCGGAATAAATTACGGATGTAGTTCCGTATCGGGACTAGAGCCCTGCACGGGCCCGGGCCCGGCCCGCGGGCTGGGCCGGGCTTGTTATTGGTTGTGTGCTCCGGGCCGAGCCGGGCCCGGACCGACAAAATATGCAAACACCGCGGGCCGGGCATGACCCGGGCCGACAAAAGACGCCAGCACAGCGGGCCGGGCCGGGCCCGGGCCGACAAACATGTTTCCGAGAGTCAGGCTGTACTGTGTCACGCAGTTAATTCCACGCAATGAAGGACTATTAGTTCATGTCATAACGTGCGTGCGTCATTCCTGTGCATAGTATTTGCAGAAACAAGCAAGGGACACTGCATTATGCGTATGATTCGACCCTCTATAACATTCTCAATTGAAGCCACTTTACATTGCTCCTGACTCCTCACGTATTTCACAACATGTTCGCAAAACTTGGTGAAAGGGGTAAGGATTGGGAGGAGTTTGTCGACGGCATCCTCTACATCCACAAAAACTTGGTAGTGTCACGTTAACGGGCTTGCCTGCGTGCGTCCTGGATTTAATTTGGTCTCCTGGTGTTGTAGTGTCAAACCGACAGAATGTCTATGGCCGTGTCTTCTCTTCCTATAAATTTACTTATAAATTTGTGTTATAAGCGCTGGAAACGCGTACGTCACGTCTGGAAATACTAGGCCGCTATCTACGCGCTGAGTCACCGGGCCAGGCCGGGTCGGGCTCTATTCGCTGAGTCACAGGGCCGGGCCGAGTTCTATTCACGAGGCCATCGGGCCGGGTCGGGCCGCATAAAACCCTGAAGGTCCGGGCCCGGGTCGGGCCGGGCCATTTTTTTATTCGCCCGGGCTGGGTCGGGCCCGGAAAAGTCGGCCCGTGCAGGGCTCTGATCGGGACCACAGGCTTTTTTTAAAGAAAAAAAACAAACAAACAGAAATCAAACGCTTTTACGTGAAAGAGGAGCTAATTAGTAAAGAAATTAACAGGAATGACCCTCATATATTGCGTGAAACGTATAACAATTTAATTTTATCGCCCGTTTCTGGAAGGCGATCCGCCATCTTTACTGAGGAACCCGAGGCACAGTCTCGACGCCCGGACCGCATAGTGCGTGCCGGGGGGGGGGGGGGGGGGGCGCCCCCAGACCCCCCAATCTGTAGAACCTAACCTAGACTAACCTCACTGATGTGAGATGGCGAGTTCAACGACCCTGCCTCTTGCAAGATGGCAAGTTTCGACTCCGTTAGGGTTAGCAGTCCCGTGTTCCTGCTACGCTAAAAGTGAATCAGGTGGGGTTGTTGAAATGCATATAAAAAAGTTATAGTCCGCAGAATTTTATAATTGTTACATTTTTAGATTCAGTATATGACCTTCTTCTCTACAATATTTACTCCCCCCCTTCCTAACTCCTTCACTAATTTTTCTAAAAACGAGTAATCCCCATACGGAACTACACCCTAAATTACCGTTGGTTTGCAAGCATCGGGCCAGAACCTCGTATTGCTGGACAGTTGTTCGAGCAGTGCGAGAACCACGAGACGACGGCATGCTTGCTGCCTTCCAAAGAATAGTAAAAAAACTGAAGATGTAAAGTGACGGAAATGACGTTGACGCGCTCGCGCCCCAGGCGTAGTCAGCTAATATCACGTGCACGGCCGTAGCGACACCGACAGCTTAACGACATCGGTTGACGAAGAAATGCGATTGCGCAAAGGGGATATCGTCGTTACGTTTGTTCTATTCGGTAGCCTACTACTTCGCTTGCCGTGTTAGGGACGGAGAAGATGATGAGAAGGACCGCGCGGCATCGCTCGGGTTCTGTACTTCCCCCATTTCGGTATGCAGCCAAGTATGTTCGGTCGAAGTTGTGGTCAGAGATTACGCCACTGTCCCGTTGACAAAGCGAGCACGAAATATGCCCCGTGAAACCCGTCTCGCGCTAGTTTTAACGATCGCTGTTGCTGTCCTTAGTTCGTAAGGTGGACTTGCGATTAAGCCCCCGGTGACGTGGTGAGATATCAAGAAAGGCCGCCACCCACATGCGGTAGAGATGTGCGCAACCCCCTGCCGCTTGCCGCGCGTATGCATGCCGCCCCAGCAATACGCCTCCGGCCGCCGCTCTCCACAGCGAGATCTCGTCCAACGCGAGAGCTTCTGAGACCGTGTTTGACAAGATGGCGAACAACAGCGAAGTCGAGTTATTGACTGTAGTGAACGTTTTCTTTGTTACACCCCAGCTTTTGCGAAGTCAACATCACAGACGCGAGAAACGCCGGCTTGGATTAAATTGGAAAAAGAAAGAAAAATATGCTACGAAAGGTTAGCTACGTAAAATAGAAGAACAAACAAACAAACAATCATAAACAGGAAACAAGAAAGGGGTAGAGTGGGTGTAGCAGCATAAAGCATAAAGGAAAACGGGGGAAAGGAAAGGGGGAGACGTTCGACGCCGAGAAACACTCACTGCACAATGTCAGATATAGTGCGAACACAATGTCACCGAAGTTTTCACAGAGTGTCAAGCAAGTCCGAGGCGGTAAGGAAGTCCACAAGAGCGCGCAATGCCGGCACCTGGTGTTGGGCAGGTCATCAGCCTAGAACCTTCCCAACGGAGAAAGGTCGATTGTCGAGGCGGGCTAGTGCGGCCTCAAAGGAAGGACGGGGCTCTCTGTATCGAGGGCAGGCTTCTAGAACGCTGGCTTTGGGTTCACTCGCAGTGGAAATAGCTCATTTCTTGATTAGGAAATTATTAAAAGAAAGCGTGGGGCAAGCAGGGGCTCAGGCTCATGCTTGGGGCCTTCCGAGCGTCTCCAGTACAGAGTCTATACGTTGAATCGAAGGAATGCTCCTTGAAAAGACGGCGTTCTCACCTCGGTACGTCATACGCACTTAGAATAAGTAGTCTACCCCAAAATTCAGCCTCGACTTGCGTCAAGCACACACGCTTTAAACAGCTGTTTATTAACAAGCCCTCTGTCATCCCTCCGTTCTCCTTGCGAATGGCATCAGAGTTTGATTGTCACGGTTTCTCTTCGTGTGACCTACAAGTTGTAGAGTGTAGCAGAGAGGTCCCACCCTGGGAACCCCCTCCAAGGTATGACACCTCTTTGGCAGAATTCAGTACTTCAAGAAGAGTTTGCACACTTGAAAGAGAGCTTTGATAACCATACTGAGATTTACACAGATGGGCCCAAGTCCAGTGCAGGAGTGACTTGTGTGATGATTTGTGGCACGCACACAAGGTCTCACCGTATAAAAACCTTTGTATCAATTTTTACTTCCGAGGTTTACGCCATTATGTTGGCGCTTAACTACATCCTTCAAGATTCCATAAAGTCTTCTGTTATATATACAGACTCCTTGAGCTCCATTAACGCTATCTGTAATCAGCACGCAACAAACAACTTTCTTGTGCAGCGAGCGAGATCTTTAGCCAGTTTGATAAGAACAAAGGGGTACTCTCTCATCCTATGCTGGGTGCCCAGCCACGTAGGCATCAAAGGCAATGAGTTAGCAGATCAAGTAGCTGCAGCTGGTCTCCAAAATGACGTCACACCTTTCGATATGTCTGTTCAAGACCAGATCGGCAATAAGATCGGCACTCAAGAAATCACTCCACGGAATGTGGCAAGCGTTTTGGAACACACAAACAAATAACAAGCTCCACTTCATTAAACCTCACATTCAAGATATAGGAGACCGGCTGGAAAACCGCCTGTTGTGCACTTTACGAGCAAGGTTACGTATAGGCCATACGCACCTTACTCATGGGTTCTTACTTCGGAGAGAGGAGCCACCTCAGTACTGTGGTCAGCTCCTGTCTGTTGTACACATACTCATCACATGCACACATCATGAAATACATCGCAAACATGATTTCAAGGAATTTTATAAATACTTCATACCTCTTCACCGAGTCCTATTGCTTGGTGACGAGGCTCTCGACGTTGGCGTTATCGGCTTTTTTGTAGCCTCAGAGTAATGTCTTACATGTATACAGTCATCTTTTTTAGTCATCGTGTTTTTCTTAAATAACCATAAGATCACCACTGTCTCAACCATACCTCAGTTTATGGCGCATTATGATCTTTGTTGTCAATGCGCCATTAAACTCCCAATCATCATCATCACCACTTGCAGCTTGGGCGTCGCACCAGGATCGCGTGTTCCGTAAACTTGTATCGGGACCTCTACCTCACAGAGCGGGATGCAAATGCGCTGACAAAATGTTTTCCTGTTTACGAAAAAATACCTACGGAGATTTTTTAGTATGTTATAGGCACGCTGAAAGATAAAGATAAGCGGCGATGACACTCTCTCATCTCGCCATGCGAAGGCCGCGTGTAGATAGTGTTCGTCTCCTGAGCCCCCTATTCTGAACGCCATCTCTCGGTGCGTAGTAGGACTGACAGTACAGCCAAATGTGACCTTCGCCTCTCCAGGCGTTGCAAGTGTGGGTCTTCGGTTCTTGGCCTCGGCAGCTATCTTGCGCACCGTGAGATGGCGATCAGACGAGGGGTCTTGAAAGCGAACATTATCTGGACGCTCCGCTGGCGTGGGTGTCAACATCTCTCTGTATCTTACACTGTGGTTACAGCATAGGATATGTTCTTGATGTGGTGTGATTTTTTTACTTCCGAGACGACTTCATGCATGTGAAAATCGTAAATCGTGAAGCTGTTACGAAACAGCGACTCTGAGTATTCGGTAGAACATGACAGAACAGCAGAAGGCGAAATTCGTTCAATGTGTGAAAATGGTACGTTACAGACGTAATGCGAGTGCGCTGACGAACCGTTTTTCTCGCCTAAGAACAGACGCACCTGTAATTTTTCGAAATCAAAAAGGAAATCGTCACTTTTCACAAGAGAGGGTCATAAAGACATCACTTTTTACTTACTAGACGACCTCAACTAACCAATGAGCTGCAGCGGAGTATGGTGACGAAATGTTTCTCATTTAAGGAACCACAACACCTTTATTACGGGATGATGACGGGGGAGGTTCATCGCCGGGGGCGATGCTCACCCCGTTGCTGGTGGTGATGCGGGGAATGAAATAATGAGCCCCTTCACAATAAGGATCGAGGTGCTGTGGTGTCCAGAAAGGTGAAGAGAGCCTTGGGGGCAGAGCGTTGGTGTGCTGGATGTGGCCAGGGGCCAAGCAATTTTATGAGAGAGAGGGGGTGGTAGTCTAGCTCGTTGAGGTATACCCGGAGACAACGGTTCGGGAAGGTTGGTAGTGTGGGCAATTGAGAAGCATGTGCTCTAGATCTTCAACAGCACCGCAGTGGCTGCAGTGGGGAGAGGCAACTTGTCTCAAGCGGTAGCGCCACTGTGCTGTTAAGGCCACATCGAGGCGCATTCGATGAACTAATCTTGACGAGAGATATACGTGCAGGCATGCGGAATGCGAGCGCTGGATCAACTCTGCTCAGCATGGCGGGAGGAGAATGTCAGCGGTCCGTTGGCGAGTAGCCAGAGGAGTCACGAGGCGTCAAAGTACGGACCGACGATCCCCTCTCAGCAGTGCAATACGCGTCCGTCTCCGAGACGAGAGAGCTGCTTGGGCGGCGCTGTCAGCCTGTTCATTACCTTCGACACTGCAAGTGGCTGGAACCCATTGAGGAACCAGCCTGTGCCCTGCTTCGTAGACAAGTTTGTAAGCCATTAACACATCCATTACCAACGGTGTGGAGGAGCCTCGGATGCCAGATATTTCTATTGCTTGCGCCGCAGATGTTGAGTCAGTGAATACCACCCAATTCTGTGGGGTAAAGTGAACGATGTGCTGCAGAAAGAAAAGTATGGCATAGAGTTCCGCAGCTGTGGATGAGGTTTGATGCGAAAGGCGATGTCTATCAACTACGCCTTCGGAAGGGATGACGAATGCCGACGCGGACTTACCATTTCGAGATGCGCCATTGGTGTATGCGGTGGCAGAGGTAGAAACCTTCGCGTCTACGAGAGGATAAAAATGGGCTCGAAGGACTTGAGGAGGATCCTGATCTCTGCGGTACTGGAGGTCTGGAAGAAGTGCGAAGGTGGGTGGCACAGGCAGAGACCAGGGAGCATTCGGAGGGGTAACGTCCTTAGGTATGAAGCCAGTGAGAGCCTGGTTATAGGACAGGATCTGTTCAACAAACGGCACGATTTCTTTCACTTCCAAGACGACCTCAAGTATGTGAAGACATTATCTGAAAAGTGTCTGTTTTTACGATTGCTCGATATTCTCGGACACTTAGTTAAACAGCGAATCGAGATCGTAAGAATGATATCCATGCAGTGGTTTATGAGCATAAATAATATCAGGATCCTGAGAGAATGCTAACATGCAAAATATATATCGTAAACTTGACCCAAAACGCGCTCCGTTCTTGAGCTCTTACGACGTCATCGAATTTCTTCTGTTGAAAGGGACGAGCCACGGTGCGAAAGTAAGAACAGCTTTACTGTCTGGATGCGAAAGCGCAAGTGATCAGAAGAACTGGTGCGCGAGGGATGTGCGTGCCAAATGTCAGCTGTCGTCGTTTTCCAACATATTCTCGTTCCATATGCTCTTCGTGAAGCTAGATGGACCCTTCCCCTCTAACACAATGAAAAGAAAGCGCAGTAATGCTGTATGTGTCAGAAAGACGCGTGGAACGAACAACACTTTTTTTTGTTTGGGCCAAGTTCGGGGTGCCCCAGTGTTCAAGAAACAAAATCAAATAGGTTTATATCCTACATACACACCCCTAACGGAATGCACACAACTTTTGCTAGAGAAATGTACGAGGGCAGAGCTACACCTTTGGCTGGTTTGGCTGGAATGGCCAAGCTTCGTGTGTTTTCGATGTCGGTCAAAATAATTTTAGCGAATGAAATGCACATTGCATGCACATGTGGGAACTAGCTAGCAGACAGCCACACAGGAGGAAGCCCAGAGGTCAACTGTTTATTCGGGCGCGTAGCGCGTGCCCGCTGTTGCGATAGACATCGTCGTCGTCGACGGTAGGTGGTCGCCACAGGTACTCCCGCCCAGAGACAGCGGGGGCTGTGGTTGCAGGTTGCAGCAGTAGCTGGAGCATGGGATGGAACGCAGATGGGTGATGCGATGATGGGGGGCAGGTGCGGTGCTGAAGGAGTCGCTTGAATCGCTTTGAGTCGCGTGAGTGGCTTTGAGTCGCTTTGGAAGAGCTTGGCGATGTGCGCCAGAAGGTTTGCGAGGCCGTGGAGAGAGATTTGCGGGGCCGTGAAGAGAGGTTGACAAGTTGGTTGTAGAGAGGTTGAAAGCCGTGTTGGCTGCGCGTGTGTGGCGTTGTTCGCCGCGCTGATGAACTGCCGAGACGTCGGCTGCAGGGAGGGTGACGTCGGCTGCCGTGACGAGCGCGACCGCTCGGCGAGCACGAGGCTCTGTTGTCACGGCCGGCAGGTGATGGTAATGCGGTGGTAATTAGGTGACGTTCGTGCGAACCTTCCAAGCTCACCTGAGGACGCGGTGCTGACGGCGATGGCTGCCGAAGGTGGAATTGGCGCATGGTGGTGGTTTGCCGTGCGGTGAGTGACCTCTGTTGCCGGGTGGAAAAGGCAGCTTCCTCCTGGGAATGACGTTGAGTGGGCCTGGGAAGCTTGGTGCAGAAGATGGAGAATTTAGGGTGGTAAGAAGGCCGAATAGTCCGAGGTGTTCGAATGTTCGGGTCACCAACTGTGGGAACTAGCTAGCAGACAGCCACACAGGAGGAAGCCCAGAGGTCAACTGTTTATTCGGGCGCGTAGCGCGTGCCAGCTGTTGCGATAGACATCGTCGTCGTCGACGGTAGGTGGTCGCCACATAGCCATGGTTATGCTTAACTGGGTGGTTGGAGCAGCAGAAAACGAACAGACGTTGGGCGCGTTAAGTAGCGATTTCACCCGACGCGCGGGGTATTCCTTGTTCCTCGTTCTCCGGTACTTCTACTAAACGGTCTGTGAGATCCTCGAGTGCGATATGGGCCCATGCGCAGTTTCCAAGCCCGCTGATTGGTTTTCCAGCTCCCATTTACTCTACCTCTCTACGGCACTTATGTGCTCTGTGCCTGCAAGCGGAGCACGAGAGTTCTCGCGAGCGTGATGAAACTCTCACGCTTCAGCTTGCAGGTCGGAGTGCGCCAATGTAGGCGTAAGTGTTCCTGCCGCTTGACGTATAGAGGGAAGGGGAGGCCGGAAAACGAATGATCCCTCTGAAAACTTTGTCTGGGCGCGTATCGCGCTCGTTGCTCTGAACGATCGTTTAGTAGACGTACCGGAGTACGAGGGACAGAATGCACGTTAGGCAGAGCCCTTACTTACAACGTTCTATGGTTAACTAAGACCCGGGTTAGTCTACGTCTGGTGACTAGAGGTCCTCGCGAGTGTCCGAGGCGATGCCCGCATCAGATTGTGTCGGTTTGGAATTTGGAACGCCCGGTATACTAGACTTGTGGGTTCTTAACTGTGAGATTTCGGGATACTCCCCTAAAGAGGGTGAAATCAAACGTGAAATAGCGACAAGGAAAAAATGACAGAGACGGGACGTGTTGCCCCTTTTCTTTGTCCTACGGGTCTCTGTCCTTTGTTCCTTGTCGCTATATGTCAGCTATATACCAACCAGCTCGATATATCTGTTAAACGTGAGATGAACGCACTGGAATGATAAGGAAACAGGCTCACGGTGTAAGGCAGCTCACAGCAGCGAGTAAGCCTTTTCATACACCTACTGTTGGAGTAGGCGTATGAAAATGCAGACGTTAAAGGGTTTGAGACAGGTTATCCCACGTTATCCCTGGTAAACGTAAAAGACGGTTCTTTGCACCAGTGTGTACTTGAACTTGAAAGTTTCACAGCGAAAAGAGTAATAGAAGAGGAGAAAAAGGGGACCGCGAATAAAGAAACTCGTGTGCTCTGACATCACAGGGCAAGCCGCTGCCACTGGGGCCGCGGCATATACAGAGCCATACGCCATCGCCAAGAGCATACACAAAATATACATATAAGACTTCACTCGTTGAATGTATGAAACGAAGACGAGAACTAAATAAATGTATTTAGTCCACAGGGCTTAATAAACACCATACGCAAAAACGTAACAGCTCGAATTATTTCTTCATATTTCAGCTTCCGGTCCTATGCGCCGGTATGCTTGGTAACACTTCCTGCTAGGCTCTCGAATGGTCAAAACGGGCGAATCACTTCCTTCGTTCGCCCCAAGGAGCTGCTCACGGCCGCGGGTGCCCCTAGCTCATCACGAACGCATGTCAAATAATGGAAGTCGCCCAGAGTTGCCCATCGGAAGCTTTCAGGTGTTTCATAACAAATGTGTTTCTAAGGCGAACAAAACGTTTCAAGACGAAGCGATGATTCGCGAAGCGTGCTTTTTACTGTTCCTATGAAACGTTGGAATCCTTTATAGCTGTTTGAAGTCTATGTCACAAAGTGTTCTGGCTACCGCTGCAGCGGTTCAATTTTAACTTGGACTGAATTCGTTGCACACTACAGTCCGCTATGAGCAGACATCGGAGCACAATGCATGCAAATAAGTTCAACTTTGACTAAGATTTGGATGAGGTATATTTTACGCTGATAACTATTGTGGCAGGATATAACTGCCGCCGACGCTTACCGCGCGGAATAGAAAAAAAAAGAAGAAGAAGAAGAAGAATACATGGGACGATGGCGACTGAGGCATCACGTGAACCGCAGAGTCGCCAAAACGGGAAGGCGAGTCGGCGGCGGCGGGGCGAGGGGGGGTCTCGTGAGTCGAGCGAAAAAGTTTTCAGCGCTTTTCCGTCGCAGAGACGCCGGATACAGTTACCGCTTAAAGTGAAACACCGGCTAACGACGCTGAAGTGCAGGAACTTTTGCGACAGGCAAACGTCTGTCCGATCCGCCTCAAGTGGCCCACAGGTGTAGACTGGGGCCCTTTAAACTCTCACATTCGCTCAGGTCTTTTGTTTCGTCAGTAGTGCTTTCGCTGGAAAAAGGAAAATGGGCTAATAAATAAACTGCGATTAGCTTTATCCGAGACTCTAGAGTGTTTCCAATGGGTGGGTGTGTTATGTAGGCTCCGGTGCGAAATCACCCTTGCACCCCGGGGCATTTACCCTTGATGTACCTAGTTAAGAAGGCACACCAGCTCGTCGTTGCCCATACATTTTCTATGGAAAGTTTCGTACGCCTTGTTTCAGCAACCAATCAGACAATTTTGACACTGATGGTGTCATTACGAAGAGAAAGCCGAAAGCTATTTAGTGTGGAGAACAGAATTTTCGTTTGTGTGTTGTTATTATTATTTTGTGTGTGGTGGCCTCGAATATATCGAAAAAAAGTACCGATTCCTAGGCTGTCTTTAAAGGCGTATTTCTTAATGTATGCTGCAAATACAAAAATTCCGATGTCCACACTAAATAGAAGAATGTTTCCAGGAGCCATAGACACCGTTTTTTGTGACTGAGACTGTTTGCTAAGGAGGTGAAGCGAACCATGTGAGGGCATGTAGGTGGCTTTGTGTAACATCCAAACCAGCACAATGCATTGAAAATCCCGGGCACAGGCGTGGCTGGTGGGTATATTATCAGTGCCATGCTCCACCTAGAGGAGCTGTACTCGATAATACAACCTTGGTGTATCGGTCTACCCACATGCACTTACACTATCAATACACTGTTTCGTTCAAGCGCATAAAAGATTGAACTCAGGATTATGTAGCGCAACGGACGAAGCGCTGTTCCTCCGTTATGACAGGCCCTTGTCTGTTTCATTAGTGCAAATAATTACTTTGTCGCAATAATTATGAGAGTTACCCTTCACACTGTCGACGAACAAAGCGTAAATCTATAATTTGTTTGCTGTATTCTGATGCGAAAACAATTTGGATCGATTTGTTTCCTTGCAGAAATATGACGTGCACGGATACAGGGCCCGAGCCACCTGAGTACAAGATCAACTCAACGATTAAATATCCTGGCGAAGACATGAGTCGTGAAGTCCAGTGTAAAAAGATTCGGCCCAATTATGTTGCGGCTGGGGTACGTAGAGCGTCTACTGTATAACAACATTTCGCATGCCGTCTGTAAGGTCAGTTTCCCTGGAGCTATTCTCAAGTGGGGTCAAAGGTTCTTGTCCCGTCTTTATTAAAACCACCTGGGACATAGGTAGCTCAGACAACAGGGCTAATTTGTGTTCAGCTTCTGGTACCCGTGTTGTTGAAACGTTGTATCCCATCCTGACCTTCGTGGTCAGCTGTCAGTTTGCCGGGGCGTCATAGAAGGGATGCCCATTTCGTAAACCGGAGATTAAAAAGCCACAAAATGGAGGGGCATAATATTATGGCCACGACTGTCGTCGTTTGGTCTATCCTTAGCCGTGCACTTGAGGGCTATTCCACTCACAAAGCCTATACTCTGGGCTTCTGTGGTTGCAGCAGCCGGAACAATATTAACGCCAGCTTCTGGACTCACAAGCAATAGGTAGGGCCATTTACAGTCTCTAAAAACCCCGAGTGCCCTAGTCGGATAACTTGGGTGTTTCGGTTACTAATGCCAATTGCGGCGGATGCGTGAAGTGCTGGAGTGTCGGCTCGTGTCGGATGCAGCTAAGCGAGCTGCTTTCAAACGCTGACCGCATCGAAACGCCGACAAGCAAGAAGGCGAATGCCACTCTGAATGTGGTTCCCTCCGTAAGAAAGGTACGCGAACAACTTGAAAACTAGAACGATTAGGCCTACGCAGCACACCTGAAATCCCCAGCTGATTCATTTTCAAGCCCCCGAGGTCCTCGACAAAATATCTATTCACATGGCCGGCGGGGACAACGCGAACAAAGAAAACGAGATCAAAACCGGAGCTGCCAAAGGAGGTCCCAGAAATACAGTGCTACAAGTGCAATACCTGACTGTAGCTAAAGGAAGCACTTTTCGAAACCATTAACGAGACCAGGGAATGCGACTTTCAGTGCAAAATATGCAAACTAAGGGAACTGGCACTTGCAGAAATAACAAATGAAACCAAACACCTGACAAAGGCGCACGCCGAGCAGAAACTGCTTCTGGAAAAGGTTAACTCTACGCTCGTTGGGTATGTAAAAGAACTCCGGGAGGAATGCCTCATACTTCGAACAGGACGACGTAGTGAAAGATAAGACAATTCCACAATGCAAAGGGCAATGAATGTATGCAATGAATGCAATAACAACTTCAAGTTTTTGATGATGATGAATGGGGAGTTTCATCGTCAGGGGCGATACTCTACACCATTGCTGATGGTGATGCAGGGAATGAAATAATGTGCCCCTTCACAATAACGTTTGAAGTCCTTTGGTGTACAGACACGTGAAAAGAGCTTTGAGGGCACAGTGTTGGTGGGCTGGATTTTTCCAGGGACCAAGCAATTTTGGGAGAGAAAGGGAGCGAGACTCCAGCTTGTTAAGAAACCCGGGGAGAGCGTTCGGGAAGGTTGGGAGTGTGGGCAATGAAGAAGAATGTGCACAACACCTTCTATGAAGACCTTTTATGGCACCGTAGTGACAGCATCTGGGAGAGTCAACTTGTCTCAAGCGGTAAAACCACTGAGCTGGAAAAGCCACATCGAGTCGCATTCGATGAATTAATGCAGCATCTTGATGATAGGTGTTTCGTGGCATGTGGAAAGGAGTGTAGGATCCACTCTCCTCAGCACAGATGGGGGAGAATGTGAGTTGTCCATTGGCGGGAAGCCAGGGGAGTCACGAGGCGTCGAAGAATGAAATGACGGTATCCTCTCAGCAGCGCAATACTCGTCTGTCTCCGAGACGAGAGAGCAGCGTCTGCTGCGACTGTCGGCCTGTTCACTCCCCACGACACCACAATGAGCCGGAACCCACTGGAGAACCAGCATGTACCCTGTGCCTGTGCTTCGTACACAAGATGGTAAGCCATTAACATATCCGTCACTATGGGTGCGGATCAGCCTCATATGCCAGATTGTTCAATAGCTTTCGGTGTAGATCTTGAGTCAGTGAAGACTGCCCATTCCCGCGGGGTAAAATCAAGGATGTGGTGCGTGAAGTAAAGGACGTCATAGAGTTCCGAAGCTGTTGGTGAGGTTGGATGCGAAAGCGGGACAGAAACCATCACTCAGGCCCAATCACAAGCCATTCCTGGGGACCACCGTTGTAGTCTTCGTCTGGTACTGTTGTAGTCTTCGGCCCAACGGCCGAAGACTACAACAGGACTGCTCTGACAGGGAACACAAATGAAGCTGTGGCAAGTGAGAACAACAGGAGAGTACTCGACTTAAAGGTGAGACGATTTGATAAATATCTCACCGACCACTGCCCTTGTGGGATCCGTGGCCCACAAACCCGGGGTGGTTCCGTGTCCGACCCGCCGTAACCCCGATGAACACGAACACAGTAATTAACAAAAGACATAAGGTTTATTTCTTTACGACGTACGGATCAACTCGACTGCTCCGCTGCTGCCTCCAGACTACCTCCGCCTCCCTCGCTTCCTTCGTCTTAAATGCGCACTGCCTGCTTCGGGTGAGCTGATAACGCAGGTGCCGGTGCCGCCACGCCCCATGAATCACCACACTTGCGTGACTTGCGATTAGCGTTCCGACAGGGTGATGGCGTCCCACACCCTAAGGACGTAAAGATGATAGCCCTCCCAGGAAAGGCAATCAAAGCTGTGGGAGACATCCTAAGCAAAGAAATGCCCCGGATGACCCGCAATGAAGGCCTGTCCATTATCGTGTATGCTGGATGAAATGCCTAGACATGGGAGACTGGGATGACATCCAAAACAAAATCGAAAAACTGGCATGAGGATATACAGAAGCTGCATTCAAGGTCTGCACAATACCCTAGGTGACACATTTTGGCCCTGAAGCCCAAACCATTATCATGACAGCTACCGAAGACCTTGAATGCCTTTGCCTGAATAAGATACTCTAATTGGTGGACCTGCGAATAATCCCGTTCCAGGTTGTTTACCTCTTTAACTAAGTTTACTACAGCGTAGAGCCGTGCACGGGCCGTCTTTTCCGGCGGGCCCGGACCTTCAAATTTTTGTGCGGCCCAGCCCGGTGGCACAGGTAGTAGAGCCGGGCGCGGCCCAGGCCCCGACCTAGTATTTCCAGCCGTGACGTACGCGTTTCTGGCGGTAACCAATCAAATTTATTAGAAAATTTATAAGAAGAGAAGACAAGGCCACAAACATACAAGTGCTGGCGGTTTAGCACCGTAACAGCACGAGACCAAATTAAATCCAGAACGCACGCGGGCATGGGCGTTATCGTTACACTGTCAAGTTTTTGCGGAGGTAGAGGATGCTGTCGACAAACTCCTTATCCCAGTCCCTACCCCATCTCACTAAGCTTTGTCAACGTGATCGTGAAATACGTGAGGAGTGAGGAGCAATGCGAAGTGGCTTTGAGAATGTTCTAGAGGGTCGAATCATACGCATAATGCAGTGTTTTTTTTTGTTGTTTTTTTTTTTTTTTTGCCTTTGCAAGTATATGCACCGGAATGACGCAAGCGCGTGATGATATGACGTAATAGTGTTCCATTGTGTGGAATTAGCTGCGTGACCCGGCCGAGCCTGATTCTCGGAAACATGTTTGTCGGCCCGTGGCCAGCCCGGCCCGCGGTGGTGGCGTATTTTGACGACCCGGCGCGCGGTGCCGGCGTATTTTGTCGGCTCGGTCTCGGCCCGGCCCGGAGCACACAGAACATAACAAAACCCGGCTGGGAAGGCGAGAAAAGGCTTTTTTAGCCAAAGGGAAACGGGTGCCCCCACCAGCCAGGCATACAAAGTGACATGACCTCACTATTCCGGCGTACGGTGGACAGGAACAATCGAGGCGGCACAACTGGCGCCCGTGGTGGCGAAGGCAGCCACACGCAAGAACACACCGGTACAGCTACCGACCGAACATCCCGCGAAGAAGCAAATTGGAATACGTTACGCAGAGCCGCGGGCAACAACAACGACGCACCAGCCACAATGAACACAATACGCATCCCCGAGGACGCTTTCAGCAACAGCAACAACTATACGTCTAAAATCCCTCGACCCACAGACAAGCAGGCCAGAGAACGTCTCCAGGAGAGATGCAGCTAGCAGTGAAACCACCAAGCTACTACTACGGTCAAGGGGGGATGCATTACTCAGATACCGCTTTGCACATCCAGCCCAACCATGTGGCCAACAACAGTCAATCAGCGCAGAACATCCAAAACGCTCTAGCCGACATGCCGTTTGACTGACCTTTCCTCCTTTTTTCTTTTGTTCTAATACCTATATGTCCCCAACACAACTGGGTGGATTACGCTCAAGGGCAAATGGAAGCTCAAACACAGAAACCTATAGCGGGACACTCCAACTAGGAAAACATAGATTATTAATCGTTGTGTAGGCACCAGCTAATTAAGGCTAAACAGACAAAGAAGTTCAAAGAGCATATGTGGGTAGAGTTCGCATTTAAAGCCCTCACCATATTTAACTTAGAACAAGACTGCTGCGGCCAGAAGATTCAGCAGGGAGAAGAGCAACGTAGTGAAGTTTCGGGATGGCACGAACTTACTACGGATCTTGCTGCAAAATGCAGATGTGGCCTACTATACCTCTTACACCTACCTCGCAATAGTAATCGAAAATTCGGAACTCTAACTGAAAAGACATGAAATGTCGCTAATACGGAAGCTCAAGAGAAGCAAAGGTCACACATGGCACTTGGCTAGGCATTCCTACCAGCCATGTCAGGTGGGAAGATTACACTGTCAAACAACAGCCGTCCCAGTGGCGATGTACGCAAGTGAAGTAATAAGCCCCAGCAATCTACAGTAGATCAATTAAACCTCCTACAACGAGGAATATAGGGGTGGATACTACAGGGATCTTTCGCCACACACAACCCGGCCACAGAAGGCGAATTGGGATGATCTTCTTTCTCGTACCGCGGGGCCACCTCGAAGTCATGAGACTTGGGCAGGCTAGTCCACGGACCGAACGAATCATACATCACCCGTTTATTGAGGCACGTTCATTTTGACGCACACGTGCTTATGAGATTCAAATAATCACTCTGATAGAATTTATAGCCAAGACGCAAAACGGTCGTAGCAGCTGCTGTTCACGGCCGTGGTTGATATAGAATATTTTCGTTATTTGAGCGACTTTAAACTTCGTATTTCACAGAGTGAATGCTTTAGTAGAGAGGTATCTCGCTGTATATCGTTTCATGGTCCCCTTAATCCACCCTCAAAAGAAGTAGAATCTCCTGATTCTAAACAAATTGTGAATTGGTTAACATTGAAATACGCTAAAGTTAATACTGAAGAGGGTATGTTATCACATGTTAAAGTGACATGTAATGCATACACGGTGAATGATGCGAAGTTCCGTACTAAGATGAGTGGAAAAATACTTGAACTGACACTAAATTCGAAATGTGCACTAAGAAAATGTTGATCTGAAGGGGTCAGTGGATGAGAAAAGCCAAACGGCAACAATGTAAATGTGTGTGAGTGTGTGGGGTTATGATTGAGCGTGTTGGTTAAGAAGTGTGTGACTAAGTGAGAGAGCTAATTCAAAAAGTAAAATCGAAGAGAATATGTATATGACCGCAAAAAAAAAAGAAGGGAAGAAAGTCACATTGCAGACACTGCCACACATTGAAAGAAAGGAAGTACGAAGTACAATGTCATTTATGGACCAGAGCGCCCCTGTCCGTGAATGAACCACATTTACTGAGGCGTCTCTATGAAACGCGTGTACTTTGCAACGCTTGCACGAAGAGTGAACAAATTCAAATAAGGCCGTAGATACGTACAGGTACGCTTTGTTTGGTAACACGTCCATACCTTGTAGTGTATGGTGGACTAGGATCAGATTCTGACGAATCGTCTTCATAAACAGAGACAAAATCGCCATAATGCAGTGTTGAACGCAAAGGCAAGACGAACCAAGCCGAAACAAGGCGTATGGGGCAACACGACAAACATTAACATGTACTGTATATTCCTGTTTTTCATGTTGCCCATTCTCTGGCTTGTTTCGTCACGGGTTTCATCCACCAGCTAGCCTGCGTTTACGCTATTTTATCAATAACGGGCGCAAAATCTTTAGCTCTGATTGATATCTGCGACGCAGGTATTATGTGTTGGGTGCAGCAGAACGAAACAACAGCAACAACTTTTATATGATGAATGGGGAGTTCCATCGCCTGGGGCGATACTCTACCCCATTGCTGATGGTGCTGTGGGGAATGACAGCAGAACGAAGGCGGCTTTATTTTACCATGTTATCCCTAATCAAATACTCATTTTTTAATTAGGCAAATAGGCATTTGGTGCATTGGTTTCGTACTGGCTGAAGCTGGTGAACTCTCAGTGGAGGCTTTCTGTTAGCGTGAAACGGCTCGACACTTCCTACGTTTGCGTGCACATATTCCCCGTCACCCACTCCTCAGGAAAATTCGATACCGTCCTGAAAGTGATTTCCATCGAGTAGCGCAGAGGACACGCCAGACACACCTACTGGCTTCATAGCTAAGGACGTCGCTCCGCCGGACTCTGCCTGTGCCACCCACCTTGGTACGTCCTCCGGACCTCCTGGGATGAAGAGATTAGGATGCTCCTCAAGTCCTTCGAGTCCATGTTTATGGTCTGGTAGACGCGATTTTTTCTACCGAACTTTAACACCTCTGCCGCAGCATACACCGATGGCGCATCTCGAAATGGCAAGTCCGCCTCGGCATTCGTCATCCCATCCGAAGGTGTAGTGGAAGGACGTCGCCTTTCGCATCAGACCTCATCCACAGCTGCGGAACTGTATGCCACCCTTTTCTTTCTGCAGCACATCGTTCATTTTACCCCGCGGGAATGGGTAGTCTTCACTGACTCTAAATCAGCGCTCCTCTAAGCAATTGAAAATTCTGGCATCCGAGGTTCATCCGCACCGTTGACGATTGCTGTGTTAATGGTTTAGAACCTTGTCTACAAGCTGGTTCTTCAGTGGGTTCCAGCCCATGAGGTGTCGAAGAGAATGAACAGGCCGACAGCGCCGCAGAAGGAGCTCTCTCGTCTCGGAGACGGACGCGTATTGCGCTGCTGAGAGGAGATAGTCGTTCCGTACTTCGACGCCTCGTGACTCCGCTGGCTTCCCTCTAATGGACCGCTGACATTCTCCCCCCAGCTATGCTGAGCAAAGTTGATCCAGCGCTCCCTTTCCGCATGCCTCAACATACATCTCGTCAAGATGCAGCATTAGTTCATCGAATGCGCATCGATGTGGCTTTTACAGCGCAGTGGCGCTACCGCTTGAGACAAGTTGCCTCTCTCCAATGCTGTCACAGCGGTGCTGTGCAAGATTTAGAGGACATTCGTCCCCATTGCCCACACTAACAACCTTCCCGAACCGTACTTTCTGGATCCCTTACAAGCTAGACTCACGCCCCCCCCCCTCTCTCACAAAATTGCTTGGTCCCGGGCCACATCCAGCCAACCAACGCTCTGCCCTCAAAGCTCTCTTGACCTATCTGGATACCATAGGACTTCGATCCTTATTGTGAAGCGGCTCATTATTTCATTGCCCGAATCACCACCAACAATGAGGTAGAGTTTCGCCCCTGGCTATGAAACTCCCGATTCATCATCTCACAATAAAGTTGTTGTTGTTGCTTTCGTACCAAGAACAATGATATCGCATACATTGCATATTTGCATTGCAACATTGCATATTTTGAGGATTTTCAGTGTATAGTTGCATGAATATTTCGGGAGATTTTGGTGCATATTTATCCGCGCTCTAGATGATCACGTATATCAGCACAAAATCAGAGACAGACAGAATAATGAAACACCGACTGCTGCTGCACGGACACAGGTACGGAGTTCTAGAAAGGTGAGGAGCACCGCATTCACCCCGTATGGGTGAAAGCGGTGCTCTAAAAGCGGGTGCCGTTGTATGGAGCTGTCGTAACTCCCTCGAACACCAGAAGGTGTGGCGGTCGCATTGTCTGAACTCGTTCTCACGCTGGCAGCATCGTCGCGTAAATATTTATTGCATCTGCTTTAAAAGTACACACCATTCTATGTCGTGTGGAGACACATGCAGTTGCAGCGAAGGAATATAGCACCAATTTTTACTCTTTCTGAGGATAATTCGTGCCTCAATGAAAATGATTGATGGAGCAGGTCTAAAAGTTGGGTGAAAAGGTTAGGTAGTTGGTACTTGTACATCATACTATAGATACGCTGTAACGAAGAACACAGGACAAAAGAATCAGACAGCGAAGCAGCCGTCCTGTCTGATTATGTCGTCCTGTTTTCCTCGTTGCTGCATCTCTACAATATTATGAAGAGATGCAGCTGGTTTTATTTCCGCTGCTAACCTAGAATGCCAGTCTGTGTTAACCAAAAGAAGATGACCTCCACACATAAATACCTTGAGAACTTTTTGTGCACAACCTATTACAATTTAAGAGGGAGTGCTGACACATTCTTCCCCCTTTTGGTGGATAAGAAAGGCTTCATATACCTCTCTATCACGTTGCAATCGCAGCCAAATTTCGATGGAAGTCTAGCAAACGAAGGCGAGCATTCGCACCTACCATCATCCACAGCACTCCCTCTATCACCCTCACTCCGGAGGCGGTGTGCTATCTAAGAAAATAGGTCGGATGGGTTGGGGTATGTGTAGCTGCTCTGGTATTTAAGAGTTTGTGCGGGAGAAGAATGTGCGGGTATGCTTGTGTAACCGCGCGTTGGCGTTATGAAAGGCGTCACTATTTTTCTCATATACTTTCAGAGGAACAAGTACCAATGTTTGCTAGAATGCCAGCACACTGGCGTATCAGTCGGAGGATTGTTTACATATCAGATGCTTGACGGACAGCATTGCACAGATGAGGTACGGTATTTAGCAGCTCTATCATTTTCTTACGTTCCACATGCCTAGGCAACGCCATCGACTCTAAACAAGGTGTGATCGTCAATCGGCGTGACGTCCCAGTGTCCTTAAGTCCTTACTGCTGACCTCTCTCCATCTGCTCATATCTGTTCTCCACTCATAGCCACAGATGCTTCGCGGCGCTAAAGCAGAAATTGAAAAAAAGAGCTATGGCCCGGGACGCATACTAACCCCCCTGTCCCCGATTCCTTCCTGCTGTCGTCTCTCCATCCGTTGCGTCTGTATGCTGCTCATAGCCACAGTTGCTTAGCGGCGCTAAAACGGAAACAGAAAAAAAGAGCTACGGCCCAGGACACATACTAAGCCCCTGTCTCCGATTCCTTCCTGCTGTCGTCTCTCCATCCGTTGCGTCTGTATGCTGCTCATAGCCACAGTTGCTTAGCGGCGCTAAAACGGAAACAGAAAAAAAGAGCTACGGCCCAGGACACATACTAAGCCCCTGTCTCCGATTCCTTCCTGTTGTCGCCTCTCCATCCGTCCACGCCTGTATGCTGCTCAGAGCCACAGTTGCTTCGCGGCGCTAAAACGGAAACAGAAAAAAAAGAGGTATGGCTCAGGACACATACTAAGCCCCTGTCACGATTCCTTCCTGCTGTCGCCTCTCCATCCGTCCACGCCTGTATGCTGCTCAGAGCCACACTTGCTTCGCGGCGCTAAAACGGAAACAGAAAAAAAAAGAGGTATGGCTCAGGACACATACTAAGCCCCTGTCCCGATTCCTTCCTGCTGTCGCCTCTCCATCCGTCCACGCCTGTATGCTGCTCAGAGCCACAGTTGCTTGGCGGCGCTAAAACGGAAACAGAAAAAAAAAGAGGTATGGCTCAGGACACATACTAAGCCCCTGTCCCGATTCCTTCCTGCTGTCGCCTCTCCATCCGTCCACGTCTGTATGCTGCTCAGAGCCACATTTGCTTCGCGGCGCTAAAACGGAAACAGAAAAAAAAGAGGTATGGCTCAGGACACATACTAAGCCCCTGTCCCGATTCCTTCCTGCTGTCGCCTCTCCATCCGTCCACGCCTGCATGCTGCTCAGAGCCACAGTTGCTTCGCGGCGCTAAAACGGAAACAGAAAAAAAAAGAGGTATGACTCAGGACACATACTAAGCCCCTGTCCCGATTCCTTCCTGCTGTCGCCTCTCCATCCGTCCACGCCTGTATGCTGCTCAGAGCCGCAGTTGCTTGGCGCCGCTAAAACGGAAACAGAAAAAAAAAGAGGTATGGCTCAGGACACATACTAAGCCCCTGTCCCGATTCCTTCCTGCTGTCGCCTCTCCATCCGTCCACGCCTGTATGCTGCTCAGAGCCACAGTTGCTTCGCGGCGCTAAAACGGAAACAGAAAAAAAGGGGTATGGCTCAGGACGCATACTAAGCCCCTGTCCCGATTCCTTCCTGCTGTCGCCTCTCCATCCGTCCACGCCTGTATGCTGCTCAGAGCCACAGTTGCTTCGCGGCGCTAAAACGGAAACAGAAAAAAAGGGGTATGGCTCAGGACGCATACTAAGCCCCTGTCCCGATTCCTTCCTGCTGTCGCCTCTCCATCCGTCCACGCCTGTATGCTGCTCAGAGCCACAGTTGCTTCGCGGCGCTAAAACGGAAACAGAAAAAAAGGGGTACGGCTCAGGACGCATACTAAGCCCCTGTTCCGATTCCTTCCTGCTGTCGCCTCTCCATCCGTCAGCGCCTGTATGCTGCTCAGAGCCACAGTTGCTTCGCGGCGCTAAAACGGAAACAGAAAAAAAGGGGTATGGCTCAGGACACATACTGAGCCCCTGTCCCGATTCCTTCCTGCTGTCGCCTCTCCATCCGTCCACGCCTGTATGCTGCTCAGAGCCACAGTTGCTTCGCGGCGCTAAAACAGAAACAGAAAAAAGAACTATGGCCCAGGGCGCATACTAACCCCCCTGTCCCCCATTCCTTCCAGCTGTCCTCTCTCTATCCGTCCACGTCTGTGTGGAGTGTCGCAGAAAAAAGTAGACAGGCAGACAACAAGGAGGCAACAGAATGAGGCTGCACTCGGCTCGCTAAGAACAGGAGCCCGTGAGCGCGCGTCGTTTATTTTTGGCGCGTACCTTCCGGTGGCGCCGACCTGCCGCCGCTACTTCTGTATGCTGCTAAATAGCCACAGTTGCTTCGCGGCGCTAAAACGGAAAGAGAAAAAAAAGTGCTATGGCCCAGGACGCATACTGAGCCCTATTCCCCAATTCCTTCTTGCTGTCGTCTCTCCGTCGGTCCTCGTCTGTATGCTGCTCTTAGCCACAGTTGCTTCGCGGCGCTAAAACGGAAGTAGATAAAAGAACTATGGCCCAGGATGCATACTAACCCCCTGTCCCCCATTCCTTCCTGATGCCCTCTCTCCATTCGTCCACGTATGTATGCTGCTAAATAGCCACAGTTGCTTCGTGGCGTTAAAACGGAAACAGAAAAAAAAAGAGCTATGGCCCAAGACGCATAATAACCACCCTGTCCCCTATTCCTTCCTGCTGTCGTCTCTCCATCCGTCCACGTCTGCATGCTGTATGCATGAGCATACATTATGAAGCGGCAGGAGCAAGGTGCTCCGAAGCTGTTTTTCGTTGTTTAATGAACGCATGAATTCCATTACACATGTGCAATATCTGCCGCCACTATTCATCATCGTGTTACCAAAATTAATTAGTGTGCAGTATCTTATAACCGTTGTGATGCGATGACAGAAAAAAAAAGGACGCGAGAAAAAAAAATCATATTGGAAAGTTTAAAACCTTTTCATACGGATTAAGCTTTTCGCTGTCCTTTTAGTTTGCCTTACACTGAAAATACCCCTGTGCCATCTTCTAGTTGCGATCTAGTACTCATTGGCGCATGTTAAAGTCGGTAAAACAGTGCAATAAGACGGAGACTAAAAAACAACGACAAGCACCGCACTTAAAACACCTTATTGCATAGTTTTACCGATTTTAATGATGAATACCCAATGGGCCCAAGTTGATGCAGTATTGGCACATGCGTTTTAGTCTAGTACCGATCTCATATATCCCAGTGTTCAATAACTTTCTTTTGTTGCATTCTGTTTCAGAACTATAGCGTTACACAGTGCGTGCGACATCTTGTTATTGCTGTCTTTAAATAGAGACGATAAAACTCCAGTGCAGGGGACACGGACAGACGAAACACAGACGAAGCACTGAAAAAAAAAAAAAAAACACGGAAAATGAAACACAGACGACAGTGCTTCGTCCGTCCCTGTCCCCTGCACTGGGGTTTTATCGCTTTTAGAATGTACCACCAAACAGCCCGGTTTTTAACGCTTTTTAGATAGAGCCCAGTATTCGGTATACTACAATGGCAACATAATGTCTGCCTGTGTGTCTCTCGCTTTTTCAGCAATTCTGCTACGGCGGCCTGTGCAGCGATCGCGCACCGGCCGGTCACGAGTAGTACGACTGCGGACCATGCCCGTGTGACAACATGCGGACCATGCCATTTGACCTAATTAACTGTACATTATGCCTAATAAACTTTATAAATTTAGAAGAAGCAGTCTCTCGGTTTCTCTCGCGCATCGTGCCATAGTGCTGGTCCCGCGTAAACAAAATACTATCAAATAAAAAATATATATAAAAGAACAAAATAAAACATATACTGGATTTTCACATGTACTCCGCGAAATAGGCAGAAAATTTGTCCTTTTTATACGCGAGTTAGAAATCATTCAAACAACACAGCCCTAAGCAGTGGCGTTTGCGTGAGTACACCACAGTGCGACAAAACTTACATCGGCGAGACAGGCAGGAAGCGAGTAACATGTTTTAAATAACAGAAGGGACGTTGCCAAGGCCACGAATGCCACACGAATGATGACTGAATTCGATGATGGGTGGAGTGTTGGGTAAGTGGACACGTGTGTGACTTTGATAACGCAAAAAAACGTTGGCACGGGCGGCAGAATGGGGCCCAAGAAAGTTGTTAGAATGCTGGTTTATTAGATGCGATATATCGGCGTCTAACAGAAATCGGGGCCCCCTACCGGAAGTTTACTACGCCCTCCTGGATAAACAGGTTGACATGCCCCCTTGTATGGTGGGCTAGAAAGACTGTTGTGCCGTGCGCCGGTTGTCATAGCTACCCGATGTTCCTGCTGAGAGATGGCGCCATACGTACCTCGGCGCTATGCGATCTAAACGCATCTTGCGGCTGATTTCAGTGTTACATGTCACGTGACTACTCACCTGCCGTTAGCCCATGAGCGTGACTTCTTTTTTTTTTTTTTTTGCTCTGCATGCGAAATACCCCTTAAGTGTTTCCTACAGTAGCAAACGAATGGCACACCTAGATATCACTCCTGATATCCGCTGGCGCGTCCCGATCACCCCTCGGATCTGAGACATGTGTACTGCGATAACGCTAAAGACGTGTTCGAGCAACCGGTTTTGCGTTTGTGTAGTGATATTGGTCATATGTGCTCATCCTTTCTTCTATTCGAGCGCCATTTACCTTCTAGGTTGCGAGGTCCAGTAACGGGGAATTATGATAGAAATGTTTTGGGCCTTGAGCGTGAGATATACTTATGTAAATTGCAGCTAAGCAACGGAAACGATAGAGTCGATGATTACAGTCTGTATATGAGCAGTCTGTAGCAGGAAAAAATCCAGAAGACAAAAAGGACGACACAGAAAATACAACAATGTATTTATTAATTTCAGAATACTGCTGGTCCCAGAAGGGACCCTGGAAGGATTGGGGAAGGTACTTTAATTATAATACACTCATATTGTGGCGGTAAAAGGGTCCCAAGTTGCCTTTCTGTACGTGACGATCGTTAACACAAGTGCTCAACTATACCGATAGTCTCACCTAAGCAGTAGCGTAGTGCAGTGTTCTTCTAGAATAGAAGAGCTTTCTCTTGAATGTAAGCCTATAATAATCCCTATTAAGCGCACGTCAAAATTCTATCTCAAATCGGACGGGATGGTGACCCTAAGATATTTGTACCGGTTCTCTACTAAGCCACATTGCAAGTAGTATGATGTTGGCAGAGCCATTGTTCTACATATAACTACATACGTACAGGTTTGTCGATGTTCAACGTCATTTGCCATTTCTGACACCACTCGTTGATGTGTTCTAAACTGCTTTTTAAAGGTGCATCCTCATTATACGGATAAGCAAGGCCGATCAGCATAGTGAGCCATAAGCAAAGCACACCGGAAAAAAAGAAAAAAAGAAAAGCGGTCGGCTTAGCCATCGGCATATTTAGGACCCGCGTTTAGATATCCCTATGTTTTTCAGAATATATCGCGCGATATATTATGCAGTCATTAGCGAATAAGCATGCTTTACAATCAGTGTTACTTAACATATCGTTTATATAAAGAAGAAACAGCAAAGGTCTCAAGACTGATTCTTTTGGTGTACCCCAGATGTGGTACCCAGCCTTCGCAGGATGACTTAAGTTCATTATATTTCACAAACTGGAGTTCGATCACACAGGGAGTCCCGGAGCCAAACCATGATCTTGGTATTAGGTGTCAGCTTTTAAAGGGTACGTACAAGGTCAAATGCCTTGGAGAGATGCAAAAACAACATGTCAATTTGTAGGTTACTATATAAAGCTAGTGCCAAGTCGTGGATGAAATCAGACAGGGCCGTGACAGCGGAGTAATCCTCACGAAATCAATGCTACAAGGGAGTTAGCAATCTATTTTCCTCCAGGAATGGTGTTACTTGATCATGATGCTACTTGTTTGGAAAGAGATGTGCTCTAATAATCCACAGCAGGAAAGAAGAGATAATTCAAAACGAAACACGGGTCTCCTGCCGTACGTATCGGTTTTACACGAGGGCATTTCCATTCGTTCGGGAGAGTCCCTTCGTCCAGCGATATCTGGAAAATAATCTTGAGGAATTGCACAACCCATACGGCGTACATTCTAAGAAAATCGTTCGGAATAATGTCTAACCCAGAAGACCTCAATAACACGTCCTGTAGTAACCAGTCCCGAATCTTTTCGGACTAGCATCTCCACTTTTTTTTCCTTTACCAACCAACCCGCAGTAGACTTCTAGATATTTAGCTTCGTCAGTGGCATAATAAGATATACAGATGCAAGTACCGATTTAAAGTAATGTAATACTAATAATAACTCGGGGCTTTAAGTCGTAAGACAACGGTGATAGGCCTATGATTAGAGGAGTTCGCCACATTTTCTATATCATCTGTTCTCTGCTGTGCGTCGTTATGTTCCTGTTTTGCTCAAAACTCGAGTAATCATACGCCAAATTTTCTGGAGGTATGCAACAAATACGTGGCTGAAATATTTATTTTTAGCCTCGCTTATTTTCATGCTTTAGAACCATCGTTAAACCTTTTACCAGGCTTAGTTTACATCGCCGTCTAATTTTGATGATGCGACGTTTAAGATGCTAAACGTTGCGTGTTATCCATGGTCTCCGAGTGTAAACCTTGCGAGACTTCTTGGGCACGAACTTGGGTACTTATGCACGTGTGTTCAGTGGCCTTGAAATATTTTCAGGCCATGTTATCATTTCTCGCTGTGCTACAGATCTGATTAAAATTATACAAGGATGTGCCCTAGGAAAATCGTAGAATGCATGGAATGTCTATCAGGCTTACTTTATACGGTGCACCTCAAAATGATCATCTTGTGATCTGAAAGTGCACCAAGTACATGGCAGTCCCGTTTCCAGTCAAAGGTGTTAAAACGAGGAACAGATCAAGTATTGATGCAGAAAATTCTTGAATTCTAGTGCAGCTCTTGACGACCTGGTATAGTTCATAGTGTTGCATTATCTATATCCAGTGTTGCATTTCCATCCATGATGTCTGCAACTCCTGTTAATGTTTCCTAATTTACACATCAAATCGCCCGCAAGGATAACTTTTTGATGGTGTGTTACTGTCGGAAATCATGTAACCATATAATGTGTTCAAGAAATAAGGCATGTACCTGTTCCCGTAGTCGTTCCACACTTACGCGGGCAACGTCACGAATATCGCCAGGTGGGCCTATATTCTAAAGAATCGAGTCGTGACATTAAACCCTTAACCGTATTCAATAGGTTCCATTTGTAACTACGTTATACCCTTTTTAATATAACCTGAGGATGGTGATGATGAGGTAAGAGAAAAAGATGGGGATGTTAGCCACAACAGGGTCGGACTGGCTACCCCAGGACGCCTACAAGGGGAGAAAATGCACACAGATACACATATGGTGAACTGGTTAGCGTGCAAAATGTAGGACAAAGGTTTCAGATCGAGTGAGGGTAGGATAACAGAAGTAATCTCACTGGAGAGGGGGGGGGGCATACCAAGCAGACATTTAGATCGCTCTTAAACCGCTCAAACAGTGGATAAAATGCATTTAACATGATGTTCTAGGAACCTTTCTATAGTATCGCTTCAATCCAAGCATTTTCAGGTAATAATACAAGTTGGACACTTTTCTTCTGTTTTATATATAACTCCGTTGTTCTACTGATCAACTGTAAAGTCGTGCGCGCAGAGATAATATAACTGCGGTCCTACAGGCAGAGGTAAGTTCCACGCGTGTCCTGTACAGGCGCATGCCACTACAACACGAGTATACAATTTC
The DNA here is from genome assembly GCF_037126465.1 of Ornithodoros turicata. Taxonomy (NCBI): domain Eukaryota; kingdom Metazoa; phylum Arthropoda; class Arachnida; order Ixodida; family Argasidae; genus Ornithodoros; species Ornithodoros turicata. The sequence continues at coordinate 183,175,630 of NC_088201.1, forward strand.
GTGTTTTATCGCCGATACAGTGTTCCTTTATAGCTATATAAGAAGCAAAAGAATTACCTAACAAATAAGATGTGCGGCAAGGTACACTGCATAGAATGAGCTATATTTTAGCTAAACGACAATTTACTTGAATCATCTACCATCAGCCTATATTCCGTGACAAAATGTTCCCAGCTTCCTGCACGCAGCAACTCGATCATCTAGCCTGAAAACAGAGAGAAGAAAAAGTAACCATCAAGAAGGCTAGCTCTCTGAAGCAGTAATCACTCTTTATTTTGTTTTTCGCCCCGTCTGCCATCACCCGACGAAGATAAGACATGTGGGCACGTGCTTCGCAACGTTCCGATATCTTTCGCTTGCAGGGATCGTCGGCTAGGGAGACGTGACGGTAAAAAATGTCACGTGGTTTCGTTACAAAGAGGTACGAATGCTAGGAATCGGTCAGTACGGAAGCCAACGTAGTGCTGGTCCAAATATAGTCACTATAAGAATAGTCGAGCATAGATATACCGTCACACACGGGACATGTTGGACTAGTTCAACGAGAACCCACTTGGTTCGCAGCTAGCCCATAGCGCAGGAGCTCGGGAGCTTTGGTTCAAAACAGGGGCATCGTGCATTCCACGTATTGAATGTGGCAGTAAGCACACCAGTCTTTCTAGCCCACCATAAAACAATAGCTGTAACCCAGCTGTCGCGCGTTGGCGCACCGTGGCATCGCGAACGGAGTCTTTCTAGCTCACCATATTTTGTCTGCCGCAGTCTGCCATAGTTTGTTGCACGTGCCACAGGGTAGGACTGCGGATAGTTTGGACAACTCGGTGTTTTTTGACGTGCGTCCACGATCTCCGACACACGCTGCTGGAAGCAATGTTTACCTCCCCCACATTGCTACCGTCCTCGGCCGGGAGCTGCGGATAGATGACGTTAAAACTTCTCTTCCTTATCCTCGAATGTTCCTGCCTCACATATCTTCGTGCTGGTATGGCAAGTTGGATTTTTTTCATAGTTATCTGTTTTCATGAGAAGCTGGACTTCTGTGTCGTGTCCCTGGATTCTGATCATGGCTGCGGAATATGGCGAAAAACAAAGCTCAGTTTCGAGTCTCCCACACTCGAAGAAGAAGCCTGCGACTGAACCTGTCCGCTTCTGGTGACATGGAAGGCACCCGTGTAGCGTTTGCTCATAATGTACTAGTAATATCGATAAAATAAAAATCACACATGGGACAGGCTGAGAGAATCATCAGCGAAGACGACGGAATCAACAGAGAGGCAGAAATGGAATGTCCAACTTTCAATCTTCTATAATATGATTAAAGGTTGATTAGGATAAAAGGTTGGACTATTCTTGTTTTACTTTTGTCGTCACCGTTGTGGTCACGTGCCAACTTCTACCGTTCCTCTCTTACAGAGTCATCGGTTGTTACACGTCAGTGACAACAGTTTTTTATCACTGATTAACACAAGATAAACTGCACCAGTACTCACTTTGTTGTACTCACCTTGCACTCACCTCGCCCATGATAACGCCACAACCGTTCATAAAGCCTGGGCCGAATATCGAAGATTTTGATTTCCTGCTGAGGGGCGACGTGGGCCGCATAGCAACCGCAGACGCGTCACACGCGGCCCGCGGTCCCCACTTCGGCACCCGTGCTCTATACTCTGCTGTCGGGTCGGGTTGACTAGACTCGACGCGGGGTCAACCTGATCCGACAGCGTTTAAATGAGCTAGTCGAACCCGTCATCCCAACTCGACCCACTTCTGTCGAGTTCATGTAAATGCGGCTAGTGGCGGCCTTACAGATACGCACGACAATGGATGGTCCGGCTACCTTTCTAATTATCAGACAGAAAGCAAACCGTCGATAATGTATTCTGTTGTGTTCTGAGGAGCACTGAGCGTCACGTGAACTAGGAAGAAGAGGCCAACTACGAAGAGAACTGGAGAAGAAGAAGAAGAAGAACTGCAGCTCAGAAGCCGAATAACGGGGGTTCGTTTCTATCTTTATCACGTGAAAGCCTCGACCTGCTCATACTATGCCAACCGGGGAACTTCAATTCCAGATGTCAGCGGAGGAGGTGCAGAGAATGTCATTTCCGCAGCCTTGGAAGCTCAAGTGCGCTATGTGCTACGGGATAGTCTGTATGCTGTTCGGAACTATTTCCATCTTGTTATTCGTCTACCAGACTAGATCGTCGTCCGCTGTGCCCTTCGCTCCAATCTCGTCTGAAAATACATCCATGACAAAGCGTGTGAATAGAAGTAGGAAGGTGACACCCACTCGGAGGAAAGGTTGGTTGTTTTGGCGACCAAAGAAAGCAAAGCCCCAAAAGTTGATTTCCTCGCCACAGCGGCACGACCAACTCGTCTTGAGTACGACAAGGAGAAGGGATGTTACGACACCTTCGCTATTCCACATAAATGTGAGTGCTTCGCGAGTTCTTCGAAGTGCGTACGCCTCTGCGTTTCTAGGCTCATCGAGGGTTCACAAAAGGACTTCGTTACGGGCCACCTCCAGCAACGATTTTGTCCTCTCGCCGACCGAGCATATGATGGTCTCTACAAATTCTTCTTACAAGTCGACACGCGCCAATTACAGTGGTGAAGGCAGCAGCGGGGGAGTGATGAATATTACCCCTAGTGTGTATATCCAGAAATCAACGGCGCAGCCATCATTCTCTACCGGTACCAGCTAGAACACCAGTTTGTCTTCGGTGGTTCTGTCATCGTAAAAGCCGCTTTCAGGAGACATGCGAAGCGATTAGAACTCTCTAGTAATAGGTATCGTTGATGTGTTTTGCGCCCAAATGAAATAACGTCGTAATATGTCGTCGTGGAAGATTGAGACGAGAGCGACACAGCGCCCAATAAATTGTGGAAGTATCTTTGCGAATGATGGTATTTGTGATTAGAAAGTTCGTTTCGTTCTTCGTCGATACACCCGCGCTATTTTCTCTACACTGTTGGAAACTTGCAACGCCGGTTAATAACAGTGAATTGTAGTATAGAACAACACTGAATAATAAGAAACAAACATAAATCAGACCAGTCCTGTACGTTCATATGGAGGGCTGCACTACTTCATTTATTTGGACCGCTTCGACATCGTCACTTCCGGGAGTTTTATAGAAATCACCTACGACTCCACCCAGCCCTAGTGCAGGGCGATGCTCTTTTAACCGTTAGCAGAGTCTACAATTTTATTAGAGACACCGTTTTTTAAAAGCGGTTTGTAATTTTAAACAAGCCATTTTCTTAAAAAACAGAATACTTGAATTAATTTGTATCACGTGCTGCTTTTAACCTTATTTCACTTATAACTCATGACACACTCTTCGAAATGAACTTCACCACATAGCACGCTCCTAGACAACCATTCTCTCGAATAATTTGTTGGAAGGCAGTCGCCTTTTTTGTGACAGTTATGAAGAGCATAAGTGTTACAAAAAAGACGTGCGCCTCCCGTTTCCAACAAATCAGGGTGCTTAGTCGCTTCATCGTCGTTACTGTCGTTACAAGCTAACGAGTGGCGGGAAATTCAAAAAGGCGGGCGGGAAATTTAAAAAGGTTGGCACGTGATAAAGCACGTGCACGGCGCTCTTCGCGCGATACGTGAAGGTCGTGGTATACGTCACGCGCAATGTGTCACGTGCCCACCTTTTTGAATTTCCCGCCACTCGTTAGCTTGTAACGACCGTAACGACGATGAAGCGATTGAGCCCCCAGGGCTGATAACGTTATCATTCTAGAGGACGGTAGGCTAGGAGCGTACTATGTGGTGAAGTTCGTTTTTAAGTGTGCACTTTTAACAACTCTGCATAATATGAAACAAACATAAATCAGACCAGTCCTGTGGATGCATATGGAGGACTGGACTGATTCATTTGTTTATTTAGACTTGGTTTAGACTCGGTTGGTTGGACTTGGACAGCCTGTTATTTCGTTTCTTGTTATTTGGTTTCGGACGGACGACGTACAAGAATTCAGGGAACGTTGCGCGCGTTGTCGCGACGAGAGCCGAATTCGGTCGGGTAAGACTTCATAGTGGATTTCACCGACGTCGAATATCTTGTATGGGACAGCGTGACGGGGAAACAGTTCCTCGATGGGGCCTCGACATCTGATGGGTGACCGGATCCAGACACCGCGCTGACACTGTGAGCGTATGCGTCAAACGTTGCAGCATCTTGTATAGTGGCGTGGCCGACAATTTATATGTCCACTGGCGACCCTCTTTTGCGCGTTGAACGTCTACGCCGGGATCGATGTCATCGTCTTCAGCATCAGGCAGCATCCCTTTATGCTGGCTTCCCTGCCATGAACAAGCCTGAATGGAGCGAGTCCTGTGGTGTTTCGGACAGCTGTGCTTTACCCGAACGGCACGTATAGGATAAAGGTGAATATCAAGATAAAATTTTGTTTCTTCACTTCCAGCTGAGCAGCTCGCAGGGTGTGTGGTTAGGATGTCGCCTCCTACGCCGTGACTGGGAGGTGACACGGGTACCCCAGCACTGGCTGTGCTGTCTGAGGTTTTCCCCTGGGTTTTCCGGGAGACTTTCCAGGCGAATGTCGGCACACTTCCCCTGAAGTTGTCCCAGGACGCATACTAACCACATGTCCCAGGACTTCTGCCACCTGCCCTCTCTTCATTTGTCGGGCCCTGTCTTCATTTGTCCTGGATCAACAGGTTGACGTGCACCCTTGTTTGACCATTTGTACTGATCATGCCGCCTGTATGTGTGGCGAAACGTCAACCGTTTCGTTTTATATTGTTACGTAAGGGGGAAGTAGTAAAATATTTTACATTATGTATTCATCTCCCAGGTCTTGGAGTATATTTTTTTCGTCTATTAATTAAAGGTTACGTTAAAGCCATAGCGGCTTTTGCATCATTAAATTGTATCACTATGACAATGTATCTACAAACCGACCATTGTGGGTTCGCTCATGGTCATAGTCGGCTCGCGACGTAAAGCCGTCGTTGTCGTCGTGTGTAGTCGTTGTTAAGCCAAACAAACGTAAAGCCGTAGTGGTGATAGTGCTTGTAAAAGAGCTCGTCGTAAACGTAAACGTAAAGCCAACAAATTATTAATATTGAGATCGTGCCTTTGTAACGCGGACCAATCATTTCGCTTCACGAGCTTCTGTAGCATGAATTTTGATTTTGAAACGATATTCGCGCACAATAAAAGATTTGACGCATGTCTTCATTGCGTAGCCATGCTATGGTGAGCTAGAATGAATGGTGTGCTGAACGGCGACTGAAACCGGGTCGTGACGACGGGCCTGCCGATAGGTGGCTACCAAGGGCTCGACCCGCTGCCGCTTCTTGTGCCCTCACAGCCATGTGACCCCGTGCGCAAAGAGCACCTTGGAGAGCCAGGGAGTTCCCGCGATTGCCGAAATTGAAGCGATCTGGCAGATACAGGGGGAGAAAGAAAAAAATGTGGGCGTGCTGATACATCACACTTCGGAGATATGATTACGACGGACGGACGAGTTCGCATTTTGGAATGTTGTGGTAAAGGCAGTTTTTCAAAGCCTCTCGATTCCTTCTTGGGATAATCGAGAGATAATTTTCTTCGGGGGATAAGGAATACCTCTCGTTTCGCTACATCGCTTCTGCGCGAAATCCCCTAATTAAAGAGGATAATTAATGAATTTTAGGTAATTAGTGACCTTGTAGTTACATACTTTCTTCGAGGGAATGTTCGCCTAGCCATATATAACTCAAAGGAAAAAAAAGCAAGAAATAATAAAAAAGGAGGAATGGAGTGGACTTTCACTGCTGCAATATATCATGGAGACAAGCCTGTACAAGATACTAAAAAAGTATTCAAGTCATGATACTAAATACTGCCTTTTAAAAGTATTTGTAAGATACCAAGTTACTCCCAAAAGCACTTAAGGTAAAGTAACTTGAGTAGAGTATTTTTGTTATGTACAATTCTGTCTGAAGCTCTCACATGTTTTGTGAGAAGGCACAAAGGCATTCCATTCCAGTCTCCTTGGGTACATCACACAGATACGTTATGTATAGATGAATGTACTTGGAAGTGCCTTTGATAGTCATAAAGGTATACTTGAGGTAGTTTGCATTCACAGCAGAGTACATACTCGTTTGCTGCTTGTCTGTATATGCCCCGACCCACTTGAAACATTCAAAGAAAAGTCACTCAACTTATCTTCCGTTTTGAGACATGGTGGAAGGCTGCTAAAATTTTGGCTGCAGGATTTTTTTACACGCCATTGTTGTACAACCCAACATGATGCGCTTGTCGTATAATGCAATGATACACTGGTGCACAATGTATAAAGTTTTTGGGCGCGACAGACTGACCATCGTGATACACGCTCTGAAAGTCACACAAATCTTTCCACACTCACGCTGAAATTTTGTTGAAGACGCCATTTCCAAGAACAGTGTCATGTACTAATAGATGCAGAGTATTGGGAAAATCAGTCAGATACCTAAGCGAATTCTTGACATCAGATTATGCAAGCTGAAGGACATCTCCTTATTTACCTCATAACATGTAATCGCGTCGTTTGACAAGAAAAAGTCGGGGTGTACTATATATTTGCCGCGAACATCGTACAAGACGTAGTGTAAGGTGAGATCCTGTTTAGACACATCCTGTAGGAACACTCTGTCTCTTTTACACTTTCGTGGTAGAGGCAATGGTACGATTTCAAAACAGGGTTTATACATATATGTCACTGCTCTCCCCCTTTCCCGGCTTTTCGCGATGCAACAAGCTTATTTCACAGTTGATATATAATCAGAATGAATCAGCTGGACTAGAAAGCATACCATGCTTTCTAGTCCAGCTGTTCTGCCACCCAAATTTGGGAAGATAGCTGCACCAGAACCAGCAATCCCAAACGGGGTCAAGCCCGGGTCACACCGCGAACAAATCTGCGGCGGCCCTTATGGTGCTGGGGGTCACTATGTGTTAGACTGTGAG